>NC_090324.1:141219576-141819576 GCF_040869045.1 Eurosta solidaginis
AAATGGGATGATAACCACGCCCACTTTTTATATATATATCATTTTCGAAAACACAAAAAACCTGATTATTTAGTAAATAATACACCTAGAATGTTGAAATTTGACATGTGGACTGATATTGAGACTCTTGGTAAAATTTAAAAAAAAAATTTTAAATGGGCGTTGCACCGCCCACTTGTGATAAAATCAATATTACAAATATTATTAATCATAACTCAAAAATCGTTAAACATATCGTAACAAAATTCGGCAGAGAGTTTGCCTTTACTATAAGGAAGAAAAATTAATGAAATGCTTTGAAGAAAAATTAACGAAATCGGTTAAGGACAACGCCAACTTTTATATAAAAGATTTTTAAAAGGGTCGTGGACGAATAAAATAAGCTATGTATATCTTTGCACAAAAAAGAGCTTTATATCAATGGTGTTGTATTTCCTTATTCACTTAAACCTGAACCTCCCTGTACCTTTTTTTCCATAGCATAGCCAACAACCACTTGTACTTATTCTTTTATAGCATAGTCAACAACCACTGATGCAAACCAAGGAAAATCACAATAATGGTGTGTTGACTTCTCAACCAGTTTGCGGCACCACCCATATAAACGTCGAATTTGCATTTTTGCAATTCAGTCCTCGCCGGTGAGCCAGCGGGAGTGGATGTCTTTTTAAAGACATACATTTCCCTCCTGCTAGCTAGCTGAGTGGAAGGGGCGCCGTCATGGCACGGGTCACCCTTCACTTAGGTAAGGACGACGGGGAGGATGCCTTTTGCTACTTTGCCCCCCGCGCCCTCCTTGGTGTTGTGCGGCCCGATGCCTTAATGACCATACAACCCCTCCCCCTTAGTCTTAGCTTCGGCTGGCTGAGTGGCAGGGGCGCCGTCATGGCGCGGGTCACCCTTCACTTAGGTAAGGACGTTCATGCATTCCACCCTTTCCCCTCAGCACTGGTTTTGGCCGTGAGCCGATGCGTGCGCACAGGGGCTACCGCTGTGCCGTTAAAGTGCACTTCCCGTCCGCCCACGGGTCGACCCACGGTGTATCGGCTGGTACAACCCCGCCCCCCTTACGCACTTTCTACTAGTGTGCAAGTAGGGAGGCGGGGGTGTCCAGCGGTGAAACCAGCACTAACCAGTCCTCGCAGTCTCTTCCCCAGTTTACCGACCCCGCGGACTACCGATCCGGCCGAAGACTACCGATTAATCCGATACCGTCAACCGACCCCGCCCGGAACGAGCCGCCGCTGTCCAGGCAAACAACATCGCCAGCTTACTTCCCCTCTCACCACGGCCCTGGTACGCGCTCCGTAGCACACTGCCGCTGCTGTTACATCGTCGCCCCTCTGGTGCCGCCGCTGCTTCCATCCAGCCAGTGCTACGCCGATCGTTGGCCGTCGACCATACTACCGCCGTGCCCATCCCGCTTTGCTGGTGACGCCGCTGCCACACTAACCACTGACCGTTCACCGGCCTATCGCCCTTCAGCCGCCGCCGCTACGACGACCGTTGGCCGTCTGCCATCCTACAGCCGTTAAGCCGCTACTTCCGCACCGCCATACCAATCCGTCCGTTACCCGACCGTTCAACCGGCCTACCGAACCTCCTCTACTCCAACGACAGTTAGCCGCCGCTTCGCCCCCTCGCCATCTTTCGACGGAAAGCTGCTGCCTGCCTAATATCTCCAGCCGTGTGTGCGTGAGTTCGTAACACATAAATATCGTGTATTTATTCAGTAGGGGTTTATAAGGAACATAAGCCTTACACCAAAATATAATAAGGCCTGGTTGGCCCTTAAGTTGTATTTGACAGGCGCGTACAGGTGGCAACGCGCATGTCAAATACAACTGCGGCCCACATCACTGACATAAAAAAATTATATAGACACAATTGATTAATCTGGACAAAGAAGAAAAACGTGAACTAATGTGCGGAACAAAACTAAGCTATTTAATTGTACAAACATCAAAAGTAGAAACTAAAATATAGTAGTAAAGAATCTAAGAACATTTATTGTGCTGCAAATTAAAAACCAACATAATTAAAAACTTAAAACTAAAACATATAAATACGTGTTAATTATTTGAGTGGAGCGTGCGTGCGAGTAGGGTGTGCGCACAAGGACAAATTTTCGGAGGTTCCAGAAATGGAACATTATATGGCGACCGTGAGGCTGGAGCCTCGGCCTTTTTCATTTTGGCATCGTGCTGAACCGGACGTTTTTTGCTTGGCAGAGTGGTGAGTGGAAAATTTTTTTCTGGTGTGTGAAGTCAAGTGCGTGGTGTTCTACATAAAATTTAATAAAATCAATAAAGCAAATAAATTTTATAAAAATTTCTAAATCTACGATTCCTAAAACAAATTTAATAATTTTCTAAATAAAATTCAATATAAGTACAAATTTTTTAAATAAATTTCTACTAAACTACGATATAATTTCCTACATTAAAATTTAACAAACTTACAACACAACTTTCTAAATTTAAATCTAACAAATTACGACATATTTCTTTCTAATTAAAATTTAACAAATTCTGAAAAACCAACGGGCCTGTACATAACGGCACTCGCACCACGCCACGCATAGCGGCAACCAAAAACATATACATACACACATACACACACGCAATTTTCCACCACCACCAACTTTAACACGTAAAGCAACAACATCGGCAGCGACTTCGGCGGCAGTAATATTGATGACATCACCGGCAACCATCTTATAGCGGCAGCGACAATTAAGTATATATATATATATATGTATGTATCCAAAATTTTTTTTTTGCTTACGTTTTTTCTTACGCATACATGTATAGGATAGGTTAGGTGGTAGCTGCCCTGATAAGGATAGCTCACTTGGACAACACGAAAGGTCCCTTGGGATACCACATACACCAAAAATAACGGTGACTTAGATCTAGCTACATAGAGAATCGTTGGGTAGCAACGATAAAGCTCCGAATGATACCGATCTCAACTTTGGATATATCCTCGGGAGATCCAAGTGAGTCGCGACCGAAGTACTTTCGCCTAGTTCTGGCAAAAGCTGGACAGTCAAGCATAAAGTGATTTGGTGATTCCACCTCATCATCTTCCATAGAGCTGCAGAAGGATGGAGTTTCCACTATATTGAGACGTACCGCATGGATACCCATGGGTCAGTGCACTGTCAAAACCCCAATGACCATTCATAGGTGAGCCTTAGTGAACCCAATTATTTCAGCAGACCTCCTGCCATCCACTTTTGGCCACAAAGATCTTGCTACCCTGCAATACGTGGTATCCGCCCAACGTTTGCTGAGCTGATTCGAGGCCCAGCTATGGAGGAGCAATCCACAGGTGGCCAGCGGGATCCCGAAATCCCTACAGCCATCTTCATCCGGTTCAGTTGTACCGATGCGGGCTAAGAGATCCGCTTGACAGTTACCCGGGATATCACTATGGCCCGGGACCCAGATAATCTTAATTGTAAAATAATTCGATGCAATCGCAAGCGAGGTCAAGCACTCCCAGACCACCCTCGATCGCACTGTAGTTGAGCTCAAGGCCTTGATAGCCGCTTGGCTATCAGAGTAGATGTTAAATTCCCTAACCGTGGTAGCAGTGGATAGCATTCCATCCACCGCATCCTTAATCGCAGCAATTTCCGCTTGGAATACACTGCAGTTATCAGCCAACTTAAACTTGCGGCTTAAATTTAGCTATTGAAAAAAAGACCCCCCACCAACCTTTCCATCCAGCTTCGACCCATCCGTGAATTAACCGGTCCCATGCCCCAGATAATTCCTCTTCCCCAATCCTCTCTCTCTGGAATAACTGGGGTTAAGGTTGTATAGGGAGCAGTTATCGGCATACAGTAGTCCGTTCTGTCCAGGATGAAGTCGAAACTGGTAAGAAGGCTAGAGTGTCCGCGGTCAGAAAGTCTATATCCCATATCACGAAGCCTGACCAACGACCTTGCCGCGGCCGCCTTTCCCGCAATAACTACTGGGTATATGTTCAGCATGACGTTCAGTGCCAACGTAGGTGTTGTTCTGAGAGCGCCACTGATACCGATCAGCGCCGTCCGTTGCACTGTCACTAAAATTTGGAGGTGCTCGCCGTGTCCAGTGCTTTCCACCAGACCAGCACCCCATATAGCAGAATCGGTTTGACCACCATCTCATAAAGCTGGTGTAATATTCTTGGCGAGAGTCCCCATCTCTTTCCGATAGCTCCTCTGCAGCAGTACAAGGCAATGGCGGCCTTCATGGCCCGATCTTCCACATTGGGTCTCCAGGACAGTTTCTTGTCCAAAACAATCCCCAAATATTTAACCCTATCAGAAAGTACCAACGGTACCCCTCCAATCGAGGGAGTTCTGAAATCGGGCATCTTATATCTCCTTATGAAAAGGACCAATTCCGTTTTTTCCGGGTTGACCGCCAATCCACATGATTCAGCCCACCTAGCCACAGTATCCAGGTAGCCCTGCAGAACATCGCGCATGGTGCCCAGAAATTTGCTCTAACTAGGATAGCGAGGTCATCTGCATAGGCAACCACCCGACAACCATTGGCTTCCAGCTCCACAAGAAGCTCGTTGACTACCACAACCCAGAGGAGAGGAGATAGGACACCCCCTGTGGCGTGCCCCTTCACACCTTCCTCTTAATTATGGCCCCTCCCCACTCCGCTGCGACAATTCTGCCGCATAGAAGTTTGCTAATAAATTCAACCAGAGCCGCCTCGACTCCTAAACCCACCAGAGCTCTTTCGATTGCCCCCGGTAAGACATTGTTAAAAGCTCCCCCGATGTCTATAAAGGCACCCAGAGCATACTCTTTGTGTTCTAGAGACCCCTCTATTTGCTTTACAATCGAATGGAGAGCCGTTTCCGTCGATCTGCCCTTTCAGTACGCATGCTGTGAAGCCGACAGTAACCCCTGAGGTATCCTTTCCCGTAGGTACAGGTCAATCAACCGCTCAAACGTCTTAAGAAGAAACGACGAGAGACTGATTGGCCTGAAATCCTTAGGTGATATATGTATGTATACTAAAACATTAAAACTTTATAAAATTCGTTGCTTTCGCATTACAATCAAAAATTTAAAATTTCAAAAATTAAAGGAAAAATTAATTTCGCATTTTCGTATACATTTGGATCTTGATATTACGGTGGTTTTCGAAAAAACCAATTAATCTTTTTTATGCGGTGGTTCCGTTAAAAACCAAGTAATTTTTTTTGACAATATGCGGTTGTTTCGTGAAAAACCAATTCAATTTTTAATACATGCGGTGGTTCCGTGAAAAACCAAATTGAGATTTTTTTGAATAAAGCGGTGCGTCCGTGAATACATTTTGAGAATTTTACCAATTAATACACATACTTTTGAACCATTTTAAAATCAATTACTTTTATAGATTTCTCATACAAGTTTACTGCAGTTTTAATTAATTCTTCCAATAAATAGTTAAATACTCCTTAAGTGACTATTCACCTGCAAATCAGTTCCCTTTTATAAAATTTTTTTTTTCTTCTCTCTTTTTCCTCAACAATTCAACTTCAAATATAAATTTAGATATTCAAATAAGTACTTCATTAATTTCATAGTTTGAACTGAATTATTGGTGCTATTCTGATATCTACATATGTACAACCTTAGAAGTGGCAAGCAAGTGCAAAAAACTTCAGATTCAGAATCCGATTCCGATAAATCAGGCTCAAGCTATGAAAGTTTAGCTTCATCTTCGACCGAAAAAGTCAACAAACAGGAAAATAAATTATCGTTGTCAGCAGATTTCCTAGGCTTCGAAGATTCTTCAAGTAAAAATTTAACTTCTAATTTAGTTTCAAATCTTAACGATTCAAATAGTGAAATATTAACTTTAGCTTCTTCTACTTTAAAATCAGATCATAACGATCCAAATAGTACAAACGTGGCCTCACCTTCTGCTAATTCAGCTCCAAATCTTAACAACCAAATCATAGCAACACCTGAGGAAAAGAGAATTTTCATTAACACATGTGCTAATTCTATTAGAGAAAACTACAGTGGTGATCCTCTAGCACTTGATTCTTTTATAGACAAAATTGCATTATTGGAACAATTCGCTACTGCAGACTTAAATGATACTTTTATAGCGTTCTTAAAATCAAAATTAGAGGGTAAAGCCCGTGAAGCACTACCAACACAAGTAACTTCAGTCAATGATATTAAAACAGCTCTACGTAATAGGATCAAACCAGACAACTCGAAAGCTGTAGCAGGGAGAATTGCAGCGTTGCACGATAACGGTAACAATTATACAGATTTTTCCAAAAAAGTTGAAGATTTAGCTGACTCACTTTAGCGGTCTCTTATTATTGAAGGGATCACTAAAGCGAAAGCTCGTGAAATGGCAGTCGAACAAACTGTTAACGTGTGTCGTTTAAATGCAAAATCAAATTTAGTAAAAACCATTTTAGCCTCAAGAGCATTTACTGATCCGATAGACGTAGTAGCAAAATTAATTGTAGAACAAAACAACGAAGTAACTGAACGTCAGGTTCTAGCTTTTCGATCACGTGGTAACAGTACATTCAGAAATCCACGTTGTAGTTATCGAGATTTTTACCCAAACCGCGGCTATACGGGTTATAGAAATAATAATTCATTTTCATATAATAGTAACTATAACGTTAACAATAATCAGAGATATCGCTATGATAACAGAAATAGATACCAAAATAATAACAATAATAATATACGCCCAAATTTCAATTCAAATACAAACAGCAGTAACAATGGAGGTAGCAATTCTAGATCATCCAATGGTAGAGGTAGAAACGCAAACGTTCACGCTTTAAACGCCAGTGCCCCTCAGGAGCGAACACTGAGGGAGGACGAATTAAGCGAGTAAGCGAACATCCCTCACCAATAGGCATCTATTTAAATTACTCTGATTTCATTGAATTACAACTTAAGGAGTCACAAAAATTTTTTTCTTTCCTAGTAGACACTCAAGCGGACATTTCTTTAATAAAGATATCATGTTTAGACAGAAATATTTCCTTAAATACGAACGACATTATTAACATTACCGGTGTCACTTCCAATTCAGTTTCCACTTTATGTAAAATTACAGCAAATTTAAATTTTTCAAACTTTTCTATTGAACATACTTTACATGTAGTAAATGAAGACTTTAA
This sequence comes from Eurosta solidaginis, assembly GCF_040869045.1. NCBI lineage: Eukaryota > Metazoa > Arthropoda > Insecta > Diptera > Tephritidae > Eurosta > Eurosta solidaginis. The sequence continues at coordinate 141,226,744 of NC_090324.1, forward strand.
TATTCCATCCGATGGCATACTGGGTAAAGATTTTCTGAAAATTAACCAATGCATTATTAATTATGAAAGAAATAGTATTTCCTTTTGGGTAGATAATGAAAAAGTCTCGATACTAATCCTACACGGAACAGAAAGCGACAGTTGTATCATTCCACCAATATGTGAAATATTCAGACTTTTTGATTTAGGAGATTCAACCGAGCCACTTTTCGTGGACTCGCAGGAAATTGAAAAAGGTGTTTTCACAGCTAGGTGCATTGTTAATATCAGCAACCCACTACTTAAAGTCATAAATACCACGTATGGTATAAAGTGTGTCAAAAGGAAAAGTATTCGGACAGAAAGACTTTCAAATTATAATGTTTATACAATTAACAAGACAGAAACAAAAGACAAACGTACGAAAAAACTAATTTCGATTTTAAAAAATCAAATACCTGAACATACTCCAAGTAAATTACTTGACCTTTGCATAGATTTTGCCGACATTTTCGCTCTTGACACGGACAAAATTACTTTAAATAACTTCTACGAGCAAAAATTAAGACTGACAGACAACGAACCGGTATATGTTAAAAACTATAGATTGCCATACTCTCAACGCGAAGAAATAAATCGCCAAGTAAATAAATTGTTAGACAACGATTTGATTGAACCCAGTTATTCGAATTACAATAGTCCTTTGATTGTAGTCCCAAAGAAAGATACAAATGGTCAAAAAGCTTATCGTATGTGCGTAGATTTTCGCGCAGTAAACAAAAAACTCATTGCTGATAAATTCCCACTAGCTAGAGTTGACGATATTTTAGACAATCTCGGTAGAGCAAAGTATTTTTCCACATTAGATCTTTTTTCAGGATTTCATCAAATAAAAATAATATAACAACAAATTTAAGAATTTTTGCGCATATTAAACATAAGAAACTCGAGTTACTTAGTTTTGAGCTTGTTAACGAAATAATAACTTTAGAGAAATTACTTTCGAGGCTTGAATCAGAAGCCGGCAAACGCAAAATTAAGCAGATTGAATGGCCTAAAAACGATATTATGTTCGAACATTATACTATTACAAATTTCAAAAATATTGGAAATAAAAATTTTAAAATCATTAGAACTTATTTTAACAGATCCAGTGGAGACAGTAACAGATGAAGATACAAAATTAAAGCTAATGAAAATTTACCATAATTATCCCATTTCTGGTGGACATTGCGGAATGAAAAGACTTTACGCAAAACTGCGAACAAAATTTTATGGGAAGAACATGACTCGTGATATATCGAAATATATCAAAAGTTTTAAAGATTGTCTCTTAAACAAGGTTAAACCGAAAACAAAAGAAAAACTTGTGTTAACACCAACTCCTTGTAAACCATTTGATATACTAGTAATTGACACAATAGGACCCCTACCTGAGTCCAGATATGGTAACAAGTTCGCACTTACCATGATTTGCGACATGACTAAATACCTGGTAACAGTCGCTGTACCAGACAAATCGGCAAAAACAATCGCTTCAGGTATTTTTGAAGGATTCATTTTAACTTACGGCACAATGAATGCCATAAAATCAGATTTAGGTACAGAATTTAAAAATGAATTATTCGAAGAATTAACTAAACTTCTAGATATTGAACATAATTTTTCAACTGCAAACCATCACGAAATCGTTGGCACGATTGAACGTAATTATAGAGTTTTTAATGAATACCTACGTGCATATTTAAAAGATACTTTTTCTGATTGGGATGTTTATTTAAAATACTTTACTTTCCTAAACAATACTACGAGTAGCACAGTTTTCGACAACCAATTTTCGCCTTACGAGTTAGTCTTTGGGAAAAAGGCAACTTTGCCTAATGAATTAAGTAAAGAAAAAATTGACCCGATCTATAATGTCGAAAACTATGCCAAAGAAGTTAAGTTTAGGATGCAGAAAACGCACAAAATGGCAAAAAATCTAATTAATAAAAATAAATTACAAAGTAAAAATCTGTACGATAAAACGGCACGACCTCTAATTGTAAAAATCGGAGATAAAGTACTTTTACAGAAAGAACCACATCATAAACACGAAAATATTTATCAAGGTCCGTTTACAATAACCAAAATTAACGAACCCAATGTAACTATTTTCGATGAAGTTAAAAACAAAGAAAAAGTGGTACATAAAAACTGCCTGGGTAAAGTAAATTAACATTACCGTAATACCTTGATTCAACAAAATGCAAAATTTTTAGAAGTAATTTCATACTCGTCATTTTTACATAGCCACGAAGGCAAAAAAAAATATATATATTAAAACAAAACAAGAATATATATAGAACACAAAATTTTGTATACCAAAACGAAAAAAATAGAATTTGAAATTATTCATAGTATAGTACAAGCGAAAAAAAAAACAAATTAATATTTTATAAACAACAAAAAACCTTAAGTTGAATATATAAAATGTAAATATTGTACAAACAAAGATTCAAAATACCACAATTTTAACTAACATATTTTAAATAGTCATAAAATTGCTCCGGATGAACGAATTTCAAAAAGGAAGGTACACCCTAATATTTTCGTTCATCTGAACCAATTAATAGAATACAAAAGAAGAATATGGCACACGTGTTTAATTTGCCAAATTCTTCTTTTGAAAAGGAAGGGTGATATAAGGAACATAAGCCTTACACCAATATATAATAAGGTATTCTATGTGGTTGGCCCTTAAGTTGTATTTGACAGGCGCGTACAGGTGCCAACGCGCATGTCAAATACAACTGCGGCCCACATCACTGACATAAAAAAATGATATAGACACAATTAATTAATCTGGACAAAGAAGAAAAACGTGAACTAGTGTGCGGAACAAAACTAAGCTATTTAATTGTACAAACATCAAAAGTAAAAACTAAAATATATTAGTAAAGAATCTAAGAACATTTATTGTGCTGCAAATTAAAAACCAACATAATTAAAAACTTAAAACTAAAACATATAAATACGTGTTAATTATTTGAGTGGGGCGTGCGTGCGAGTAGGGTGTGCGCACAAGGACAAATTTTCGGAGGTTCCAGAAATGGAACATTATAGGTTTGTGGGACCTTTACTCGACTCTGGATTGACTGAGCGTTACCCCAGCCTTAGATAAAGCCCACCTCATAAAATAAATAGGAAAAACTTCAAATTTTTAAAAATGGGCGTGGCACCGCCCATTTTAAGACTAAGCAATTTCCTATGTTTCGGGAACCATAACTCGAAGAAAAATTTACATACCGTAACAAAATAGGGTACACATATTTTCCTTATAGCAGGAAATATTTCTAGAAAAAATGGACGAGATCGGTTAAAGACCACGCCCACTTTTATATTAAAGATATTTAAAAGGGTCGCGGATGAATAAAATAAGTAATATCTTTGCAAAAAAAAGCTTTATATCAATGGTATTTCATTTCCCAAGTGGATTTATAACAATAAATAGTAAAAACTTCAAATTTCAAAAAATAGGCGTGACACCGCCCCTTTTATGATTAAGCAATTTTTTATGTTTCGGGAGCCATAACTCGAGGAAGAAGTAAGGGATCGCAATAAAATTGGGTACAAAAATGTTCCCTTCAGCAGGAAATATTTCTAGAAATAATGGACGAGACCGGTTAAAGACCACGCCCACTTTTATATAAAGGATTTTTAAAAGGGTCGTGGACGAACAAAATAAGCTATATCTTTGCAAAAAAAAGCTTTATATCAATGGTATTTCATTTCCCAAGTGGATTTATAAAAATGAATAGGAAAAAAATTCAAATTTTAAGTTATAAAAAAAAAAATAAATAAATGCAAGGCACGACAACCTCCAAAGAGATCTAAGGTCGAGCTTCTCTTCCAATTTGCGTCGTGCTCTTCTTGATTTTCCCTACAAATTGGCCGGATGGGACCTACATATTTTATGCCGACTCCGAACGGCATCTGCAAGGCAGATGAGTTTTCACTGAGAGCATTTCATGGCAGAAATACACTCGGAGCGCTTGCCAAACAGTGCTGAGGGGTGAATTCGCTTAGAAAAATTTTCTTCTAATCGGAAAACCTTATTTCCCAGGGTATACGGTGTGAGCTCCATCACTACGGAGCACGCTACCATCACACCACGGTGGCCGCCAAAAATTAAGTTATATCTTTGCAAAAAAAAAGCTTTATATCAATGGTATTTCATTTCCCAAGTGGATTTATAACAATAAATAGAAAAAACTTCAAATTTTAAAAAATGGGCGTGGCACCGCCCCTTTTATGACCAAGCAATTTTCTATGTTTCGGGAGCCATAACTCGAAGAAAAATTTACAGATCGTAATAAAATTGGGTACACAAATTTTCCCTATAGCAGGAAATATTTCTAGAAAAGATGGACAAGATCGGTTAAAGGCCACGCCATATTTATTTAAAAATTTTTTGAAAGGGTTATATACGAAAATAATAAGCTATATCTTAGCGAAAAAGGGCTTTGTATCAATAGAATTTTACTTTCTAAATTGAATAATAACATTAAATTGGAAAACACAAAAATTTTTGAAAAATGGTGTGGCACCGCCCCTTTTATGACAAAGCAATTTTCTATGTTTCGGTAGCCATAAATCGAAGAAAAATTAACATATCGTAATGAAAAAATGTCTATTAAAATTAAAGGGATCGCTTAAAGACCACGGCAACATAGATATAAAACAAAATCAAAAGAGTCGTAGACTAGAATAATAAGCTATAACTTAAAAAAAAATAGTTGTTGAAACCATGATCCAATTTTCGGACTAAATCCGCCCCCCTCCATCTGGCAACACCCGTCTAGTGCGGCCAATCGCATGCAATGCAGCTCAGCTGTGGCTGCAACCACCACCGCGCTCACTCTCTTAATGTTTTTTAGTTGATCTAAACTGCCCGCACCTACGCATCGCCCGAGCCGCAATCGTTATTTTTCTTTCGTTTTATCGCACGCCCGCCGTCGCGAAATATTTCATTTGCATGAAAGTTAAATTCATTTTTTATAGCTTGGTTTAAATTTTAAAATTTGTAATTGTGACTGAATTATAAATATATATACAAATACATAAATAAAGTGTCTCGTGCACTAAATAACCTGTGCCCTCTTCTAATTTGGAAAGTGCAATTGAATTTTATACATAGACCTTCGCGGCCAAAACGCACCAGCGACCAAAAAATAAAAAGTGAAAAAAAACACAAATATAATAAAAACAAGAAAAACAAAAACAATTTTTACACAAAAACGCGGTTCGGTACGGCCACAAAACGATAAATGTGCTTAAAAAAAAAAAAAAATATTAAAAAGAAAAATTTAACACAAAAGAGTGTACATACATAAATACATAAAATAACTAAAACACATTAAGGTGTTACAAAAAAAGAAAAAAATAATTTTTTTTGTGCCAAAAAATCAAAAAAAAAGTCTGCAAGAAACACATATATATTTAAAACAAAACCCCAAAAAATTCGATCTCAATCAAAAATTCGTGTGCAATTTATACATACACAAATACATACATATGGGGTATTCCATCCCATTTCGACCAATTTTGAACCCGCCCCTTTAGAATTGGCTGAAAGTTATTCTTCTTTTTCTAGCTTACGAAAGACGTTTTTAGAATTTTTTAAAATTTTTTCATCCAACTCAAAAAAAGTTATGAATTTTTAAAAAAACACGGTTTTTGTTTTCAAAATGCTATAACTCTTTCAAAAATTGACCGTTTGCGATCTGTTTTTTTTTTTTTGATTTGTTTTTAAATGTACTTTTCGGAAAAAATACAAAAAAATTTTTAAACGTCTTTCGTAAGCTAGAAATAGAAGAAAAACTTTCAGCCAATTCTAAAGGGGTCGGGTTCAAAATTGGTCGAAATGGGATGGAATACCCCATATACAAATAACAAATTCAAAAGTGCTGAACACAACAAAAAATTTAAGTTATAAAAAATACAAATTTTCATTAAAATATATAATTGAAAAAACACAATAGAGTGTTGAAAAAGGAAAAGTTTTTGGAAAAAATTTTGAGAAAAAGGAAAAATACATTTTAAAAAGAAAATAAAAATTTGTTTGAAAAAAAAAAAATATTTGCTTGAAAAACACAATTGAAAAAAATTTTTTCTAATGTGTTTGGTAATTCCGTTTTTTACAAAAAATAAATTCATCTGGGTGAAAATTTGAAATGCAATAGTACCGAATAAAAAAAAACAAAACAAGGAAGAAAAGTTGAAAAAAGGGGAAAACTTAAATAAAAGGAAATAGTTTTTTGAGGAAAAGAAAAATTTGAGAAGAAGTAAAAATTCATTTGGAAAAAAATTAAAAATTTAAAAAAACACAATTGAAAAACAAACTCTTATACATACATTAAAAAAAATACATACATTATACACACATTAAAACAACATCAAAATTAGAACAAAAAGGAGGACCAACGCAACATCGACGAGGAGATTACCACAAGTAACACATATAAAAACACAAAATGTCAGAGTAAGTACTTTGTTACCCAATATATATACCATATATATATTCCCTCCGTCTAAAGTACGGACCCCAAATCTCAAATTCCCCAATTTATATACCCCTCCGATCTAAAGATCCTGGTTATATAGCAATTTATTAAAGCCCAAACGGCAAAAAATTTCATTTGCCTTCCCACTGGTACCAAAATGTACAGTCCCTTAAAAAACCCTTAGATTTTTTTTTGTTTTCAAAAAACAGCTAATAAACAAATTTTTATTGCCGTACCAACGGAAAACTCCACTGTCCTGTCTATATACCCAAAAAGTACGTTGCTCCACATATCTAGTTAAATATTAAAAAAATATATACGTATATATGTAATATATGTATATACCCTTTTAGTTCGGTAATATTCCCGAGCTAAAAATTTCTCCAGCGTGAAATTCATAAAATATATTTTATAAAAAACCAATAGCAACGAACTTTGCCAAATTTTTGTCACTTTTCCGAAAGTTTATTTTACCGGGGCACCCAATATTATTTTTGCATACAAATCTACAAGTATATGTACCCATAATACCCACACGCACTTGTATATATTTTTGCATTAGCCAAAAACCCACCCTGAACAAAGTAAGTGCATGACCATTTGTAACTATATAATAGAAGGAAGCAACAAAGAAGATCATCGGTTACATATTGGCATACATTTGCTTTGTCGATAGATCAAGTGCATTGGCATTTGCAAACAAAAAAGTATTGTTGGTACACCACAGTTTACCGGCAAATATATTACACATATATATACATACATATATACCCATATTACTTGTGCTCAGAAGCGCTGAGCCAAGTACATAACCAAACCAAAAACCCAGCATACATTAGGCGGGTCTAAAAAACAAAAAAAAGTGAACACCCATTTACATATATATACCCATATTACTTGTACTCAGAAGCGCTGAGACAAGCCCGTATAAAGAACCAAGCCTACATTAGGATCATTTCAAAACAACACAAACAATTTTTTTTGTCCTTTTAACAAAATCTTTTTTTGATTTTCACATCTTAATAAAAGCTCCCCTCTTTAATAAATTCAATTAATTTATAATGCCAAAATCGACGAACGAAACCCAAAAATTGACCACTGCAGATCAATGCCTGCAGGAATTTATATATGACGGTAACCAATTAGAGGTTTACTGCTCAAGATGGTCACCTTCCCAAGCTACCGATTTATCAGAGTGTATGCTTAAGGTCAAACTAGAAGACCTAGAAAAAATATGGGCAAAGGTGCTAGAGTCCATTCGAGGAGTAAGTTTTTCCGAAAATTACACAGATTTTAGTGGCTCGGTTGAGCAAAAATTCGCGAAATGCATGGAATCTTATCAAGCATGCAAATCAGAAATTATGGAAGCCTTACAAATTTTTAACACTGCTAGCACCAACCATCAACAAATACCCGCCCACCCAATAAATGCTTCAAACTCAAATGGTTGTTATCTGAAAGTACCAGTATGTGACACCGAAGTCTTCCATGGTCGATACGAAGACTGGCCATCCTTTAGAGATATGTTCACGGCAGTCTATAAAAAGCACTCTAAATTATCACCCGCTCAAAAATTATACCACCTACGCCTGAAAACAAAATGTATACTGTAAAACAATACCCACTGAGCGATGATAATTTGAGCTTGCCTGGGAAGCGCTCAGATCTAGGTACGAACACAAAAGGTTACTCGTCGAAAATCAACTGAAGATGCTGTTCAACCTACCCACAATACTCGCGGAAAACGGAGAACAAATCCAAAAGATGCAGACAACAATCAACAATTGCATGTCAACCCTTAATACCCAAGGAATCCCGACTACGGACTGGGACCCGATCCTCTTTTACCTCTTCTCATCCAAGTTGCCCAGTGAAAGCCTTTCTTTATGGGAACAATCCCTCAGCTCCCGGAAGGAGCTGCCCCTTTGGGAGGATATGAATAAATTCTTCACCAGCAGATACGAGGTAGTAGAAAGATTAAGTACCTATAGACCAGGCAAGGCGAAACCCCAATTTTCGAGTTTTACAACACGAAACGGTGAATCAAAACTCGACCCAATCTAACAACAATAGAACCCATGCATATCACACGGAGTTCAATAAAACGGCTTCGTGTATTGATTCCACGCAGTCAAATCTTGCGTCAGGTTTAGGATTTTATCGGTATCAGACCGAATCAAATTTGTGAGAGAAAATAGTTATTGTGAAAACTGTTTATCAACGTCACACCCCAAGAACGAAATTAAAAGTAGTTTCACATGCGTATATTGCCAAAATCGTCATCATTTACTACTGCATTTGCAGCCCAAACCCCAGCCATCACAGCCAAACCCCAGAGCCGGCACCCCTAGGAGAACGGACGACGAGCGGTCCTCAACATCTAAAGCCGCCGCAAGAGCCACCTCCTCCCAACAGTCTCAGGACAAAAACCCGATTTCTGCACTCTTTTCGAGTAATCATGGAACCGCCCTACTACCAACCGCAGTAGTATCAGTATACTATGTTGGCGAATTTCATAAAATTCGTGCCCTAATAGAAGGTTCACAAAAAACTTTCGTATCATCCCGTATACAAAAGCTTCTTGGTCTACCCACAAAAGAGTCTCTCCACCAGATATCTGGAGTGGGTGGAACGGTTGTGAAGAATGCAAATAAAGTCTGCCAGATAACATTCTGTTCGGCAGATTTAACCCAAATTATAGACGCACAAGCAATAAGTTTTCCGAAACTAATTAAATTCTTGCCAACAGTAAGAGTTTCAAGAATCGATCTCGAAGAACTGTCCCGATTACCGTTAGCCGGTCCACAGTATTCGATGCCATCGAAAATCGGTGTGGTAATCGGCAGCGATATTACCCCGCAAATCCTCACCGAAAGGCCCCAACGGAATGTGAGTGGAATATTACTTGCCCAAAACACCATATTCGGATGGATATTAAGCGGCCCTGTAGCTGAAAAGGTATCAACGTTCAGCACTCATTTGACGGAATGCACCGATGACCCCGCAATTAACTTTTGAGACAATTTTGGGAACAGGAAGAAGTTAACCAAACCCAACAACGATCAGCTGATGACGAATACTGTGAAGCACTCTACCGGAAAACCACAATTTGTAAGAAGATGGACCCTACAGAGTCAAACTGCCGTTCAAGACGGAATTTCCAGCAAATCTGGCCCTCGGTCATTCACGACCCGCAGCACAACAGCAGTACATCAGCATCGAACGAACCCTCGAAAGAAAACCCGAATTAAGAGACAAATATTTTGAAGTCCTTAATGAATATTTAACCATGGAACACATGGAACCCGCCTCCCAACAAGAGATAATTATAGATGGTAGATATCTATCATTTTATCTACCACATCATGCTGTCATAAAACACGACAGCAAAACCACAAAATTGCGAGTCGTCTTCAACGCATCAAAAATTTCACATTCTGGCAACTCGTTGAACGACGTGCTTCATACGGGCCCCATACTAAAAAATGACTTAATGCTCGTTATACTTAAATGGTGACTTTATAAATTTGTTTTTAACGGCGATATTGAGAAAATGTGTCGCCAAATACTCATCCATGAAGAAGATAAAGGTTTTCATAGAATTGTTTTTCGAAAGCACCCAACTCTGCCGATAGACGATTGTCGGCTGAAAACAGTTAACTTTGGTGTAAACTGCGCGCCATATTTGGCAATTCGAACCCTACACCAATTCGCCAACGACTGTCAAGATGAATATTCGCTCCCTGAAAACATTTATTGAACGAAACATATGTTGACGATATTTTGCCAGGCGGTCATAATATACAGTCCACTTTGAACTCCATGACTCAAGTTATCGAAGCCTTAAAATCGGCAGGGTTCCCTTTGAGAAAGATGTCGGCAAATTACCCTGAAATTTTGAAACCCGTTCCCGACCCTGATTTGCTAGACGTCGATTTTCTTAAATTTCACGATTCGAGTTCCACAAAAACCCTTGGAATTCAGTGGAACGCGATATCCGACACCTTCACCTATACGTATGATCCACCATCAGCAGAAAACACGACTAAAAAAAGGTAGATTTTATCAGCAGTTGCGAAACTGTTTGGCCCCGGCGGATGGCTATCGCCCATAATGATTCTTGCGAAAATGTTGCTGCAACAACTCTAGATGGAAGGAACGGATTGGGACGAAAGCGTGAAGCCCGGGGCTCTCCAAAAATGGACCTCAATTTATGAAAATTTATCTCACATAAGAGAAATTAAAATCTCTAGGTGGGTACAATATTCCCCCGACAAACTCATCCAGCTGCATGGATTTTCAGATGCTTCGGAAAGGCATTTTGTGCCTGTGTATATTTACGGGTACAAACCCATGAAAATAGTTCTTCATCAAATTTGCTAGCTGCTAAAACAAAGTAGCACCCCTTCAAACCGTGAGCTTTCCACGGTTGGAACTCTGTGGAGCAGACTTACTCTCCAAATTAGTGAACAAACTCATTCTATGGTGCGATTCTGCCATCGTACTGGCATTGTTAGAAAAACCACCCCATACCTGGAAAATGTATGTCGCTAACAAGACATCCGAAATTCTTAAGAACGTCGACAACGCCACTTGGAGACACGTTTCCAGTAATGATAACCTAGCGGATTTGGGCACTCGAGGCTGCAAGACTCAGGACTTAGTCGAATGTCCATTATGGTGGGAAGGACCTAGTTGGCTTATCAGGCCATCAACCTCGTGGCCAAAAGATCTGTCTCACCACCCAACTCCCCCGAACAACGACATGTGGTGGTATTCCACACCCTGCAAGTAGAAAATATAGAAATGCTCGACCGGTTTTCGTCGTTTTCTCGAGCGCTTAAGTCGTGGCCTATATGTTGCGGTTTATCCAAAAAGCGAGGAAACTAAAAGTACCAGCCACGGTCAGCCTCACCCACGCCGAAGTGAATGATTCCAAAATCAAAATCATCATTCAAACTCAACGAAATTATTAGGGATGCACGAATCAAATTGTTGTCATCTACAACCAAAATATTGTGTTCAGTTTTTAAATCGTCTACTTCAATCATGGATGTAAACATACCCCGAACATTTGTATTTTTGTTGCCTAAACCGAACAACTTCATGGCGCTTGATTTTAACAAATAGTAGGCAAACATATTTTTGTAAGTACTAATGCGGCAGTTACTCACGAACGTACGTACCAAAAACGTGTCAGCTGACACGATCTATCTTATGAGCGTGCAATGTAAACGAAAAGTCACCGACGTGCATCGCCCGTACGTACGTAGCTCGGAACGTAGAAATCAACACAGTTTTGATTTTTTCCGTAAAAACGTGTCAGCTGATCGCGCTCTCACTAGACAGAGTTGCCTAGTCAACTTTTGTGCGCTAATTTTTGACCGTTTGCAGTTTTATGCAAAAACACCTAATTAAAGTTTAAAAAATTGTGAAAATAATTCGAAATAATTATGTAAAAGTGCAAATTATAAATATGTAATCTATTTATATTTATTTAATATTAATTCCAGCCTTTTACAACATCAAAAATTAAATTGGAAAAAGTTGATGTTTCCATAAGCATGCATGCAAAATGGTCAATGGCAACAGTGCTAATCTGTAAACAATACACACACAAATATGTTATGTACATGTACACAGACGCACACATTGATTCCTACGGGCTTGAGGGTTCGGTCAAACGTGCTTCGTACGACAAACGTCCGTACGTACGGCACACGTCGGTGGGTAATTGCCGCTTAAAGTTCATAAACGTAACGTCAGCTCCAGTATCCACAATACGATCCAACTCGTTCCCACCTATTTTCATTTGCTTGAATCTCTTGGAAATAAGGTTGACGTTTTGCTTTGTGCAGTTTTTCGCAATGTGACCACTTCCATTGCATTTTAAACATTTCGTTTCTTCTTTACATTCTGGTCTCATATGTTTTGTCGATTCGCAATTGTAGCAGCGCTGCTTGCGCTCACTACTTTTGTGTATATCTCCAACTCGTTCGTTGTTTTTGCGCGCTGTTGCTGTTGTTGAAAAAGCCCTTTCGCTGCTCTGTTTGCTCTTGTTCGTAGTTTCGATAATGTCATATTGTTCCATAAGCTCTTTGTACGTTTTTGCATTAAAAAGAAGGCATTTCAACTCGTTTCGAAGTTTGTTCCACGTTGCCTATGGCAGCAAGCTTTCGGATATTCACGCATACCGTCGGAATCTTTCTTCTTCCTACCTCTTAGTTGCTGATGGATCTCAGCGCTGCTTAAATATTTTTCAAATTCTGCTATAAGGGCCTCGCGTAGAGTGTTATAATTTGCTACCGCAACTCTCTAGGAACAGTTTCGCTGTCACCTTATTTTGTTTCGTGCGTTTCATACTTTTGCTTTTCGTTTAACTCATAGCTTCTGCCATTCTGTAGCCACAATTTTACCGGCATACTAATTCCATCGTAGTCTGGAACGATTTTGGAAAATCTCTCGATTGAAATCGAACTTTTTGATTGCTGCAGAGCTTTTCTGTTAATAAACGTAAAAGTTCGACATTTCCATTATCTTTTTCCATATCAACTGCGCTTCAATCATTATTAGGTCTAAGTTATTTTCACTTTCGCTTTCTGTTAGGACTTTTTGAGGCACTTCGCTATTAATAGCAATTAGAGCACCTTTTTCGTCAAATCAGTTTCCGGTTTCACTTTCTGTTAAATCTGCACCACCTATTTCTGATGTTATTCCTTTTCCAGATCTTAGTAGCATCATACGATACTGGACATTTTAAACTGTTAACTTTCTTTTGTATTAGCTCCGTTATACGAAAGATTATTTTAATGGTGTGTAGGTTGAGCCCCCATGTAATATAATTAATAAAAATTATTACTTAAAGTTGTTTATTGATTAAACATTCAATGTTCGATGAATTCAATAATTTATAATTAATAGTTTGGTAGTGAAAATTAGATAATTAATTTGGATTTTAAAATATTCAACTTAAATAATTCAACTTAAATGGCACGACTTGTACTACTTAACGACCGACGATTCTCTCTTCGACTTTCAACTTCAACGACTGAATAACGACTTGACTTCTTGATTTCAATAACACCAATAACTGGAGAGCATCGCTATTATCCGAGTATTGCCTACCTTACCCTTTTACATATATTTGATTTTTCAGACAACAATATTTACTACATATATTTACGTAAGCATTTGGTGAATTTTGAAGATTCTAGCTGTGAAAATGGGGCAGAAATTGCGAAAAGCTTTTTATCTGAACAAGACATATACTATATACAACACCGATCTCTATGATCTTTTCAGACAACAATATATGCTATATACGTAAGCATGTGGTGAAATTTGAAGCCTCTAGCTCTTAAAATGTGGCAGTAATTACGAAAAGTTTCTTATCTGAATATTCGATTGTGAGGGACTAGTTTGCATACAAACAGACAGACGGACATTGCTAAATCAACTCAGCTCTTCATCCTGATTATTTCGGTAGACTTAATGGTGGTCTATCTATTTTCCTTTAAGGACTTAAAATTTTGGGATTCGTGACGAAATTAATATTCCATTTCATTTTCATAAAAGGTATAAAAATAGGTAGGTAGTTTGTGTGAGGATGCAAAGTTTCACGTTTTTTGTTATCTGCATGTAAAAACTATGACCACGAATTACTTATTTCAACAATATATGACGTAGGCGTAGGTTTTTGTTGAAATTTGATAAAATTTGATGCTTCTAGCCGTAAAAAAGGGGGCAGAAATGACAGTTTATATGGGGTATACACTATATATGTGGTTGTTTCACAAAAGGTTTTATTTTATTTGAATATTAATAATGAATAATAAAGTTAATAAAGTTGGTTTAGTTGAATTACAGTTCAATTAATATTTCTGCTGTTTTATTTCAAAATTGGTACTTTGGCAGGGTTTGCTATAACAGAACGATACGCCTGCAAGGTTGTATTTTATTTGTATAATTTGGCCTTATTGGTATGTTTAGGGTTTGTTTATGTAAATGGCTACTTAGTATTCTCGACCACTTCTAGTCTTAAGACCCAATCCCACAATCGGCCGTCCTGACATTCGTTCGTCCCTGAACGATGGGCTCCACATTTTTATGTACTCTGCCGCCGTTGTCGTTCGGTTTGGCCCCTCGTGTTCACCTATCTTTTCCACCTCGTACCGCTCATGGTTTAATACCCGGATAATTTTGTAAGGACCTAGATATTTTTAGCTTGAGGGTGGGACCGAATTGCGTCCGCTTTATAGCTACCATATCGTTTTCTTTATACACTTTCTCAGCCTTTCTTTTCTCGTTGTAATTTTTTCTATTCTCTTCCTGGACTTCTTTGATATTAGCCCTAGCCATTTCTCTGATTTCCTCGCGTTCTTTATCTAGATCTTTGATTCCATCATCCTCAATAATTTCAATCAGATCTTCTTCGTTTCTAAGTCGCATATTTAGTCCTGTTAAAAGATTAAAAGGAGCCGCTTTTGTACTTCTACTTGGGGAATTGTTCAAAAATTGCTGAACTGCTGCTGCGTGTTGATACCACTTGTCAGGATTGTCTAAAGAAAGTTTTGTAAGCGTTGGTACAACTATGCGATAGATTCGCTCAACCTGACCATTTCCCCTTGGTACACCTGTCGCTATCAGGAAATGCTGCACACCCCGTTCGCTGCAATCGTTACTGAAAGCCTGTGAGGTGAAAGCTGCACCCCTGTCAGTGATTACTCTCATCGGGTTTCCGAATATGGCCGCTTGCCTCTCTAACCTATCAATAACAGCTGCCGCGCTTGTATCCTTCGTCGGATACAACCAAACAAATTTCGAGAAGGCGTCCACTACTGCTAATATATAGTTATACTGTTTCGATGTAGCTGTCAGTGGTCCTAAGTGATCTAAATTGTATGTACTTAATGGTTTCTCGTCTTTTGGAATTGGATTAAGGAATCCCTCTTTTTTGCCTGCTTTAGCGTTTGCTATTATGCACGTAACACAACCATTTACCATTCTAGCAATCTTTTGATTGACCTCTGCTATGCAGTATGATTTCTCAACGCACTCCTGTGTCTTGCGCGCTGCAAAATGACTCTGCTCGTGAACGTACTTGATGATGTCATCTTCCATCTGTTTCGGAACTACCAAAAGTTCTTTTGAACGATCTTTACATAAAATGACGTGGACTAAATAAAAATCTTTGTATGACCCTTTTTCTAAAATCGTTCTAACCGCTTTTGTCCATTCGTCCCCTAACTACGCTTTCATTAACCTATTTCGTATAGAGTCATCTATTTGTAAACAATACATTCTGCTTAGTTCATCAACGTGGCGCATCTGAGTCCCTGACCTATGCTGTATCTGGTAATCAAACTCCTGAAGTAAAAGTGCCCACCTGGCTACCCTAGGTGGTATATCGTCTTTTCGCATTGTACACGCGAACGCATTACAATCTGTAATTATGGTAAACCTAATACTCTCCAAATATATTCGCCACTTGTTTAAGGCTGCAACAATTGCGAGAAATTCCAATTCATATGAAGTATAGGTTTCTTCTGCCTCGTTGTCTTTCTACTCAAAAATTTTACTGTGTGGAATTTTTGGTCTTCACCCCCTTTTTGCATAAATATCGCCCCATATCCGAACTTGGATGCATCTGTATGGATTTCCGTATCCGCGTTAACATTATACAAACGTAGTACTGGTGATGTAGAGAGCGCTGTTTTCAATTCACGAAATCGCGTTCCTTTTTTTAACAAGTCAGATAAGGGCTTTACTATTAAGGCATAACCATTTATAAACCGCCTAAAGTACGGTGTTAAGCCTAAAAATCGTTCGAGTCCTTTTTTATCGCGCGGTAATGGTTATTCCCTAATAGCTCCAATCTGTTCTGTTGATGGCCTAATCTTTCCGTTTTCTATCTCATATTCCAGAAAATTTATTTTTCTTTCTAAGAATTGACATTTTTTTCATTTAAAACGTAGTTCGTACCTTGAACCTCTCTCTAAAACAAGTTTTAGTTTAGTTATATTTTCTTCCGCACTTACTGCCGGTATAATTATATCATCCATGTAAATCGCGATTGTTTCATCTTTGATAAGTTCCCTAAACACGAAATTTATAAAACGACAGAATACAGCTGGGGAATTACATATGCCGAATGGAACGTACTGTCCATCTGGCGTTACGAATGAGGTATATTTTCTTGATTCTGCGTGTACTGGCACATGGAAGAATCCATCTGCTAAGTCCAAAGTAGTGAAAACGTATGTCCCTTGCGACTTATCAAGAACATCATCGATCCTTGCCATTGGGAAATTATCCCGAATAATTTTCTTGTTCAATAATCGATAGTCGCAACACAACCGCTTAGACCCAACATTTTTTTTTGGCAATTACAATAGGAGATACATAGTTAGAAAAACTGGGTTGAATAATTCCTGCTTCCAACGACTCCTGAACTTGCGTATCCACAAATTCCTTATCTTCCTTAGACAGTCTTCGTGGTCGCTGAAAAACAGGTACTTCATCTTGCAACAATATCTTCATTTCCATTGGACAATCTTCAAACTTCTTTGCGTCATAGTTTTGTATAAGTTCACATACTGCGCTGTTACTAATAAGTTCTTCTACGTTCAAACATAAGCTTCTGAACTGTTCTAGCAAATTTAATTTTTCTTCGCGTTCAACTGTATCACCAACAGCTTTATTTGCCTCCCTCTTTGTAAACGTTACCCCCTCTGGCGTCACGCTTATATTGACTTGCTCTAAAACTGATGTACCAATAAACAGTGGAAACTCAATTGCATCCTCGCTTGTTATGTGGCATGTTTGTGAAAACTTTAAACCATCAGCTACAATGTCCGTTACAAAATTACCATAAGTTGAAAATTCTTTTTTACATACACCATATAAAGTATCTTTTTTCTTATTCACCTCGCCGTCAAAATTCAATTTATCGAAAATATCGCGCCTAATCAAACACAAACAGCATTCAGTATCAATCAGCGCATACATTTGTAACCCTCCCACAGCTACTGTTTTAAACGCTGAATTAAACACTCTTTTTTTTTTCATCTACTATGTTAGCTTTGTCACTTTTTTTTTTTAATTTTTGGATTTTCCTTAATAGTGCCCTCAAAAGATTTGTGCCCTACGCCTTGACACTTTAAACATTTTACCTCCTTCACATTGCAATCACGAATGAGATGACTTGAACTTCCACATCTAAAACATGGCTTCACCGTTTTTTGACTACTTGAGGGAGTACTTACATTTTGCTGGCTGACACTTATTGGAACCTGAGTACTTACCTTACCATAAACCTTTTCGTATATTTTGATTTGCTCCTTGAGCTCACTAATCGATTTAGCTTGATACAGCACCATTTTGTTTGCCCTCGAATCAGGTATGCCATCAATAAAATAAGAAATTATACTCGGTGCGTCTATATTAATGGGTTTCCTTAATTCCAATAGTGCATATAAATATTCCCGAAAGGTTTCACTTGCTTTTTTTCCTACGGTTTCTCAATTGATTGTGCACATCGGATGCAGATAATACCGACCCAAATTCAAGAGAGAGCGCGTCCTTCAATAATTCCCAGCTTAAAATTCCTCGTTGGCTTCTAATAAATAATTTAGCCGCACCCCTTAGCAGCTGTTTGCTGTAAATAAATTTTTGGATACCATTCCACCCTACTGCAGTAGCATTTCCCTCAAATTCATCTACACACTGCCTTACATCTATGGAGTCATTTCCACTAAACTGCGTTAAACTTTCTTCTATGTCTTTGAATGTGAACACTGATCTGCCAACCGACTTGACAGCGATGGCAGAGCTTCTAATCATATAAGCTGGCGCATCTTCATAGGATGAACCGGTCGTGGAATTGGCATCATCACCTTCGTCAACCATATTATGCCCAAGATGCTCTAATAATCGATTTTGTAATTCTTCTTTGCGTCCAGCGGTGGACAAATTTAACTCACGAAGATAATTTTGCAATTCCTTTACATTTGAATTCAAAATCGACTTCTCATCCATGTTGCACAGTAACCTCTTTACATTCAAGCAAAACTACAACAAATTTCTTCTTTTCTATTTTTGCAAATTTATGTATATCAAATGTATGCGAATGTTTTCAAATAGATGTTTAGCTGTATGTTCATTTATGCATATAAAATGCCTTTTCTAAACAAACTACTTTTAACTAAAATATACATAAAACAACTTATCTGCTTCTTGCTGCTTCGTTTCCTTTTGTTTTGCTTGCTTGGAGAACCGCGAACTCTTGTTACTCTTCTCTTCTCAGCACTTCGTTTCAGCTTCGTATTGTTTTCAATTCCTCTTCACTTGCTCTGTTACGATTCTCTTTTCAACCACCAAAGAACTTGACCGTTTCATTTGAGTTGATGCGCAAATGAGTTGCTCTGTTTCCGCTGACGTCAACGCAGATTTTGCTTTTGTTGCGCAGAACATGTAACTTTCACACTTCTTGCTGTGTTTCTTCTTTACTAATCAGATTCTTTACTTTGAACTCTGATTCTTCACCGAATTGTACAATTCTTGACACTGCGCTTTTTGCTACGCTTCTTCTTCACTAATTAGGTTCGTTGCATTGAACTCTATCTCTTCTCCACTAATCAGATCCTTTGCTTTGAACTCTGATTCTTCACCGAATTGCACAATTCTTGATACTGCGCTTTTTGCTACGCTTCTTCTTCACTAATTAGGTTCGTTTCATTGAACTCTAATTCTTCTCCACTAATCAGATTCTTTGTTTTGAACTCTGATTCTTCGCCGAATTGTGAAATTCGTGCCACTCACGATTGTTGCATTCAACTGAGACGTCAATGATGCTCTGCTTGCGTTGCTGTCGACGCAGGCTTTTGCTTTTTATGCGTGGAACTTTCGCGACGCAAGTGCTTACTGCGTTGGATACACACATGAACTTTTGCAACTTTTAGCGACACTTTTGGCTTCAATGTTCTTATACGGTTTAAACAGTCTGAATTTTTGTCATAATTTTGCAACAATTTGTTAGGAGCGAGCGTTTAACGACACTTCTCGGATTTTTTGCAACACTGTCTTCCCTGGCACGTTTAGCTTCACTTTTCTAAAGTCACACAATCTCGGTTGAGCCCCCAATTTTTGTGGTTGTTTCACAAAAAGTTTTATTTTATTTGAATATTAATAATGAATAATAAAGTTAATAAAGTTAGTTTAGTTGCATTACAGTTCAATTAGATTTTAATTGAAAGTACAGTTAATAGTTTTAATAAAATTTTACGAAAGGTCACGGTGCAACGACTGTTCAGCTCAGTGTCAGTTTTACATATAATATTTTTGCTGTTTTATTTCAAAATTGGCATTTTGGCAGGGTTTGCTATAACAGAACGATACGCCTGCAAGGTTGTATTTTACAACGAATTAACCAAATGTTTTCTCTTTATATGAATTAATCGGGGATTGCCCGTATTGCTTTAAATGTATGAACATTTATTTCCAGCAATTTTTAATTTTTTTATAATTTATTTAATAATTTGGGAAAAATTTAAACAACGTGACATCAGGACGGACAAGGCGACAGCTGTTTCTATTATACCTTGTAAATCTCTTCAAAGCCTTTTCTGTGTAGAGTGGGAGTCGAACCCGCATTCCTACGATAGTTGAAATGGTTACAAACGCATTCAGCTACGTAATGCCTTAATTGTTGTAAAGTTTTTCCCAATGGCCTTCTTTCGCATATATTACCTTTCACACATCGCATAATTCGTATGTAGTTATGTGTTGAAGTTATGCATGTTTGTAAGGCGGTTCCATATTAATTTGGTATTTTGCTGTTTTTGTTCTATTTATAGAACTACAACGAATTAACCAAATGTTGTCTCTTTATATGAATTAATCGGGGATTGCCCGTATTGCTTTAAATGTATGAACATTTATTTCAAGCAATTTTTAATTTTTTTATAATCTATTTAATAATTTGGGAAAAATTTAAACAACGTGACATCAGGACGGACAAGGCGACAGCTGTTTCGATTATACCTTGTAAATCTCTTTAAAGCCTTTTCTCCCGGGAGTGGGAGTCGAACCCGCACTCCTACGATAGTTGAAATGGTTACAAACGCATTCAGCTACGTCATGCCTTAGTTGTTGTAAAGTTTTTCGCAATTGCCTTCGTTTGCATATATTATCTTCCACACATCACATAATTCGTATGTAGTTATGTGTTGAAGTTATGCATGTTTGTAAGGCGGTTTCATATTAATTTGGTATTTTGCTGTTTTTGTTCTATTTATAGAACTACAACGAATTAACCAAATGTTGTCTCTTTATATGAATTAATCGGGGATTGCCCGTATTGCTTTAAATGTATGAACATTTATTTCAAGCAATTTTTAATTTTTTTATAATCTATTTAATAATTTGGGAAAAATTTAAACAACGTGACATCAGGACGGACAAGGCGACAGCTGTTTCGATTATACCTTGTAAATCTCTTCAAAGCCTTTTCTCCCGGGAGTGGGAGTCGAACTCGCACTCCTACGATAGTTGAGATGGTTACAAACGCATTCAGCTACGTCATGCCTTAGTTGTTGTAAAGGTTTTCCCAATTGCCTTTTTTCGCATACATTACCTTCCACAAATCACATAATTCGTATGTACTTATGTGTTGAAGTTATGCACGTTTGTAAGGCGGTTTCATAGAAGCTTGGTATTTTGCTGTTTTTGTTCTATTTATAGAACTACAACGAATTAACCAAATGTTGTCTCTTTATATGAATTAATCGGGGATTACCCGTATTGCTTTAAATGTATGAACATTTATTTCAAGCAATTTTTTATTTTTTTATAACTTATTTAAGAATTTGGGAAAAATTTAAACAACGTGACATCAGGACGGACAAGGCGACAGCTGTTTCGATTATACCTTGTAAATCTCTTCAAAGCCTTTTCTGTGCGGAGTGGGGTCGAACCCGCATTCCTACGATAGTTGAAATTGTTGCAAACGCATTCAGCTACGTCATGCCTTAGTTGTTGTAAAATTTTTCCCAATATCATTTTTTCGCATATATTATCTTTCACACATCACATAATTCGTATGTAGTTATGTGTTGAAGTTATGCACGTTTGTAAGGCGGTTTCATAGAATCTTGGTATTTTGCTCTTTTTGTTCTATTTATAGAACTACAACTAATTAACCAAATGTTGTCTCTTTATACGAATTAATCGGGGTTTGCCCGAATTGCTTTAAATGTATGAACATTTATTTCAAGCAATTTTTAATTTTTTTTATAATTTATTTAATAATTTGGGAAAAATTTAAACAACGTGACATCAGGACGGACAAGGCGACAGCTGTTTCGATTATACCTTGTAAATCTCTTCAAAGCCTTTTCTCCCGAGAGTGGGAGTCGAACCCGCACTCTTACGAAAGTTGAAATGGTTACATTAGCATTCAACTACGTCGTGCCTTAGTTGTTGTAAAGTTTTTCCCAATTGCCTTCTTTTGCATATATTATCTTCCACATATCACATAATTCGTATGTAGTTATGTGTTGAAGTTATGCATGTTTGTAAGGCGGTTTCATATTAATTTGGTATTTTGCTGTTTTTGTTCTATTTATAGAACTACAACGAATTAACCAAATGTTGTCTCTTTATATGAATTAATCGGGGATTGCCCGTATTGCTTTAAATGTATGAACATTTATTTCCAGCAATTTTTAATTTTTTTATAATTTATTTAATAATTTGGGAAAAATTTAAACAACGTGACATCAGGACGGACAAGGCGACAGCTGTTTCGATTATACCTTGTAAATCTCTTCAAAGCCTTTTCTGTGTAGAGTGGGGGTCGAACCCGCATTGCTACGATAGTTGAAATGGTTACAAACGCATTCAGCTACGAAATGCCTTAATTGTTGTAAAGTTTTTCCCAATGGCCTTCTTTCGCATATATTATCTTCCACACATCACATAATTCGTATGTAGTTATGTGTTGAAGTTATGCATGTTTGGAAGGCGGTTTCATAGAAACTTTGTATTTTGCTGATTTTGTTCTATTTATAGAACTACAACGAATTAACCAAATATTGTCTCTTTATATGAATTAGTCGGGGATTGCCCGTATTGCTTGAAATGTATGAACATTTATTTCAAGCAATTTTTAATTTTTTTATAATTTATTTAATAATTTGGGAAAAATTTAAACAACGTGACATCAGGACGGACAAGACGACAGCTGTTTCGATTATACTTTGTAAATCTCTTTAAAGCTTTTTCTCCCGGGAGTGCGAGTCGAACCCGCACTCCTACGATAGTTGAAATGGTTACAAACGCATTCAGCTACGTCATGCCTTAGTTGTTGTAAAGTTTTTCCCAATTGCCTTCTTTTGCATATATTATCTTCCACACATCACATAATTCGTATGTAGTTATGTGTTGAAGTTATGCATGTTTGTAAGGCGGTTTCATATTAATTTGGTATTTTGCTGTTTTTGTTCTATTTATAGAACTACAACGAATTAACCAAATGTTGTCTCTTTATATGAATTATTCGGGGATTGCCCGTATTGCTTTAAATGTATGAACATTTATTTCCAGCAATTTTTAATTTTTTTATAATTTATTTAATAATTTGGGAAAAATTTAAACAACGTGACATCAGGACGGACAAGGCGACAGCTGTTTCGATTATACCATGTAAATCTCTTCAAAGCCTTTTCTCCCGGGAGTGGGAGTCGAACCCGCACTCCTACGATAGTTGAAATGGTTACAAACGCATTCAGCTTCCTCATGCCTTAGTTGTTGTAAAGTTTTTCCCAAATGCCTTTTTTCGCATATATTATCTTCCACACATCACATAATTCCTATGTAGTTATGTGTTGAAGCTATGCATGTTTGTAAGGCGGTTTCATAGAAACTTGGTATTTGGCTGTTTTTGTTCTATTTATAGAACTACAACGAATTAACCAAATGTTGTCTCTTTATATGAATTAATCGGGGATTGCCCGTATTGCTTTAAATGTAATGTAATAATTTGGGAAAAATTTAAACAACGTGACATCAGGACGGACAAGGCGACAGCTGTTTCGATTATACCTTGTAAATCTCTTCAAAGCCTTTTCACCCGGGAGTGGGAGTCGAACCCGCACTCCTACGATAGTTGAAATGGTTACAAACGCATTCAGCTTCCTCATGCCTTAGTTGTTGTAAAGTTTTTCCCAAATGCCTTTTTTTGCATATATTATCTTCCACACATCACATAATTCCTATGTAGTTATGTGTGAAGCTATGCATGTTCGTAAGGCGGTTTCATAGAAACTTGGTATTTTGCTGTTTTTGTTCTATTTATAGAACTACAACGAATTAACCAAATGTTGTCTCTTTATATGAATTAATCGGGGATTGCCCGTATTGCTTTAAATGTATGAACATTTATTTCTAGCAATTTTTAATTTTTTTATAATTTATTTAATAATTTGGGAAAAATTTAAACAACGTGACATCAGGACGGACAAGCCGACAGCTGTTTCGATTAAACCTTGTTAATCTCTTAAAGGCCTTTTCTCCCGGGAGTGGGAGTCGAACTCGCGCTCGTACGATAGTTGAAATGGTTACAAACGCATTCAGCTACGTCATGCCTTAGTTGTTGTTAAGTTTTTCCCAATTGCCTTTTTTCGCCTATATTATCTTCCACACATCACATAATTCGTATGTAGTTATGTGTTGAAGTTATGCATGTTTGGAAGGCGGTTTCATAGAAACTTGGTATTTTGCTGTTTTTGTTCTATTTATAGAACTACAACGAATTAACCAAATGCTGTCTCTTTATATGAATTAATCGGGGATTGCCCGTATTGCTTTAAATGTATGAACATTTACTTCAAGCACTTTTTAATTTTTTTATAATTTATTTAATAATTTGGGAAAAATTTATACAACGTGACATCAGGACGGACAAGGCGACAGCTCTTTCGATTATACCTATGAAACCGCCTTACAAACATGCATAACTTCAACACATAACTACATACGAATTATGTGATGCGTGGAAGATAATATATGCGAAATAAAGCAATTGGGAAAAACATTACAACAACTAAGGCATGACGTAGCTGAATGCATTTGTAACCATTTCAACTATCGTAGGAGTGCGGGTTCGACTCACACTCCCTCGAGAAAAGGCTTTGAAGAGATTTACAAGGTTTAATCGAAGCTTGGTATTTTGCTGTTTTTGTTCTATTTATAGAACTACAACGAATTAACCAAATGTTGTCTCTTTATATGAATTAATCGGGGATTACCCGTATTGCTTTAAATGTATGAACATTTATTTCAAGCAATTTTTTATTTTTTTATAACTTATTTAAGAATTTGGGAAAAATTTAAACAACGTGACATCAGGACGGACAAGGCGACAGCTGTTTCGATTATACCTTGTAAATCTCTTCAAAGCCTTTTCTGTGCGGAGTGGGGTCGAACCCGCATTCCTACGATAGTTGAAATTGTTGCAAACGCATTCAGCTACGTCATGCCTTAGTTGTTGTAAAATTTTTCCCAATATCATTTTTTCGCATATATTATCTTTCACACATCACATAATTCGTATGTAGTTATGTGTTGAAGTTATGCACGTTTGTAAGGCGGTTTCATAGAATCTTGGTATTTTGCTCTTTTTGTTCTATTTATAGAACTACAACTAATTAACCAAATGTTGTCTCTTTATACGAATTAATCGGGGATTGCCCGAATTGCTTTAAATGTATGAACATTTATTTCAAGCAATTTTTAATTTTTTTTATAATTTATTTAATAATTTGGGAAAAATTTAAACAACGTGACATCAGGACGGACAAGGCGACAGCTGTTTCGATTATACCTTGTAAATCTCTTCAAAGCCTTTTCTCCCGAGAGTGGGAGTCGAACCCGCATTCTTACGAAAGTTGAAATGGTTACATTAGCATTCAACTACGTCGTGCCTTAGTTGTTGTAAAGTTTTTCCCAATTGCCTTCTTTTGCATATATTATCTTCCACATATCACATAATTCGTATGTAGTTATGTGTTGAAGTTATGCATGTTTGTAAGGCGGTTTCATATTAATTTGGTATTTTGCTGTTTTTGTTCTATTTATAGAACTACAACGAATTAACCAAATGTTGTCTCTTTATATGAATTAATCGGGGATTGCCCGTATTGCTTTAAATGTATGAACATTTATTTCCAGCAATTTTTAATTTTTTTATAATTTATTTAATAATTTGGGAAAAATTTAAACAACGTGACATCAGGACGGACAAGGCGACAGCTGTTTCGATTATACCTTGTAAATCTCTTCAAAGCCTTTTCTGTGTAGAGTGGGGGTCGAACCCGCATTCCTACGATAGTTGAAATGGTTACAAACGCATTCAGCTACGAAATGCCTTAATTGTTGTAAAGTTTTTCCCAATGGCCTTCTTTCGCATATATTATCTTCCACACATCACATAATTCGTATGTAGTTATGTGTTGAAGTTATGCATGTTTGGAAGGCGGTTTCATAGAAACTTTGTATTTTGCTGATTTTGTTCTATTTATAGAACTACAACGAATTAACCAAATATTGTCTCTTTATATGAATTAGTCGGGGATTGCCCGTATTGCTTGAAATGTATGAACATTTATTTCAAGCAATTTTTAATTTTTTTATAATTTATTTAATAATTTGGGAAAAATTTAAACAACGTGACATCAGGACGGACAAGACGACAGCTGTTTCGATTATACTTTGTAAATCTCTTTAAAGCTTTTTCTCCCGGGAGTGCGAGTCGAACCCGCACTCCTACGATAGTTGAAATGGTTACAAACGCATTCAGCTACGTCATGCCTTAGTTGTTGTAAAGTTTTTCCCAATTGCCTTCTTTTGCATATATTATCTTCCACACATCACATAATTCGTATGTAGTTATGTGTTGAAGTTATGCATGTTTGTAAGGCGGTTTCATATTAATTTGGTATTTTGCTGTTTTTGTTCTATTTATAGAACTACAACGAATTAACCAAATGTTGTCTCTTTATATGAATTATTCGGGGATTGCCCGTATTGCTTTAAATGTATGAACATTTATTTCCAGCATTTAATTTATTTAATAATTTGGGAAAAATTTAAACAACGTGACATCAGGACGGACAAGGCGACAGCTGTTTCGATTATACCATGTAAATCTCTTCAAAGCCTTTTCTCCCGGGAGTGGGAGTCGAACCCGCACTCCTACGATAGTTGAAATGGTTACAAACGCATTCAGCTTCCTCATGCCTTAGTTGTTGTAAAGTTTTTCCCAAATGCCTTTTTTCGCATATATTATCTTCCACACATCACATAATTCCTATGTAGTTATGTGTTGAAGCTATGCATGTTTGTAAGGCGGTTTCATAGAAACTTGGTATTTTGCTGTTTTTGTTCTATTTATAGAACTACAACGAATTAACCAAATGTTGTCTCTTTATATGAATTAATCGGGGATTGCCCGTATTGCTTTAAATGTAATGTAATAATTTGGGAAAAATTTAAACAACGTGACATCAGGACGGACAAGGCGACAGCTGTTTCGATTATACCTTGTAAATCTCTTCAAAGCCTTTTCACCCGGGAGTGGGAGTCGAACCCGCACTCCTACGATAGTTGAAATGGTTACAAACGCATTCAGCTTCCTCATGCCTTAGTTGTTGTAAAGTTTTTCCCAAATGCCTTTTTTCGCATATATTATCTTCCACACATCACATAATTCCTATGTAGTTATGTGTGAAGCTATGCATGTTTGTAAGGCGGTTTCATAGAAACTTGGTATTTTGCTGTTTTTGTTCTATTTATAGAACTACAACGAATTAACCAAATGTTGTCTCTTTATATGAATTAATCGGGGATTGCCCGTATTGCTTTAAATGTATGAACATTTATTTCTAGCAATTTTTAATTTTTTTATAATTTATTTAATAATTTGGGAAAAATTTAAACAACGTGACATCAGGACGGACAAGCCGACAGCTGTTTCGATTAAACCTTGTTAATCTCTTAAAGGCCTTTTCTCCCGGGAGTGGGAGTCGAACTCGCGCTCGTACGATAGTTGAAATGGTTACAAACGCATTCAGCTACGTCATGCCTTAGTTGTTGTTAAGTTTTTCCCAATTGCCTTCTTTCGCCTATATTATCTTCCACACATCACATAATTCGTATGTAGTTATGTGTTGAAGTTATGCATGTTTGGAAGGCGGTTTCATAGAAACTTGGTATTTTGCTGTTTTTGTTCTATTTATAGAACTACAACGAATTAACCAAATGCTGTCTCTTTATATGAATTAATCGGGGATTGCCCGTATTGCTTTAAATGTATGAACATTTACTTCAAGCACTTTTTAATTTTTTTATAATTTATTTAATAATTTGGGAAAAATTTATACAACGTGACATCAGGACGGACAAGGCGACAGCTCTTTCGATTATACCTATGAAACCGCCTTACAAACATGCATAACTTCAACACATAACTACATACGAATTATGTGATGCGTGGAAGATAATATATGCGAAATAAAGCAATTGGGAAAAACATTACAACAACTAAGGCATGACGTAGCTGAATGCATTTGTAACCATTTCAACTATCGTAGGAGTGCGGGTTCGACTCACACTCCCTCGAGAAAAGGCTTTGAAGAGATTTACAAGGTTTAATCGAAACAGCTGTCGCTTTGTCCGTCCTGATGTCACGTTGTTTAAATTTTTCCCAAATTATTAAATAAATTATAAAAAATGTAAAAATTGCTTGAAATAAATGTTCATACATTTAAAGCAATACGAGCAATCCCCGATTAATTTATATAAAGAGACAACATTTGGTTAATTGTTGTAGTTCTATAAATAGAACAAAAACATCAAAATACCAAATTTCTATGAAACCACCTTTCAAACATGCATAACTTCAACACATAACTGCATACGAATTATGTGATCTGTGGAAGATAATATATGTGAAAGAAGACAATTGGGAAAAATTTTACAACAACTAAGGCATGACGAAGTTGAATACGTTTGTAACCATTTCAACTATTGTAGGAGTGCGGGTTCGACTCCCACTCCCAGTAGAAAAGGCTTTGAAGAGATTTACAAGGTTTAATAGAAACAGCTGTCGCCTTGTCCGTCCTGATGGCACGTTGTTTAAATTTTTCCCAAATTATTAAATAAATTATAAAAAAATTAAAAATTGCTTGAAATAAATGTTTATACATTTAAAGCAATACGGGCAATCTCCGATTAATTCATATAAAGAGACAACATTTGGTTAATTCGTTGTAGTTCTATAAATAGAACAAAAACATCAAAATACCAAATTTCTATGAAACCACCTTACAAACATGCATAACTTCAACACATAACTACATACGAATTATGTGATCTGTGGAAGATAATATATGCGAAAGAAGACAATTGGGAAAAATGTTACAACAACTAAGGCATGACGTAGCTGGATGCGTTTGTAACCATTTCAACTATTGTAGGAGTGCGGGTTCGACTCCCGGGAGAAAAGGCTTTGAAGAGATATACAAGGTATAATCGAAACAGCTGTCGCCCTGTCCGTCCTGATGTCACGTTGTTTAAATTTTTCCCAAATTATTAAATAAATTATAAAAAAATTAAAAATTGCTTGAAGTAAATGTAAATCTCGGTTGAGCCCCCAATTTTTGTGGTTGTTTCACAAAAAGTTTTATTTTATTTGAATATTAATAATGAATAATAAAGTTAATAAAGTTGGTTTAGTTGCATTACAGTTCAATTAGATTTTAATTGAAAGTACAGTTAATAGTTTTAATAAAATTTTACGAAAGGTCACGGTGCAACGACTGTTCAGCTCAGCGTCAGTTTTACATATAATATTTTTGCTGTTTTATTTCAAAATTGGCATTTTGGCAGGGTTTGCTATAACAGAACGATACGCCTGCAAGGTTGTATTTTACAACGAATTAACAAAATGTTTTCTCTTTATATGAATTAATCGGGGATTGCCCGTATTGCTTTAAATGTATGAACATTTATTTCCAGCAATTTTTAATTTTTTTATAATTTATTTAATAATTTGGGAAAAATTTAAACAACGTGACATCAGGACGGACAAGGCGACAGCTGTTTCTATTATACCTTGTAAATCTCTTCAAAGCCTTTTCTGTGTAGAGTGGGAGTCGAACCCGCATTCCTACGATAGTTGAAATGGTTACAAACGCATTCAGCTACGTAATGCCTTAATTGTTGTAAAGTTTTTCCCAATGGCCTTCTTTCGCATATATTACCTTCCACACATCACATAATTCGTATGTAGTTATGTGTTGAAGTTATGCATGTTTGTAAGGCGGTTTCATATTAATTT
Source organism: Eurosta solidaginis (assembly GCF_040869045.1). Lineage (NCBI taxonomy): Eukaryota > Metazoa > Arthropoda > Insecta > Diptera > Tephritidae > Eurosta > Eurosta solidaginis. The sequence continues at coordinate 141,256,663 of NC_090324.1, forward strand.
GGTATTTTGCTGTTTTTGTTCTATTTATAGAACTACAACGAATTAACCAAATGTTGTCTCTTTATATGAATTAATCGGGGATTGCCCGTATTGCTTTAAATGTATGAACATTTATTTCCAGCAATTTTTAATTTTTTTTATAATTTATTTAATAGTTTGGGAAAAATTTAAACAACGTGACATCAGGACGGTCAAGGCGACAGCTGTTTCGATTATACCTTGTAAATCTCTTCAAAGCCTTTTCTCCCGGGAGTGGGAGTCGAACTCGCACTCCTACGATAGTTGAGATGGTTACAAACGCATTCAGCTACGTCATGCCTTAGTTGTTGTAAAGTTTTTCCCAATTGCCTTTTTTCGCATACATTACCTTCCACACATCACATAATTCGTATGTACTTATGTGTTGAAGTTATGCATGTTTGTAAGGCGGTTTCATAGAAGCTTGGTATTTTGCTGTTTTTGTTCTATTTATAGAACTACAACGAATTAACCAAATGTTGTCTCTTTATATGAATTAATCGGGGATTACCCGTATTGCTTTAAATGTATGAACATTTATTTCAATTAATTTTTTATTTTTTTATAACTTATTTGAGAATTTGGGAAAAATTTAAACAACGTGACATCAGGACGGACAAGGCGACAGCTGTTTCGATTATACCTTGTAAATCTCTTCAAAGCCTTTTCTGTGCGGAGTGGGGTCGAACCCGCATTCCTACGATAGTTGAAATTGTTACAAACGCATTCAGCTACGTCATGCCTTAGTTGTTGTAAAATTTTTCCCAATATCATTTTTTCGCATATATTATCTTCCACACATCACATAATTCGTATGTAGTTATGTGTTGAAGTTATGCACGTTTGTAAGGCGGTTTCATAGAAACTTGGTATTTTGCTCTTTTTGTTCTATTTATAGAACTACAACGAATTAACCAAATGTTGTCTCTTTATATGAATTAATCGGGGATTGCCCGAATTGCTTTAAATGTATGAACATTTATTTCAAGCAATTTTTAATTTTTTTTATAATTTATTTAATAATTTGGGAAAAATTTAAACAACGTGACATCAGGACGGACAAGGCGACAGCTGTTTCGATTATACCTTGTAAATCTCTTCAAAGCCTTTTCTCCCGAGAGTGGGAGTCGAACCCGCACTCTTACGATAGTTGAAATGGTTACATTAGCATTCAACTACGTCGTGCCTTAGTTGTTGTAAAGTTTTTCCCAATTGCCTTCTTTTGCATATATTATCTTCCACACATCACATAATTCGTATGTAGTTATGTGTTGAAGTTATGCATGTTTGTAAGGCGGTTTCATATTAATTTGGTATTTTGCTGTTTTTGTTCTATTTATAGAACTACAACGAATTAACCAAATGTTGTCTCTTTATATGAATTAATCGGGGATTTCCCGTATTGCTTTAAATGTATGAACATTTATTTCAAGCAATTTTTAATTTTTTTATAATTTATTTAATAATTTGGGAAAAATTTAAACAACGTGACATCAGGACGGACAAGACGACAGCTGTTTCGATTATACTTTGTAAATCTCTTTAAAGCTTTTTCTCCCGGGAGTGCGAGTCGAACCCGTACTCCTACGATAGTTGAAATGGTTACAAACGCATTCAACTACGTCATGCCTTAGTTGTTGTAAAGTTTTTCCCAATTGCCTTCTTTTGCATATATTATCTTCCACACATCACATAATTCGTATGTAGTTATGTGTTGAAGTTATGCATGTTTGTAAGGCGGTTTCATATTAATTTGGTATTTTGCTGTTTTTGTTCTATTTATAGAACTACAACGAATTAACCAAATGTTGTCTCTTTATATGAATTAATCGGGGATTGCCCGTATTGCTTTAAATGTATGAACATTTATTTCCAGCAATTTTTAATTTTTTTATAATTTATTTAATAATTTGGGAAAAATTTAAACAACGTGACATCAGGACGGACAAGGCGACAGCTGTTTCGATTATACCTTGTAAATCTCTTCAAAGCCTTTTCTGTGTAGAGTAGGGGTCGAACCCGCATTCCTACGATAGTTGAAATGGTTACAAACGCATTCAGCTACGTAATGCCTTAATTGTTGTAAAGTTTTTCCCAATGGCCTTCTTTCGCATATATTATCTTCCACACATCACATAATTCGTATGTAGTTATGTGTTGAAGTTATGCATGTTTGGAAGGCGGTTTCATAGAAACTTTGTATTTTGCTGATTTTGTTCTATTTATAGAACTACAACGAATTAACCAAATATTGTCTCTTTATATGAATTAGTCGGGGATTGCCCGTATTGCTTGAAATGTATGAACATTTATTTCAAGCAATTTTTAATTTTTTTATAATTTATTTAATAATTTGGGAAAAATTTAAACAACGTGACATCAGGACGGACAAGGTGACAGCTGTTTCGATTATACCTTGTAAATCTCTTCAAAGCCTTTTCTCCCGGGAGTGGGAGTCGAACCCGCACTCCTACGATAGTTGAAATGGTTACAAACGCATTCAGCTTCCTCATGCCTTAGTTGTTGTAAAGTTTTTCCCAAATGCCTTTTTTCGCATTTATTATCTTCCACACATCACATAATTCCTATGTAGTTATGTGTTGAAGCTATGCATGTTTGTAAGGCGGTTTCATAGAAACTTGGTATTTTGCTGTTTTTGTTCTATTTATAGAACTACAACGAATTAACCAAATGTTGTCTCTTTATATGAATTAATCGGGGATTGCCCGTATTGCTTTAAATGAATGAACATTTATTTCCAGCAATTTTTAATTTTTTTATAATTTATTTAATAATTTGGGAAAAATTTAAACAACGTGACATCAGGACGGACAAGCCGACAGCTGTTTCGATTAAACCTTGTTAATCTCTTCAAAGCCTTTTCTCCCGGGAGTGGGAGTCGAACCCACACTCCTACAATAGTTGAAATGGTTACAAACGCATCCAGCTACGTCATGCCTTAGTTGTTGTAAAATTTGTCCCAATTGTCTTCTTTCGCATATATTATCTTACACAGATCACATAATTCGTATGTAGTTACGTGTTGAAGTTATGCATGTTTGTAAGGCGGTTTCATAGAAACTTGGCATTTTGCTGTTTTTGTTCTATTTATAGAACTACAACGAATTAACCAAATGTTGTCTCTTTATATGAATTAATCGGGGATTACCCGTATTGCTTTAAATGTATGAACATTTATTTCAAGCAATTTTTAATTTTTTTATAATTTATTTAATAATTTGGAAAAATTTAAACAATGTGACATTAGGACGGACAAGGCGACAGCTGTTTCGATTATACCTTGTAAATCTCTTAAAAGCCTTTTCTCCCGGGAGTGGGAGTCGAACTCGCGCTCGTACGATAGTTGAAATGGTTACAAACGCATTCAGCTACGAAATGGTTACAAACGCATTCAGCTACGTCATGCCTTAGTTGTTGTTAAGTTTTTCCCAATTGCCTTTTTTCGCATATATTATCTTCCACACATCACATAATTCGTATGTAGTTATGTGTTGAAGTTATGCATGTTTGGAAGGCGGTTTCATAGAAACTTGGTATTTTGCTGTTTTTGTTCTATTTATAGAACTACAACGAATTAACCAAATGCTGTCTCTTTATATGAATTAATCGGGGATTGCCCGTATTGCTTTAAATGTATGAACATTTACTTCAAGCACTTTTTAATTTTTTTATAATTTATTTAATAATTTGGGAAAAATTTATACAACGTGACATCAGGACGGACAAGGTAACAGCTCTTTCGATTATACCTTGTAAATCTCTTCAAAGCCTTTTCTCGAGGGAGTGTGAGTCGAACCCGCACTCCTACGATAGTTGAAATGGTCACAAACGCATTCAGCTACGTCATGCCTTAGTTGTTGTAATGTTTTTCCCAATTGCTTTATTTCGCATATACTATCTTCCACGCATCACATAATTCGTATGTAGTTATGTGTTGAAGTTATGCATGTTTGTAAGGCGGTTTCATAGAAACTTGGTATTTTGCTGTTTTTGTTCTATTTATAGAACTACAACGAATTTCATTTCAATTCATTTGGCGGCCACCGTGGTGTGATGGTAGTGTGCTCCGCCTATCACACCGTATGCCCTGGGTTCAACTCCCGGGCAAAGCAACATCAAAATTTTAGAAATAAGGTTTTTTCAATTAGAAGAAAATTTTTCTAAGCGGGGTCGCCCCTCGGCAGTGTTTGGCAAGCGCTCCGGGTGTATTTCTGCCATGAAAAGCTCTCAGTGAAAACTCATCTGCCTTGCAGATGCCGTTCGGAGTCGGCATAAAACATGTAGGTCCCCTCCGGCCAATTTGTAGGGAAAATCGAGAGGAGCACGACGCAAATTGGAAGAGAAGCTCGGCCTTAGATCTCTTCGGAGGTTATCGCGCCTTACATTTATTTTATTTATCATCCATTTTTTCAGACAAAATACGTGCAATATGGCGAAGTTTGCAGCTTCAATTTAATAAATTGAAGAAGATATGACAAAAATCCTCTTTTTCTGAAAAATCGGGTGTATGGAGAATATATGCTATAGTGTTCCGATCCAACCGGTTCCGACAAATGTCTAATCGGACACCTAAATACAACCTCTCACCAAATTTTATCAATATATCTCAAATATTGAGGGCCTAGTTTGCATACAAACAGACAGACGGACATGGCTAAATCACCTCAGCTCTTCATTCTTAAGGACTTGCAATTTTGGGATTCGTGACGAAATTAATATACCATTGCATTTTCATGAAAGTTATAAAAATAAAAAAATTATCGAAAAAGCCTTTTTTGATTACTTTTTTTTTCAATAATCGTAAAAAATCATTATTTTTTTTTTATTATTTTTTTGTAAATTGGAAAGTAATCATTAAAAATAGAAAATAATGACAAGTAATCATTAAATGGCTTTTAAAGAAAATAATCAATTGAGCGGGTAATAATTACCATGAGTAATAATTATTTAACAGATCTGTAATAGACAATCCGAATATTATACACTCAGAGTGAGATTCAATTGTACAGTTCATTTTCGATAAATTCCTTTTTTACCCTACTGAGGCATATTTTGACAAAAAGTATTATCAAAAGAATGTGTGGCTACTTTCTAATATTTTACATTATAAGGAAAATATGTGTAACAACTTATGCATACGTCAACTCTTCTTCGAGTTACAGCTCCAAGTACGTGAGATATTGATTGACAAAAAAGAAGGCGGGGTCACGCCCATTAAATTTTTTGAAACTTTCCTTTTTTCCGTTATGATGACACTTTGAAAGTAAAATATCTCTGATATAAAACAATGTTTCGAATAGATTTTGTATATAACATTCATCTACGAGCTTTTCCAAAATCTCATAAATAAAAGTGGTGGTGACTTTGAACCGCTCTGGTCCATTTTTACTAGAAATATTTCTTGTTGTAAGTCTAACATGTGTATCGAATTTTGTCACGAGGTATTTATTTGTTTTGAGGCTCTAGTAATGTTGCGTAATGCTCGAACGAAATAGGAGCGTGGCACCACCTATACAAAACAAAAAATGTCTCGCACTTTCCTCTTACAATAACACTTGGTAAGTGGAATATCATTGATACAAAACTATTTTTCGCTAAGATATAGCTTATTATTCTACGACCCTTTTATAAGTCTATAAGTCTTTTATATAAATGTAGGCGTGGTTCTTAACCGATCTAGAAATATTTCCTGCTATAAAGAAAATATGTGTAACAAATCTTATTATGATCCGCAAATTTTTCTTCGAGTTATGGCTCCCGAAATATAAACAATTTCTTAATCATAAAAGGAGCGGCACCACGCCCATTTCAGAAAATTAAATTTTTTCTTATTTTTTGTTATAATTCCACTTGGGAAAAGAAAAAGCTTGGATATAAAGCCCTTTTTGTAAAGATATAGCTTATTTTGTTTGTTTAGAAGTTTTTTCAAAATCTTTTATTCAAAAGTGGGTGTGGTCCTTAACCTATTTCTTTAATATCTGTTCGTGTGCAAAGCACGCTGAGTATAAAAAAAAAATACAAGGCGCAATATACCTCCGAAGAAATTAGGGCGAGTTCTGTTCCAATTTGCGTCGTGCTCCCTTTTAATTTTCCCCAAATTAGTGGGACCCACATGTTTTACGCCGACTCCGAACAGCATCTGCAAGGCAGTGCGTTTTTCACTGAGAAGGTTTCATGGCAGAAATACATTCGGAGTGTCTGCCAAATCAATGCCGAGGGGCGAAAAAGTTGTTTTTTCTAAGTTGAAAACATTTGTTTCTAAATTTTTGTTGTTGCTATACCCGAGACTTGAACCCAGGATTTTCGGTGTGGTAGGTTTAGCGCGATATCACCGCTCCAAAACGGCTGCCAGATATAATAAACAATCAATTAAAAGAGTTTGAAAGTGGTTATTTTTCTATTTTCAGTAACCCGACAGCTTGTCCGAAAGTAGTAAGGACGATAATAATTTGGCGAAAAATTTAATAATTCATTTTCTTATTCATAGAAATAACTTATTATTATATTTCCAGCGGAGCTAACTGGTCTCATTGCGATAAGTTTATAAATAATTCTTCAATATCTTCATTTTTATTTATTAGTCAAACCGGCATAACAACCTTTAACATTACCCCGGAAATGATGCCTAATTCTAAAACTATCAATTCGATTTAACTAAAACTTTGCGAGCATACATAGAAGATGTACATGATTGCCATTGTGCTCATTGAGATTACTTATAAGTGATTTTTTCTTAGCAATATACTGATCTCTTTTGAAGAGAAATAATAATAAATAATAAACGATTTTTAGTAATAATTTTCAGTATATTTAATCGATATTTACACTAGTTTTGCCCGTAATTTTAGCCAAATTACATCCACAATTCAAGAAAATTTTATGTTATAACTTGCGAAGGGAATAGAGCTTACAATATATTTGAAAAACAAAAAATTACTCTTGTTTAACTGTACACAATAAATGATAAAACTAAAATATGGGAAACAAGTTGGTTATGCTTTCAACAAGTATCAAGGAGTTGGCCTTAAAATTAAAAGTTGTAGTGCGCGTAACCTTCTTATGGCAAACACTGTGATTTAAAACGAAAAGACCATTCTTAAGACATAATTTACAGTCAATTCAGGTATGTAGACAAGGTGCGGAATTAATCGATTTGGAAGGCATTTTCTTAGCTTAGTTACGAGTAACACTGATTCATATTAACTTTTCCATCGTTGTAAAGCCATAAACACACACTCGTATATATTGATACACTGTTTTGTTATAGGTATTATTTAATACTCGTATTTGCAGCACACCTTTAAATGTCCCTAAAAATGATCACTCACAAGGGTAGCATGTAAGTCTATATATAATAATATAATAAGTAAATAAATAAATAAATAAAATATATATGTTTATTCTTGTTCACCAATAGTTTCATCAGAAATTTAACATTAAACTAATATTTTCTGAAATGAATTTCTTTATGTGTCAAACACTTTAGCACATTTTGTTGTATTTTCATTATAATGTCTTTTTAAACACATTTATTTGCGGAACATAGTTAAACTTTTACGTTTTCAACCCTCACGCTGTTCTACCTACACACCTACCTATTGCTTTCTGACAAAGTTTCGGCTTGCAACCCCACCTTCACAGTGGCGGATTTGAGGAAAAAGGCCCGGTCGGCATGGTATCTAGGGGGCCCACTTTTGTAGTGAAAAAAATTTAATCAAAAGTAATTTTATTTATAGATACAAACATAAACAATAATAATTTGTATGATTTCATTTTTTTAGGTTTCCCAGATAATTAATATTAATAGAATAGTAAACAGTGAATTATGCCACTTTGAATACAAGCCTAGCTTTACGTTCAGCAATACAAAAATTGTTTAGTGTATCCTCAGCTAAAGAAGCTCGGCGATATTGTTTAACAATTTTCAACGAACTCATGACTCGTTCGGCACTAGCTGAACCGATAGGAAAAGTTAAGAACAGTCGAAATAAACTGCAGCATTCAGGAAACAGCCCATCCTATTACTTGCAACTATAAACTCCAAATACTGTAATGGACTGTCGTCAGTAAAATCCCGATTTTTTGTAAAACACATGACAGTAAAAGCGACCAGCTCATTTTTCAAATCAGTAGTGAAAAACTCTGGGAGCATCTTTGATAAAGTAATAACGTAGTTTTTCAAATTATCCTGATAGAGATTTTTGAGTTTCAGGCATCAAAAAACTGAAAACGTTGTTTATTTCTTTGAATATTGCCGCTCTTTCTTGTAGTTCGGTAGTCATTGTGTCCAAAACTTCATAGTAGTCCATTCGATGTTTTGCATGAGATTCTAATGCTGAATCGGCAGGCTTCTCATCGAACATTTTCTTGGCCCATTTCTAGCCATTTGTGCCTTGCTTTCAGCATGAAATTTTCGTTCGTTCGTTCATCTCTCAGATCTCTAAATTTTTTTAAGGCCGTTGCCATGCTCCGCTGCGCCTTAATTCTCCAGATTCATTAATTAAACCATATATTTCTTTCTGCAATTCTTTTAGAAGTTTGATGCCAAAATCGTCAGAAGTTCGTGACGAACTTTCGATCTCTTTCAAAGTTTCTTCCCATCGTTAATGTAAGTGAGCGGAATATACAAAAATGCTTTCAGTTGTGGCGAAAAAAAAAATGAGCAACATCTGTTATTGAGTCGGCTATTAATACCAAAAATTTCGCAATTTTACATTCGTTGACGGTTGCTTGACAGGTTTCTGTTGCTAATATCTCAAGAAATTCAAAAGTAATCGTTTTATTCAAATATTTTACGCGCTCGGAAGATTCAGTATGCGCTTGAAATAGTTGTTAGCACTTAAATAAATTCTAGTATTCTCATCTTCCAATAAGTTCTCTCTGTGACCTAGTAAGGCAAACACTAAACCAAATAAGGTTCTGACAGTATCCAAAAAAATGTTAAGAACCGTGCGCCATTTTTTTGCTTCTTCGATAATTTGTTTATCAAGTTGGTGCCGAAAATCTAACTTTTTATGAAAAGACGAAGCAGCTATTGCGCCCAAAACTTTTCTTTGACCGTGCGCTATGGCAGATGTTGACCAATGGTTCCAATCTGTGTATACGGTGCACCATACACTTCGTTTAATAGATTCATCCCCAAATAACCAACAACAATACCAGTAAGCGCAATTGTAAGTCATAGGAAACAAATACCGACCTCACCTTCGGTTAAAACAGATTTATGAATCAATGTACCTACTTGAAGATGTATCTTGACTTTCAGCCTTCTTTTTTTGTAAAGTTATAGCATCCGTGCAAAATTCTGGAAAGACGGTGAAGTTAATAATTATAAGGCTAATCATATACAAATTAGCCATGGAGCTTAACCTCATTACATGGGTTGGAAGGATTGAGGGCCCTTTTGGACTATTTCTGAGGAGGGCCGAGTCCCAATTTCCGCCCTTTAAATCCGCCACTGCACCTCCTATACCCAACAAACATTTTAAAAACACTCCAGCAAATTAAGATTATATTTGACACTATATCGTGTGACATTATCAGAACGGTGTTCAAATTTGCTTAGTTTGTGTACCTTCTTCTTTTTTTCATCCAGACAAGGTATAATGTCCAGAAAAGGAGACAAAACCGCAAAATAAGAACATTCGTAAGTAAATTCATAAAATGAACTATTGTGCATGTGGAGTGTGTAAAAGATACAATGAGCGCTTTCAGCAAACACCACTGTTAATCCATCGTTGAGTGGTAAAATTCTCAGCGCACCATTGAATATTTTTATCAATTCAAGGGTTGGAATTTATCGTCAAATTACTGAGCAAACATTTCTTTCGCTGCATTCGCTCAGCGTGTTTATTTGGCTGTCTGACAGTAGCTTGACAATTAAAGTATTTAATTTGAATACAATTTAGTCTCTTAATAAAGCGTAAAAAATAATTTAAAAAGTCCTCTTCCGTAGAATTTAAGGATGCTTATTTAATTTGGCAGTTTGCTCTACCAAAGTTTCTGTCACTCCACGAAAACAGGTTTGCAACGTATCAAAAAATAATGCGTTTGCTGAAAGGGCTCAATAAAACGCTTTATTAGGCACACAATAGTCGTATTTTTTTTTTTACATAATTACATTTGCGACTAAAAATACTCTCGTAGTAGTAGTGTATGGATAAATAGTGGAGATGCAAACCTTTTCGGCCATATTGTATAACGCAAGCCACAAGTGCCGTAAAAAGTTAAAGTTAAGCAATTTGCAGTCCATATAAAATATTTATGCATATGTACAAAAATAAATAATAAATAAATAAATTGGCGGGACGGGACCTATTTGTTTTATGCCGACTCCGAACGGCATCTGCAAGGCGGATGAGTTCTCACTGAGAAGCTTTTCATGACAGAAATACACTCGGAGTGCTTTCCAACACTGTCGTGACTGACTCAGCTTAGAAAAATGTTCTTCTAATTGAATAAACTTGTTTTCAAAATTTTGATGATGCTTTGCCCGGGCGGTGAACTCGGAATCTTCGATGTGGTAAGCGGAGCACGCTACCACCACACCGCGGCGGCCGCTAATGTAAACGTAGCCAATATGTAATTTCAATTGAAAGTGGTAAATTACCAATATATGTCGTCATTGGAGCGAATATAAGAAAAAGGGTAAAAGTACGCAGATGAGAATGATCTTCGATGTTGAAAGTAGTTATCACACTTAACTACGGTGAGAACGATATTCTGTTTAAACGTACTAAATTTTTGAGAGCAAGGACCAGATTTTTAGTTAAGTTAAACTCAGTTTGTCACCAAAACTACGCTCTAATTATTAAGTTCCTCAGTCATTTATAATTTAATTTGAACCTATTCAAATAGCCATAAGTTTAATTGAAACCTTGCGCACTTATCAAGGACTGATGAAATTGCAATAATTTGATGGTGGGTGACATAAGCTCAAAGGGCATAAAGTCAATTGACCTTCTGGCCACTTAAAATGGCCATGAGTTTAATTGAAACACGTACCAAGAACCGATGACAATGCAATAATTTAATGGTGGGGTGACATAAGGTCAACGGATATAAGGTCAGTTAACCTTATGACCACTTCAAAGAGGGACAAATACAAGCAGGATAGCTTACCGGTTAAGGCTACCGTGTGATTGGCGGTTCTAATCTTGGTGAAACCTTTGATAATATTTCGAATTGCCTGATGATGATTAAGTATAGGATTTCAAAATGGTGCCATCGCAGTACGCAAGTAAATGTTTCTTTCTTTTCAGCCTGTCTTAAAACAAAAATAACAATTTTTATTAATTTTTCCAAAAGAAGCTTTTCGGCCGATAAATAAAAGGCAAACACTTTTGTTTTTACTTATTCTCCTACGCCTTTCGATGTTTTTTTATAACATCTTCATCAGGGAGTCTAATTTATTCTAATAAAATCTAAAACGAAAAACAAACATTAAAAAATTATTAATAATTAACATCGAGCAATAACATATTTTCCAACAGTTCACTTACATTTAACATAATACAATTACATTGGAACTACAATTTTGTCTTTGGACGTAACGGAAATAGAAGAAGAATAAGCAAGCGGTAAAGTTGTGAATATTTTTGCTCCGCGTTTTTATATTGTAAAAGGTGAATTTCGAACGATATAAACGCGTAAGCAACGCTTAAATAATCCCTGCATACTACTGGACACCAACTGAATCTCAAAACAAGAGGACACCAAGCACTGTGGGAGTATCAACAGAATCCTGACTTGCTTTGCTGCTACAGTGGAGCCAGCAGTCAACGTCTCAGCCGCTGCGCGGCGAAGGTAGATAAAAACGCAAGTGTTCCTGCAAGTGACTACCTCAAATAGGCAAAACAAAAACAAAACAAAAACCTGCCTGACTTATTTGTTTTTGTACTGCATTCACACTGTTGATTTCCTTTTTCGTTTGTGCCACTATTCGCTTTGCTTCTTCTGTCTGTGAGGTAGCGCGAAATATTTGCGCCTGTTCAGCATCACATCTGTTTTGGTTTGGTGAGTGACAGAAGAAGGAAGGTGGGTGGCATACGGAAGGAGGAAGAATATTGGGAGATAAGCTGAAGAGCCAGTGCTGCCACCGCGTTTAGTTTTAGTGATTTGTTATTATAACTAGGGTTTATATAAATTTTTAGTGATTAAACTTGTAAATATTATTATAAGATAACGTGTTTATATAATTAATGTATATGTTTGTGATAATTTTACAAACAATATACATCCATAATGCCAACAGAATGTAAAGAGTGTACAGCGAAATTGCTGCAGATAGATGAAATGATAGCATGCTCTGGTGGGTGTGGTTACAGTTTTTGCATCAAATGCAGTAACAAAAAGAAACGAGATGAAAATATTATCTTGAATTTAAAATGGTTCTGCAATCAATGCATTTTTGTCAGACATAAATACAAAGTTCATTGAGATCAAACACCTTATAAACAAAAGTGAGCAATCAAAAATTAAAGTCTCAGATGTAAAACAAACAAACATTTATCAATAAATGTTCATGAACAAATGAACAAATATTTATCAATAAATGTTCACAATTAAAAAGCGGCATCTTAAAATATTTCAACTCCCTTCTGGAGCACAATACAGAAGTAAAAATAAATGAAATGAAAAATGAAATTGTAAAGGATATAGCTAATGAATTCCACAAGTGGCCACCGTGGTGTGATGGGTAGCGTGCTCCGCCTATCACACCGTATGCCCTGGGTTCAACTCCCGGGCAAAGCAACATCAAAAATTTTAGAAATAAGATTTTTCAATTAGAAGAAAATTTTTCTAAGCGGGGTCGCCCCTCGGCAGTGTTTGGCAAGCACTCCGGGTGTATTTCTGCCATGAAAAGCTCTCAGTGAAAACTCATCTGCTTTGCAGATGCCGTTCGGAGTCGGCATAAAACATGTAGGTCCCGTCCGGCCAATTTGTAGGGAAAATCAAGAGGAGCACGACGCAAATTGGAAGAGAAGCTCGGCCTTAGATCTCTTCGGAGGTTATCGCGCCTTACATTCATTTTTTTTAATTTTTTTTTAATGAAGTTATTAGTAACTTAAAGACAGCCAGTGAGAACGTTAACACTAAGTTGACACTTGCTCAGGCCGTTAAAAATGAGAACAAAATTGTTATTAAACCGAAAAATCAAAAAAAGAAAGCGAAGGAAACTAAGGAAGCTTTTAAGAAAGTTGTTGTGCCCACAGATAGCCTTGTCAGAAATGTTAAAGAGATAAATAAAGGGGCTATAATTGTGGAATGTAGAAACAAGGAAGCTTGTGACCAAGTCCGTCAGAAGGTATAAGAAACTATACGAAAAGATTACGAAGCGGAGAAAACAAAAAATAAAAGTGAGATAAAAAGATAGTTGGCATAACTGAAAAAATTAGCAATAAACGGTTAATAGAGTGTTTAACGGAGCAGAACAATTTTTGTGCAGGAAAGATTTTGTAGTTAGAAAGGTGTATGAAAAAACGAATCGTATGGAAGAAAGTGATATTACATTAGTAGAAACTGACGCAATAACATTTGAGAATATATTGCAGCAAAAAAAGATTATATATGGAGTGGGATACCTGTGTCGCTTACGAACACGTAAGTATTTTGGTATGCTTTAAGTGCGCGGGATATAAGCACAAAGCAAGCGATTGTACAAATAAAGTGGCTTGTAGCAAATATGCTGGATCCCACGACAGCAAGGGATGTACATCAAATACGATTAAATGTGTAAACTGTTTTGAAATGGTGAAAAAGAAATTGATTGACGTCGATGTCAATCATCACGCTTTCAGTAAGTAACACAAGTAATAAGGATATGTAAATGTCTCAATAGAGTATAAAACAATTTACAATAATACTATTAACGACTTTATTGTATTTCGACAATGTGTAGTTATAAGTTCCTGAAGACGACTTCAGATTGAAATAGAAATGTCGGCAAGGCAAACCATTCGACAAATATATATATATATAGATGAGTGATATGGCAAAGCAGTCACTGACTGTGGCGCTGGTTGATCGTAGCAGTCCTTTCGGACAAATGACTACTGAAAGGTGAAGATCTGTAGAAAGTGAGCTTATTAGCTTAAAGTTTAAGCTGATGCGGGAACAACCAACCTTTGATTCGGGGGGATGGTATAACGGTGTGAAGATGATAGTGTGCGACAACATCGCGAGCTTGCGGTAGTGGAAGTGGTTCCAAACCCCCAAAGGCAAGGCACGAACGCGCCGTTTGAGGTGGTATATAAAGCGCAAATCCCCACGGTACCAAAAGTTAAGATATGGATACCATGCGTGATGAAGTCGGAGGATACAATGCGACTTCTGCAGAATCAGAATCCGAACATACCGACACAGGATTGGAAGGTACTTACTGTATCTCGGCCTACCGAGGATGGTCAGTTCTACATCTTCCAAATAAACAAACAGGCGGAGGATATTTTGTACACGCAGCTTGGCAAAATGTCCTTTTGGACTGGCAAAATTTACATGCGACTCAGGAAAAGAAGTTCCGAGGATAAAACCCTAACACGCCACACACCTCAAAAGCCTAAGGGAAAAAAGACAGGTGGAGGTCCCCGACGTCACCACGAACGTGCTAGAAGAGGACCAACGCTAAATGGTGCTGTGACTAGCACAGAGGAACGCCCGGCACACAGCCACGAGAGGCTGAAGGGGGCCTCGAATACTCTAAACCAAAAGGGCAAGGGGAGGACGACGACGTCAAGACGAAGGTGCTGGAGGGGGAAAAACAGCCCAATGGTGCTGCGAGTCCTACAGATAAACCTCCAACACAGTGAATTGGCGTCGAGCGAACTCCTCCTAACCCTTGAGGGGGGTTCGTTTGACGTGGCGCTGATCCAGCAGCCGTGGCTCTCATCGGGAGGAAAGGTTTCTGGACTTAGCGCGCGCGGGTTTGGCGTTTACTACGCGCAAACGGAAGGACGGGTACGAGCTGTAGTAATGGTAAGGAAACAGCATATATGCTGCCTAATTACACTACCGAGGACCTCGTAGTAGTGGCCGTTGAGCAAAGGAATAACGAGGCACTTATCCTGGCATCCTGCTACATGGCCCATGCTTCGAAGGTTCCACCGATGAAGTGCAAGAGGCTAGTACAGGACGAAGGCCGCAAAGGGCGGTTGGTCATAGGCGCAGATGCAAATGCGCACCACAATGCGTGGGGAGGAGCAGATACGAACGAGAGAGGCGAATCTCCGTTTTGTTACATCCTGCAAACCAATTTGCAGATAGCCAACAGGGGAAATGTCCCTACATACATTGGTCCAACATACAGCAATGTTCTGGATATTACATTGAGCTCCGAGCGTGATATATCAAGGTATGATTGGATGGTTCTTGATAGACCATCCTTCTCCGACCATGCGTATATCAGCTTCAGCATCCCCCTAAAGAGGGTAGAGAAGGGAGGAACCTTTAGAAACCCTAGGTCAACGAACTGGACTAAATTCCATAAACATGTAGAAACAAAACAGGGACAACCCAAAGAGGTTGCTAAAGTAGAGGAACTGGAGGAGTCGAATGAATTCCTAACAAGGACGCTTATGACTGCGTATAACAAAGCTTGCCCTCTAAGAAGATTCAGAGGAAAAGCTAAGCCGCCACGGTGGAGAAATGAGCTGAGTATTCTAAGAAGACAGGTAAAAGAAATGTTTAAGCTCGCAAAGACCTCGGAAATCGAAGCGTGTCGGGACGAGTACAGTGATCTACTGAGGATCTACAAGCGTGAAATTACCAGGGCGAAGAGAAACTCATGGAAAAGTTTCTGTACGGACATAGAGTGCTCCAGCGAAACAGCACGGTTGAAAAAAATCCTAGCAAAGGGAAGCATAGTCCAGGGACTAATAAAGAAAGAGAATGGGAAATGGTCACGTAATAGTGAGGAATCCCTTGATGTGCTTCTCGATACACATTTCCCATCGGGAGACGGTTTAGAATAGCCAGCAGACATCATTCACACTTCGATCACGGATCTAGTAGTGCCGGGCTTGGTGACCGATACCAAGATCGAGTGGGCAGTGAAGACGTTTTCTAAGTTTAAATCGCCGGGCCCAGATGGTATATTCACGGCCATGCTACAAGTCTCAAGTAGGGCGGTCGTGAAATGGCTTAAAATAATATTCGATGGGTGCATAAGACTGAATCATGTACCGCACTCTTGGAGAACTGCTCGTGTAGCTTTTCTACCAAAGGCGGGGAAGATCGGTCACGTGTATCCCAAAGGCTATAGACCCATTAGCTTAACATCGTTTCTGCTCAAAACCTTTGAGAGGCAGATAGATGTGTACATAAAGTCCAACGCGGATGAGAAGCTGCTCTCCACAACACAGCATGCGTACACAAAAGGCAAGTCGGTAGACATTGCATTGCATAGGGTGGTAATAAGCATAGAGAAATCCCTGGAATATAAGGAGTATGCTCTAGGAGTCTTCTTGGACATTGTTGGGGCTTTCAATAATGTTGCAAAATGGGCGATTATGGATGGTATTAATTACACTAAAGTACATCCTGCCTTAATCAGATGGATTGGCTGCATGTTAAATTGCAGAAAGATTACAGCACAATGGGGATTGTACGAGGCCACGAAATCAGTGGACAGGGTCACGCCGCAGGGAGGGGTGCTATCACCTCTGCTGTGGACGCTGGTCATCATCCATCTGCTCAGGCAATTCGATGAGGGACCCGTAAAACTTACGGCTTACGCAGATGACGTTGCAATTGTCATAAGTGGAAAGTGACTTCCAACGATTAGTTCTTTGATGGATCGGGCGCTTCGGGATATTCATACCTGGGCATCTAATGTCGGGTTGAAAATCAATGCGGAGAAGACGGATATGGTCTTGTTTACAAAGAGGTACAAGGTCCCAAATTGGACCAGGCCTAAGTAAGGAGGGGTGATCTTACAGGAAAAACCTTGCACAAAATATCTAGGAATCATCCTAGACAGTAAGCTGTCATGGAAGCTCAACGTGGAGGAGAGGGTCAAGATGGCCTCAACGGCACTCTATGTATGTAGAAGAATGCTGGGGTGTACGTGGGGCCTATCGCCCTCTCTTTCTCTTTGGGTTTTTACAGCGATTGTAAGCCCTATTCTATACTATGGAGTTCTTGTTTGGTGGAAAGCCACACAAAAAACAACATACCTCAAAAAATTAGAGCGGGTATGCAGACTATCGATGCTTAGCATTACGGGAGCCCTGAAAACAACCCCGACGGCTGCACTGTATGCCATTCTGCACGTTCCCACCTGTAGATCTGGTAGCAAAGAACAAAGCGTTAACGACCGCAACCAGGCTCTGTGCTTCGGGGCAGCTTGAGCGCCGACCATATGGCCATAGTAGTATAGCGTCATCAATCACAAGACGAACAGACTACATGATTCCCTATCTGCGCTTCGAGGGAGATCTTAATGCCACAATAGAAGTGGACGGTGGGCGCAAGGGTGCGCAAATGGCGGACGAGGCGATACATGTGTACACCGATGGTTCCAAAGTAGTGGAAGGAGTAGGGTCTGCGGTATACTGCGCTGATCCGGAAATAAGCAGATCCTACAGGCTGCCAGATTACTGTAGCGTTTTCCAAGCAGAAATATTAGCCGTAACCAAAGCAGTAGAAACCCTGGAAGAGAATAGCTTAATCTGCAACCGTGTTAACTTTTATATTGACAGTCAAGCAGCAATAATCTCGAACAGCACAGCATCTAAATGCGTGTTAGAGTGTAGGCAGTCTCTGGACAGAATCGGGACAGGGAGAAGCATACATCTATATTGGGTCCCAGGGCATATGGCAATAGATGGGAATGAAAAAGCGGACGAACTAGCTAAGAAGGGCGCATCCCTTGAAGCTTGCTCCGTAGATGTCCCAATTAGATTGGGCGAGATTGAGCGAAGGCGAGAGGTGCACATGATCGACCAAGCGGGAAAGGCGTGGGTTCAAGCGCGGGGCTGTAAAGTGTCGAAGATTATGTGTAGGTCTTAAAACCGTAGACTAACACAATTGCTTCTATCATTAAAAAGAGAGGTCTGTAGACTCATGACGGGTATTCTAACTGGACACTGCCTTCTGGCGTCACATGCCTTTAAATTAGGCTTGGTCAGTGATAGCAGATGTAGGAAGTGCGGGTTGGAGGAGGAAACGATTGAGCACGTTCTGTGCTCGTGCCCTGCACTTGCCAGGCTAGGACTCCAGCAATTAGGAGTGATACAGCTGTCAAATCTAGAAGCAGCAAGCGGCTTAAGTCCTAGGAAGCTTCTAGTATTTGCCAAGAGGACGGAGTTATTTTATAACATAGGTCCTGGTTTTTGATAGAGCTTTACAATTTGGTCGTTAAAACAAACTTCTGGTCACACTACGGACTCAATCAGTCTATGTGAGGTCCCCATGGACCGGCCAGTTCAACCTACCTACCCTGTACCATACCTCAAATTCCATAACTATTCAATTTTGTTATCGTACTATATACTTACTTTCATTTTCCTTCCTTTTCATTCGACATCTCATCGCAACCGGTTGTAATTTAACTAAGCTCATTCCAATTATTATTTCATTAAAGTTATAATTGTAATTAAAGCATAAAATCATCGGTTTATTCATTTGGCATATTCCTCACATTGGTAAGCTATAAAGAAACAACGATTTAGCCAAGCCGCTAAAACTGGTGACCCCGACGTGATCATTTGCATTCACGCGTGGCATACACGCCATTTTAATCAACTTTGAGGTTAGCTACTTTCGACAAAATGACGGACAGTGGTTCGCCACCATCTGAAATCGGAGGTAATTCGTCACCTCCGCCTTTCTCAGCCACAATAGTTTTCTTAGTTCACTGTTGCAGCTGTATACGCCAGACTCCCGTTACCACCAATGAATTGCTCCAACATAGAAGCGTGGTTCTGGGAAGCCATGGACTTCTGGTCCACTGCATCAGGTATCACCAGCGACAAGCAAAAAACTGCAACTGTGCTGGCAGCACTCGACGCAAATGTAATTGGCCAATTAAGTGACGTTATTGCATCAATACCTACTAGTGATCGCTTCGATTTCATCAAACAAAAAATAATTGCACATTTTGCTGACAGCGAACAACGACGTCTCAACCACCTGCTATCAGATTTGCCACTCGGCGACAAAAAGCCATCCGAGCTCTTTTATGAAATGAAACGTGTCGCAGGTAACTCTGTCAATGAAGCTGCACTCAAAAGCCTCTGGGCAAAGCGATTGCCAGAAGTCGCACAGCCGGTAATAGCTGCCTTTTTCGGAACTGCCACCGATTTCACCAAAATTGCTGATTCAATAGTGGATGCCATCGCCCCCAACAACATCAACCGTATTAAATCAGTTCAGCCAAACGAAATCGGTGAACTACGCACAGCTATAATTGAATTACGCAAGAAATTTGAACGATTTACGACGCGTTCCCGCTCCCGCTCGCGGAGTGGCAGGCAAAGCCGTTTTGCGCAAAGGTCAAACAGCCGTAGCAACTCACACGCTAATACAAAAGGTGCAGCCATATCATCCAATCAAGACTGCTGGTACCATCAAAAGTACGGCCACAATGCCCGCAAATGCAGAAGTTCCTGCCGTCACAAGAATCGTTCCGTTCAATCAGTCGACACATCATCCACGTCAGCCTGACTACCATAGGCTGCTGCAGATGGTAACGAAAGGTGCGAAGTGCTTCGCCTGCAAGTCCACGATCAACATTCGAATAAAAAATTTCTCGTAGATACTGGTGCCGATGTCTCTGTTCTGCCTCTCACTGCTTAAACATATGATGTCCGCCCAACAGCAACAAAGCTATATGCCGCAAACGATTCTGCAATCAAATTTATAGGGGAGAAAAGAGTACACGTGACCTAGGCCTGCGTCGAAATTTTCAGTGGTCGTTCATTATTGTCGATGTAACAGCGCCTATTACGATCTTTTGGTAGACCTGCGCCGCAATCGACTCATCGATAACACCACGAATTTTCACTCTCCCGTAACAGCAACAACTACATTTAAAACTGCGGAAATCAGGATTTACGATTCAACATGCCCATTTGCTGCAATACTCGCAGAATTTTCCGATACAACAAAGTTGGCTCCTCACGGTGCTTCGACAAAATCTACGACCTGTCACAGGATAATAACAACTGGTCAGCCCGTTTCCGCCCGACCACGACATCTTCCGCCCGAGAAGCTAGCTTCTGCACGAAAAGAGTACCTAATGAAAGTCGGTGTCTGTCGCCCATCGAGCAGTAATTGGTGAAGCCCGCTGCACTTGGTTAAGAAAGCCGACGGTACATGGAGACCATGTGGTGATTACAGGGCACTCAATGCACAGACAGTGCCAGACCGTTACCCACTCCCTTATCTCACTGATTTCAAAAGCACTCTACGAGGTAAGTCAATATTTTCTAAAATTGACCTCCAGCGAGCTTTTCATCAGGTACCCATTCACGAAGACGATATTGCTAAGACCGCCATCACAACACCCTTCGGGCTGTTCGAGTTCAAATTTATGACATTTAGACTCTGCAATGCTGCGCAGACGTTCCAACGACTAATCAACGATGTGTTACGAGGTATTAATTGCGCGTTCCCGTATATCGACGGTATTTGTATCGCTTCAAAGTCCATCGAAAAACATCGCAACGACATACGCACTGTTCTTCAACGCCTTCGAGAATATAATCTTGCCATTAACACGGCCAAGTGTGAGTTCGGCAAAACGAACTTAAATTTTTGGGACACCTAGTCAACGCGCAAGGAATTCATTCTCCTTCGGAGAGGGTTGTTGTTATTCGTGAATTCCCAAAACCTACTGTAGCTAAGCAACTGAAAAGTGTCCTCGCGATGTTGAATTTCTACAGAAAATTTCTAACGAAACCGTTTCATACCAGCACCACCTCCAAAGACTAATAACTGCAAATACAAAAAACGATCGTACTACGTTAATTTTGAATCAAGAAGCAGAATACGCCTTCAGCCGATGCAAGTCAGAACTAGCAAACGCAACGCTCCTCGCACATCCATTACCCGACGCCGAACTTGCGCTTTACGTCGACGCATCAGATACTGCAGTAGGTGCTGCATTACACCAAAACGTAAATGGCGAACTCCAACCACTTGGGTTTTATTCCAAAAAACTCACGTCCGCACAGCAAAATCATAGTACGTATGACCGTGAATTAGCCGCAGTGTACCATGGTATGTGTCATTTTCGATATATGATCGAAGAGCGCAAGTGTTACGTCGTTACCGATCACCGTCCCTTGGTGTTCGCTTTCCAAAACAATTCAGAAAAGGCTTCACCTCGACGAGTACGACAGCTCGATTTTATCGGACAATTTACCACCGACATTCGCCACACACCAGGGAGTCAGAATGTTACAGCCGACGTACAATCTCGCATTGAAGCAATCGATGGAGTTATTGACTACACAAATGTTGCTGAAGCTCAGAAAACCGACACTCAACTTCAACAGTGGATTAAAAAACCAGGTACCCATAAAAATTCGTTAACTCTTAAGTTTTTCCCGATTCCCAACAGTGACCGCTAGCTGGTATGCGACACTTCAACAACGACAGTTCATCCTTATAAAACGAAAGAGTTTCGAAGGGCCATACTTGCAAAGGCGCATGGTTTATCGCATCCAGGCGTACGGGCAACGACTAAACTGATCACTTCTAAATTCGTCTGGCCAGGTTGCCAAGCGTGTCAGCGGACCAAAGTACATCGTCACACGAAGACAGCACTAGCAAGGTACGAGCCTCCACAGGAACGATTTTCCCACATAAATATTGATATCGTTGTTCCCTTTCCGCTATGTGAGGGACAGCGCTATTGTCTCACGATCATCGACCGATACACTCGATGGTCAGAAGCCGTCCCCATGGCAGATATCTTCGCCGAATCAGTCGCTCTGCCTTCGCAGTGGATTTCACGCTTTGGTGTTCCAGCACGCATAACATCCGACAGTGGTAGACAATTCGAGTCAGCCGTATTCGCCGAACTGATCAGTATTTTTGGAGCAAGTCATTTGAGAACAACGCCTTATCACCCTCAGTCCAATGGCATCATCGAGAGATGGCACAGATGTTTCAAATCGGCTATTTTGTGCCATTAACCAGCCAAGTGGGTGCTTCATTTACCAGTGATTTTACTGGGTCTACGAGGCGCGTTCAAACCAGACATACATGCTTCTCCTGTCATGTTGGTATACGGTTCAACACTACGCATCTCAGGTGAATTTTTTCAAGAGGTAAAATCGAAAGAAGTCACCAGCGAAGCCATAACGCAATTTCGATCTTCAATTGAAAGGCTACGCTCAACACAGACGGCGCACCATTCAAAGCCACACCCTTTCCTAACCACCGCTTTGCAGACGGCTACTCACGTATTCGTGCGAAACGACTCAGTGCAGCCCTCGTTAACACACCCGAACGATGGACCATATCTCGCCATTAAAGGAAGCCCAAAATTTTTCAAAATAGTTGTACGAGGGCGAACCACAAACATAAGCGTCGATCGGTTAAAACCAGCATTTCTTGCCAACGTCGACAACGATGACACCGCGCCAAGACAAGTAATGCAACAAGAGGTATCACAATCCGCAGCAACAAGCACTATACGCACGGGTAGACACGTTAGTATTCCTCTGCGATGCCGATGACGCATCTAAAGGGGGAGTACTGTGGTACCCTCTACCATACCTCAAATTCCATAACTATTCAATTTTGTTATCGTACCATATACTTACTTTCATTTTCGGTTGTAATTTAACTAAGCTCATTCTAATTATTATTTCATTAAAGTTATAATTGTAATTAAAGCATATAATCATCGGTTTATTCATTTGGCATATTCCTCACATTGGTAAGCTATAAACAAACAACGATTTAGCCAAGCCGATAAATATATATATATATATTGTTTAAACACATTTACTGTCTGTTAATAAAAAATTAAAAAGGTAAAGCGCGATAACCTCCTAACGCCGAGCTTCTCTTTCAATTTGCGTCGTGCTCCTCTTGATTTTCCCTACAAATTTGCCGGACGGGACCTACATGTTTTATGCCGACTCCGAACGGTATCTGCAAGGCAGATGAGTTTTCACTGAGAGCTTTTCATGGCAGAAATACACTCGGAGCGCTTGCAAAACACTGGCGAGGGGCGACCCCGCTTATAAAAATTTTCTTCTAATTGAAAAAACCTTATTTCACGGGGTGCGAACCCAGGGCATACGGTGTGGCAGGCCGAGCCCGCTACCATCACACCACGGTGGCCGCGTGTCTATTAATAAACCTATGTATATATTGGCCTAGAGCTCAAAAATACCGTGAATAGTACTATTAACAAAAATATTAGGTGTATAATAATAAAAATCAAAAACATCTTCCCCACTATCACAATAGGATTGATTTATCATTCGCCTAGTGCGAGTGATGCTGACTTTGTTGCATACCTCAACGAAATTCTAAACAACAACTTCTTATACATGACAAGGTCGTCTTCATTGGCGATTACAACATAAATCTTAATAGAAGCACAATATATAGCAAGCAGTTAGTTGACCTATTTAGGCCTTTTGCTAAAAGAAAAATTTTTATACCCGAAAGACCGATAACACGGAAACAGTGATAGATCTGCTCTTTACGAAAAGTGAATCCATTTCATGTGAAAAATTGGGAGAGCATAAGATTTTTGATCACGAAACTATACAGTTCAAAATCAAGTTAGATAGAGCATTTCAAATGAGAGCTAAAAGAACCACAACTTCTTGGGAATACTATGCATGTGATAGTCTTGTCAACCAACTACGGCAGGTTAACTATTCTGGCTTTGAGAATCTCAGTATCGAAAACAAGGTTTCATTCCTAAATAATACGTTATTGAATGCAATGACAACATTAACATACTCTAAAGAAATCACTGTGAAGCTTATGAATAAGTGGTACGACTCCGAACTAGCGAGTCTGCACAAATATAAATACAATCTATACAAAATAGCCCAAAGAACAGGTGAATGGAAGGAATACAACCTTTCTAAGCGCAGGTATAAACGTCTTATAACGATTAAAAAAGCAAAGTATATGGAACAAAGAATCACACATAATGTTGGGGATAGTAAAGCAATGTGGAAGCATTTGAAGAAAAGCATATGTGTATCCAAAGAAAATAATGGAATAAATAAAATATTGATAAACGACCAACTTTATACTCCTGAGAATGAAATAGCCCAGTCGCTCAATAACTATTTCATTGACAGTATAGTGAAATCGGCTCGAATATTCCAGTTAAAAACAATAGCGTAGCATTTTCGGTGGTTCAAAATAGCAATCTTACTTTAAAATTTCAGTAGGTACCTACAAGCGATAGAGTAGAAATAGTTAGTAAATTCAAAAATAAAATTGGAGGGAAAAAACTTATAACATACACTTTTATACTCAAATTGTAAATGAAAAGCTAGACAAAGGGGTAGTTCCAAACCTATGGAAAACTTAAATTGTGAGAATAGATAGAGAAAGTCAAAAATACTATAAGAGCTGATGAGATTAGACCAATTAACACGTTAGCGTGTGATGAAAAGATACTGGAAACTGTAGTTAAAACCAACTAGTGAAGTACCTAGATAATAATAAAATTATTATACCGCAGCAATAAGGTTTTCGGAAAAACATTTGTGTGAAACTGCCCTGGACCTTGTTTTAGCTAACTAGAAAACGATCTGAGCAGAAATAAACATATAATAGCTATATTACTAGACTTAAAACGTTCTTTTGAGACTACTGATCAAAATTTATTGCTAAAAAAACTTTATAGCATAGTTGTTACTGAGACGGAGCTAAAACGGTTCCAATACTTTATTATGAAGAGAAGTCAAAAAACTGTAATTGGATTATCCCTGTCAGAAAAAAGAGAGGTGCCTGTTGGACTTCCGCAAGGGTCTGTGCTGGCACCTATACTGTTTAATATTTATATTAATGACATGGGAGGGTGGGGCCGTGTGTAGAAGTCCACGAAAGTGGGGAAAGCTTCTGACCGCCATTCACCTGGGAATGGCCAGAGCGATTCTTTTGCATGCGGTTCAAGCAGCTCACTACTGCCGGTCGCTTGCGGCCAAGTATCCTCTGGGTAGCCGCTAAACACCCGTTTAGCGGTGAGCTAATGTGAGAAGGCGACAACCTGGCTAGGCCACTCTGACATAATCGGTTTAAGGGCTAGCCGGGGGAGATTTCATCGGCAGCGTCTGTACACCTCTAGGTGCGCTGCAAGCGGGCGTCTGTCTTGGAGCAAGCGGCTCGCTATATAAACGTGCCAAGTAATATTTTCACCCCCGCTGAGCGGGTTGTGCGCTGGGCTTGGGACCCGCCACGTAGAACCATACTCCAATGAAATATAACAACAAGCCTCGGATAAATACACTCTCTATTGATGACGACCATGGCAAACGTTTGAAGGACAATGAATTGAGGGCATGCACCTGGAACGTCCGCTCCCTGAATGGGATTGGTGCAGATGCCCGGCTGGTTGATGTCCTCGTCAAAGCAAAATCTGACATCACCGCAATCCAAGAAATGCGTTGGACGAAGCAAGGAAGAAAGAAGATCAAAAATTGTGACATATATTGGAGTGGCCATGCGAATAAGCGCAGTTTCGGCGTCGGATTCGTGGTGGGAGAGAGACTTTGTCGCCAAGTGCTGGCGTTCACGCCTGTGGACGAGCGTCTCGCCGCTATTCGAATAAAAGCAAAATTTTTTAATATATCATTCATCTGCGCCCATGCGCCGACAGAGGAGAAAGACGATGAGGTGAAAGACACTATTTATGAACAATTAGAACGCACATACGAGCGCTGCCCCCGTCATGATATAAAAGTCGTGCTTGGCGACTTTAACGCCAGGGTGGGCAAAGAAGGTGTTTTTGGCCCTACAGTCGGAAAGTTCAGCCTACACAATGAAACTTCTCCTAACGGACTGAGGCTGATTGACTTTGCCCGTGCTTGAAACATGGTCATATCAAGCACGAGGTTCATGCATAAAAGGATACATCAAGCTACATGGCTGTCTCCTGATCGAAATACTCGCAATCAGATCGATCACGTTGTGATAGACGGACGGCATGCATCCAGTGTTTTAGATGTGCGAACGATCCGAGGACCTAACATCGATTCGGACCATTATCTCGTTGCAGCCAAAATACGCACCCGCCTCAACGCGGCTAAAAACAAGGAACAAAAAACACAAGGAAAGCTAGACGTCGAAAAGCTTCAATCACAACAGACTGCCAATGATTTCGCAACTGGACTCTCACACCTGCTCTCTGAGGGCACAACTCATCCTGAAGGAATACAGGAGCAGTGGGAGCATATCTCCAAAGCACTTCATACTGCCGCCGAGGAAAAAATTGGTTACCGGCGGCCACGAAAAAACAGCTGGTATGATGAAGAATGCCGCGTTGCAACCGAAAGAAAAGACGCTGCCTACAGGGCTACGTTAAAAGCGAGCGCGACAAGAGGAGTGTGTGAACGCTATCGTGAGTTGAAAAGGGAAGCGAGACGCCTTTTCAGGAAGAAAAAAGCAGAAGCAGAAAGGCGTGAGTGCGAGGAGCTTGAGCTGCTAGCCACCAGGAATAACGCCCGAAAATTCTACCAAAAAATACGGCGACAGACGGAAGGTTTTAAGACCGGGGCAAACTCCTGTAGGAATGAAAACGGCGACCTTGTAACTGATGTCCAGAGAGTGCTTAGATTATGGAGGGAACACTTCTCTGCTCTCCTAAATAGAGGCAGCAATTCACCGCGCAGAGATGAAGAACCCGATCCCGCAATCGATGATGATGGAATATATGTCCCCCCGCCCGATTATGACGAAGATAGAATAGCAATAACCAGATTGAAAAACAACAAGGCCGTGGGCGCTGATGGATTGCCTGCGGAGCTATTCAAGTTCGGCGGCGAGGAGTTGGTAAGGCGCATGCAGCAGCTTCTTAGCAAAATATGGGCGGACGAAAGCATGCCCGACGGTTGGAATCTAAGTGTTCTTTGCCCAGTCCACAAGAAGGGGGATACTGCAAAATGCACCAACTATCGTGGAATCAGCCTTCTTAATATCGCATATAAGGTCCTTTCAAGTGTATTGTGCGAAAGATTGAAGCCCACCGTGAACCGGCTGATTGGACCTTATCAGTGCGGCTTCAGACCTGGTAAATCTACCATCGACCAGATTTTCACAATGCGCCAAGTCTTAGAAAAAACCCGTGAAAGAGAATCGACACACATCACCTCTTCGTCGACTTTAAAGCCACCTTCGACAGCACGAAAAGGAGCTGCCTATATGCCGCTATGTCTGAATTTGGTTTCCCCGCAAAACTTATACGGCTGTGCAAAATGACGTTGAGCAACACCATCAGCTCAGTCAGAATTGGGAAGGACCTCTCCGAGCCGTTCGAAACTAAACGAGGTTTCAGACAGGGTGACCCCCTATCGTGCGATTTCTTTAATTTGATGCTGGAGAAAATTATACTAGCTACAGAACTTAACCGCACTGGAACAATATACTATAAAAGCGTGCAATTACTGGCATATGCTGATGACATTGATATCATCGGCCTAAACACCCGCGCTGTTAGTTCTGCTTACTCCAAGCTGGAAAAAGAAGCGGTAAAGATGGGTTTGATGGTGAATGAGGACAAAACGAAGTACCTGCTGTCATCGAGCAAAGAGTCAGCGCATATGCGCCTTGGCAACCACGCTACTGTTGGCAGCCATAATTTCGAAATAGTAAAAGACTTCGTTTATTTGGGAACCAGCATCAACATTAGCAACAACATCAGCACTGAAATCCAGCGAAGAATCAATCTTGCCAATAAATGCTACTTTGGACTAGGTAGGCAATTGAAAAGTAAAGTCCTCTCTCGGCGAACGAAAATCATACTCTACAAGTCATTTATCGTACCCGTCCTGCTATATGGGGCAGAAGCATGGACCATGACAACAGCAGATGAAGCGGCTTTGGGAGTGTTCGAGAGAAAAGTTCTTCGAAAGATTTATGGACCTCTACGCGTTGGCGATGGCGAGTACCGAAGAAGATTTAATGATGAGCTGTACGAGCTATACGCAGACATCAACATAGTCCAGCGAATTAAAACGCAGCGGCTGCGCTGGCTAGGCCATGTTATGCGAATGAAAGATGATGCTCCGGCCAAGAAAGTGTTTCTATCGGAACCCGCCTATGGAAGCAGAGGTAGAGGGCGGCCCCCACTCCGTTGGAAGGACCAGGTGGAAAAAGATTTAAACTCCCTAGGTGTGACCAATTGGCGCCGGTTGGCGGAGCGAAGGAGCGACTGGCGCGCCTTGTTGGACGGCCATAACCGTTTAGACGGTTAAGCGCCAATTAAGTAAGTAAGTAAGTAATGACATGACCAATTCTCTAAAATACTGTGATATTAAACTCTTTGCTGACGATACATTGGTAATGCTTAGTGGAGATAATATCACTGAAATATATATAAAATTACAACAAGACTTCAACAGAATATATGATTGGTTATGCTCGAATAGATTGAAACTGATTATAAGCCAAACAAAATTTATGATTATATTAAGAAGGAATTTTCAAAAAAATGAGTTACCACTTCTAAGTAAGCGAAGCTATTGACAAAGTCAGTACTTTCAAGTTTTATGAGTCAAAATCGATGACAAACTCAACTTTACTAAGCACATCTATCACACGGTTGGGAAAATAGCCAAAAATTTATATTTCATGCAAAGAACCGGCAAGTACTTAAGTAGACGGTACAAGCTAATGGTTTACAGATCGATAATCGAACCTCACTTCATATATTGTCCAACATTATTCTTCATTATGAGAGATAGCCAAATTTACAAACTGCAAAAGCAACGGAACCGAGCTATGCGATTTATTCCTAGGAAACGCTATGACACACCCATCAGAGATATGCTCGCCGCTCTAAATTGGCTAAGCATTAAACAGATACTTTTTTATCCTACGATGAAGTTTATTAGAAACATAATAGAAGGTAACTTGCCTGATTATTTGAAAAGTAACATAAAATATGTAAGAAATATTCATTCCGTAAATACAAGAAGAAGGAATGATTTTAATTTACCGGCTTATAGAACAGAAGCAGACAAATGTAATTTGTACTATAAATGACTAAAATTCTACAATGAATTACCAAATGATGTTAAATCTAGTAAAATAAGCGAATTTAAACACAAATTGTACAATTACTGTAGAATACTGTCATACTAGTGCAAGGTGGGCAAACTTTCGAATCACCAATAGCATTGCTTACATCCCGAGTACTCTACGCTGGCACTAGGGACCTTTCCCATGTATGCAAAAAGTGCCGTTTGCTACCTATCTCTCACTCCATTTGGGCAGTCAATAGATTCATATAAATAACTTAAATTGGATTATATATTAATTACTATATATATGTATTATAGAATAAAACAAAAGATTGTTTAGGAAGTGGCACCCTTGAGTGCCGAATACCAAATCTTCACTTTATTTAAAAACTTCAGCTTATTTATACTTTATAATGCTTATGCGCTACTTAGTTGCTACAATACATTTTACTCTAATTCTTACTAAGCCTTACACATTTGTACACACATTCATAAGCTGCTTCAATGCATTTGCTGGAAACGTGTGAAAGTGTCGGAGTAGAGGAATACGTGGTGTCGGCAAATTCTT
This sequence comes from Eurosta solidaginis, assembly GCF_040869045.1. Taxonomy (NCBI): domain Eukaryota; kingdom Metazoa; phylum Arthropoda; class Insecta; order Diptera; family Tephritidae; genus Eurosta; species Eurosta solidaginis. The sequence goes on from NC_090324.1 coordinate 141,286,438, forward strand.
AGTTACTTAGCTGAGTTTTGTTTATGTTACAGATTAAGCAACTTAGACGCCACGCGTGCTATGTGTGCAGATATGTATGCATTCGCTTTGGATACATTACACTTCCCTTTTCAAAAGGAATCGATGGCGATTATATTTCATTTAATAGCTTTTGATATTTTATTCCTTTAAGATGTTTATTTGTTTGTATATTTATTTATGCGGTACATTTTTCTTACTTTGTATTTTTGCTTTTCTTTTGAAGATTTTGCTTAAGCATAGGGTTATGTTTATGATAGTAAAAATGAAAGGATTTTATTCTTAATTATTTGTGCCTACTTTTGTGAAGCTTTGCACTTCCCTTTTTTCAACTATTTATGAAACTTTGTACTTTGCCTATGCGTTGCTAAGCATTTATTTTAGTGGGAAAAACTTTAATTTCGAAATTCTTCCCCTTTATAAAACTTTATTACAATTTAATAAATTTTGGTGTCACACACGAAATAGAGAAAATTTTCGAATGAATAATAAAATATAAAAGGAAATGTCAAAACAAACATATATATATGTACATACGTACATGTTACTGTCAACTCATCAGTTGGGGTTGCCAGATGGGCGAAATACAAACTGGTATAAAACTTACCCCAACTGATGAGTATAAGTGATGACTAGTAATGATTATTATGGCTATACATATTTGATGTATAAATAATTCTAGTATACATTTTTAAATGTATGTAGCTTACAAATAAAAGGTACATATAAATTCAATCAAATTTCAGTATCAAATTCAGTATAAAAGTTCAAGATAAATTCAGTTCTTTTAAGTTAGTGGTAAAAATTGTGTTGATGAAGTTGGATGTTGATGACTGCAATAGTCGCTCAGCCATCGTCCCCGCCCTAGGCGCGTTCAGCGGCTAGAGCCTCCTGGAGTTCCTTAAGGGTCCGCAACGCATCTCGCACGAGGATAGCGGACAATTTTCCTCTAGCTTTGGCGGTCTGCAGCCCTTGCGCGGTGCATCGAATGGTGCGTCGGGCGATATTAGGTGCTGCTGAGGGAATGTTGTTTCCCGGGCGAGAACGGTGTTGCTGATACGGCTGACTGACCAGGCCGGGATGCCTGGGCGGCTGGTGCGGGTGCCGGAATTGGTACGGCGGATCTGCCAGGCCGGGGTGCCGGGATGGCGGTTGGGCGCTTGGGGTAGCGTCCCGCCGATGGAGTAGGGAGTGATGTCGCGCTCCACAGATCCGGCATCTGTCGTACGAGCTGCACTCGCTGGTGATGTGGGGTAATGCCAAGCAATTTAGGCAGAACTTATGGGCTTGTGCAAGCTCCACCTCTGGGGTGGCTTCATCTTTTTAAATATTACGCAGTTCCGAAGGGCGTGCTGACGGGTGCATATGCGGCACCGTCGGTAATCAGTTAATAGCGTCGAACTGCGTGATTCATTGGCGCGGTTAGGAGCAACGATCTCCGACCGCACTGCTCTTCGTGACAACGATTGGGTTGCACGATCCATAGCGACCTGTAATTACAGTTGTGAAGGTATTTTAGTGGAGAGAAATACTGATGCAGGAGGTTTCAGCTGGCATTATGTTGCGAAATACGACATATTAGTAACGGTGATGTGGTAAAAGTGGGCAGAGGTGGTTTGAGAGTAGCTACGAATTCTCCGGGTTTGCCCGAGATGGTGGGCTTTCAGTCTGAGGGAGGAAACAGAGCTTAACAATTGGTCGTGTGAGGGTGCCGGTTTGCGTACGAACGTCAAAAACACGTATATGGCCGTCAGGTCCTGGATGTATTTTTTCAATACGCCTAAGGCGCCATTCAGTCGGGGAAGTGAGTCGCCGTGAATGCAGACACACTCACCGACCTTGGGTTCGGATTGTGGATTATTCCACTTCTGCCTTTTCTGGAGACCCTTTAGGTAGGCTTCTTTGCACCTTTTGCTGAATTGATGATATAAGCTTTTTACCCTGTTCCATCGGTTTATAAGATATAAATCTGCGTGATCCACTTTAGGTATATCGAGGAGGGAGCTACCTCTGAGAATGTGGCCAGGGGTCAGCGCGGTAGACTCGGTGGGATCTTGGGATAAAGGTGAAATAGGACGAGAGTCCAACACGGCTTCTATTCTTACCAAGAGGGTGGTAAAATCTAAAAATGTGAACTTGTGGGCTCCTGCAGTCCTCTTGAAGTGCAGTTTCAAACTCTTTACTGCAGACCCCCACAGGCTGCCCATGTGGGGAACTCCGAGCGGGATGAATTTCCAATTGATGCCCTGGGGAGAGTATTTTGCGTATACTTCTTGAGAGGCAGTTTTCATGAAGTCATCGAATACCTTTTCGGTCGCTCTTTTAGCTCCAATAAATGTCTTGCGGTTGTCACTCATCATTGTGGCAGGATATCCACGACATCCGACGAAGCGAGCAAATGCTGCGAGAAAGGCATTGGTAGTTAAGTCCGAGCACAGCTCAAGGTGGATAGCTTTTGTCACAAAACAGACAAAAAGGCCGCGTAGCCTTTCAATAAGGTGTGAGACTTTAGAAAGGAGGCTTTTATTTGAAAAGGCCCCGCAAAGTCGACACCGGTAGTTGTAAAAGGCGGAGCGTATGTGCGTCGTTCCGGGGGCAAGGCCGCCATGACTTGCGATCGCATTTGCTGCTTGTGGAGGGTAAAAGTTTTGCACTGATGTATGCATCTCTTTACGAGGAGTTTAGGTCGTGCGATATAGAGATCCTGTCTGAGGCATTGCTGCATGAGACGTATTTCGACGTGAAGAAGAAGTTCATGGAGGTACTGTATATAGCGGACAGCGAATCTAAATTTTTCTGTGATAATAACGGGATGTTTTTCGTTGTACGTCAACGTCGAATGAGCTAATATCCCCTGAATCCTGAGGAGCCCGTCTTCATCGAGGTATTTGTTGAGGGTTAGCAGAGAGCTTCTTTCATCCATTTTTTTTGCATTTTCCAAGCATGCTCTTTCGCGAGGAAAATGTCGGGTTTGTGTTAACGTCACAAGTTTATTTTTCGCCTTGCGGAGATCTTCATGAGGTAGAGAGGGAGTGTAAGCGGGTTTAATACCTCGAATTCGGTCCTTGAGATTATTAAGGAACCTAAAGGCATATGCCATGACCCTGAGAGCGCGAGGAAAATCGATCCAATACATCGGGGTCATCTTCAGCTGAGTGTAGCGCTTCGACTCTGCGCATTTTCGGCGGGTTGATGCTGCGGGTAGATGGTCTTGGCCAGGCTTCGTGGGACTGGGTCAGCCACGCAGGGCCATTCCACCACAGCGAAGAATTTGCCAAGTCCATGGGTTTGCATCCTCTTGTGCCCATATCTGCTGGATTTTCGCGACTGCCAACATGCTTCCAGGAGGCGCTTCCGACGAGATCAATAATTTCAGCTGTTCGATTGGATACGAAGGTTTTCTAAGCGTGGGGAGGCTTTTCGAGGCATGCTAAAACAATCTCCGAGTCAGACCACATCTAAAGGGTTTTAATAGAGATTTCGAAATGGGACTGTACGACGGCGATTAGTCAGGCAAGGTCAGAGCTGCACAAAGTTCTAGTCTTGGAAGACTGGTAGTGCGAAGAGGGGCAACCTTGCCTTTAGCGACCAGAAGATGGGACGACGTGGTGGCACCGTAGGTTGTTCGCAGATATATAGTGGCGCAATATGCCTTTTCTGACGCATCGCAGAAACCATGCAGTTCAACCTGCTGGCCGGGATATAGTCAACCCATCGAGGTATCTTTATATTTGAGATGTTGGGTAAATTTTTTGCGAACTTCGTTCATTTAATGAAGCGGAGGGGCTTCACTGGTTCGTCCCAGCCAGTTCCGTCTATCCATAACTCTTGAAGTAAAATCTTGGCCTGAATCATAATCGGCGTAAGCCACTTTGCGAGGTCAAAACGTTTTGCGACCGAGGAGAGAATTTGTCGCTTTATACTAACGGACGAGAGGGATATTGAGTCCACTGTATACGAAAACGTGTCGGTCAGGGTGTTCCACTGTATGTCGAGAGTTTTGGTGTTGCTTGCTTTCTCGAATTCCAAAAGATTGGTGTCTAGCAAATCCTCTTCTTTGATGTTTTTTCCGTAACGGAAATCCTGCTGACGCTAACACTTGGATGACTTGGGAGAGAGATTTTTCAGCCGAGAGAATTTCATGGCTGCCAGAGAGAATGTCATCTACATATGTTTCTTTCATCAAGACAGGGGTGGCTTTCGGGAAGATTTCTTCCACATCTTTGGCTATTTGGTTAATTGTGCGTATGGCGAGGTAGGGGGTACAGTTTACGTCAAAGGTGAATGTTTCAAGCCGGTAGTCCTTATAGGAACGCGTGGAGATGGCCGAAAGACGATCCGCTGGTAGTCTCTGTCGTCCTCGTGCATGAAAATTTGACGGTACATTTTCTCTATGTCTCCGTTGAAAACAAATTGGTATGTACGCCATTTGAGAATCGGAAGCATCAGATCGGGTTGGAGAGTAGGGCCGGTATAAAGAACGTCGTTAAGCACATGCCCAGATGCCGACTTCTTTGAGGCGTTAAACACGACCCGCACCTTTGATGTTCTTTTCTCGCGTTTAGTAACCGCGTGATGAGGAAGATAAAATGAGAGGCATTTTCCTACGTCAAATTTTTCATAGGAGCCGGTTTCCTCCGTATGAGCGAGGGCGAGGTATTCCTCTAGGACGCTATCATGTTGAGTCTATAGATCCCCTTTCTTCCGCAGACTTCTCTCCATTCCAAGAAACTGGCTTAGAACTGAAGACCGAGATTGGGATAGTGAGACTGACTCTGGGAAGCTGGGTTTAAACGGCAGCCTGACGATGTAACGACCGTTATCATCGCGTGAGGTTGTGGTTGCGTAGAAATTCTCACAAAACTCGTCTTCTGGGGTTATTTGGGGTTTGGTGGGAACTTCCTTCAATTCCCAGAATTTTCGCAATAGAGAGTTAAGACCTTCGTTCTTCACTTCTGACACTTACATGCAGAAAGAGTTGACCATCACAGGGGCTCTAACGCTCGGAATCCATCCAAAAATGGTTTTCTGTGCTAGAAGATGGGGGAAAGTTTCTCAACGCCATTTTGAATGATTTGCGGTATTACATCACTGCCTAGGACGAGATCTTTTTACGAGGGGGAGTGACGGTTCGAGTCTGCGAAATTGAGCTGTGCCAATTTTGCTTGGAGCTTGCTGGTGAGCTTAAGCGAGGGGAGCATTTTTGTTAGCCGGTGTAAAATTATTGCCTCTGCACTTATTCTGGTTTTAAAATCGGGGATACTAAAGTCAGAGAGCACACTTTGTTTGAGGTCTGAACTACCTTGCCGCCCATCCCTGATATTTCAAATCTAGAGGGTTTGAATGGGAGTTTGAGTCTATCTTGGGCTCTGGTAGAGATATATGTTCGCTCAGATCCCTGATCTACCAGAGCTCTGAGTTTGAAAATTTCTCCCCTATGCTCTACGGGTACGATAGCCGTGGGTAAAGTTATTTCACAATCGTTCTCGAAATTTTGGACTTGGCTTTTCTGCGAGCATGAAGGGCTTTCATCTAGGGTATTCGCTTTATTGGGGGTATTACCGGGTGAGACTGTGTAATTCGTGGTCGTGGTTTGTGAGACTGTCTTTTGCAATCGGGAGGGTTGTCTTTTCGGCACTTGAGACGTGTCTTCGTGAAGAACTGAGTTGTGCCGATCATGACATTGATTGCAAGTTTGAGTACTGGAACAGACTTTCAATATGTGTGACTAAAGAGGCAATTGAAACACATATTGTTTTCTCTCACAAACCTTCTGCGGTCAGAGGTCGACAGCTTCTTAAATTTGAAGCAACTTCTAAGGGGGTGAGATGAGGTTTTACACATAGCGCACTTGTACATTTTCCGCTGCTCTGTCATATGAGACTGGGTGTGGGAGGTCGATTTATTTGGAAACGAATGTGATGGTTGAGGTTTATATGGCGGCCTAGTTTGAGGAGGAGCGAATTTACTTTTACTTGGGCGCGATTGATCGACTCGTTCTACCACCTCGCATCGAGTAGTCAGAAACTGGTTCATTTGGGACAGTTGGGGAGATCTTTCCGTGTTTTCCGGGAGTTTAGAGGTAACGAGGTATATAAGAATTGGGTCCCAGTTTTCTGTGGAGACTTGTTGCGTGGCGAGAATTTGAAGGCAATTATTTACCGATGATTGCAACTTTTTAATGGCCTCACTGTTTTCCGTGGTGATCGTTTTTAAATTCATCAGGGCCCGTATTTGATTATCTACGAGAACTTGTCTGTTCTCGTATCGGGACTTTAGGGCTTCCCACGCTAAGGCGAAGTTGTCATCAGTCAAGGGAAATTGTTTGACTATTTGAGCTGCCTTTCCTTGCGTTTTGTATCTGAGGTGATAACATTTTTGTGCTTGGGAGAGTTTGGGGTGGTTAATGTAGACCGCTGTGAACATGTCACGAAATGAGGGCCATTTTTCATAACCACCATAAAATATTTCGGTATCGCAGGGAGGGATTTTTGGCGAAATACCGGAGTTGTCGGATGGACCTGTTGTGACGGTAGGGGCGAGGGTGCATTTGCTTGTTTAAGCAATTGAAGCTGGTCTTCGATCTGGGCTTTCGTGTCTTCATACGCTATGAGACAGGACCTGTATTTGCTATTAGCAGATGTCGAAAAATCTTCGGGCAGGTCCTGGTCTGGGGTTTCCACAAATTTATCGAAGACGTGTTGGACTCCATTCCAGAATTTTTCTATGTTTGAATTTTTTATATTGAGGGAAGACTCAGTGTTTTCTTGGAGGGCACAATATTCCATGAAATGGTCCGTTTCGGATATAAATTTTTTGGGGCAGGAGAGAATTTTAATCTTTTAACTTCTTAAATTTGGGAGCCACTTTGTCTCGTTTCGTCGTCACTCATTTCTACTTTTGTTTTCTCTTACCCTTGAGAACGAAATTTAACTTAGAGAGAAAAACTTTTTTTTTTTTTTTGAAGAGAGAGTATTTACTTTTAAGTATGTGTGAGAGTTATGTTTAAATATTCACTTTAAATAGCAATACTTTTCAAACTAAAAAAAAGCTTTTAAGTTAAATTTTATTTGAGTGGTTTGAATTTGTGTAAAACCCAATAGAGAGAGGGGGACACATTTCAAAAGTAAAGAGGTTTTAATTAATTTGAAATTTGAGGGTATGACGAGACAAAGTTGACCACTATACCGCGTTTGTACTGTATTTAATATATTCAAAATGTATATATGAGGGTGGTTTAAATATACGTGGGAAAAATTATTTGAGATATATGTATATATACGTATTAAAAAGTATCTCGGTGGAAAATTATTATAATTTTTGATACAGGAAATTAATTTGTATGAGATATTCTAAGAAAATTGTTTCTGTTTTCGGTGTGACTTAGAGGAGTCTTATTTAACTTCGATTTGTTGGACTGTAGAGGCTTTGAGGAGAGAGAAATTAGTAGCTTATCGAAATTCTTAATGGGGATTGAGAATTTATAGCGTGCAAATTTAATACGAGAAAAGCATTTAATACTCACGGTTTACAAAATGGGTAGGTACTTGTGGTGCGCTGGTTTCCATAGTGGCGTCGAAGGACCACTGTTTAGGGGAGGAACGTTTTACCTGTAATGGTGAGGTGGCGGCGCTTTAATATTGATGGTGGTGTTTGGATGATGTGGTGGCGGTGTTGTTTAATATGGTGGCGGTAGCGGTGGCAACCGACTCCTTGGCGATCGCTATAAACGCGATTCAATCTGCCTCTGCACAAGATGCTTGGTGTTAATGAAGCCTTGCACTACACTTTTTTTCACCTATTTATGAAACTATGCACTTTGCCTATCCGTTGCTAAGCATTTATTTGATTGGAAAAAACTTTAATTTCGATACTCTTCACCTTTATAAAACTTTATTACAATTTAATAAATTTTGGTGTCACACACGAAATAGAGAAAATTTTCGAATGAATAGTAAAATAACAAAGGAAATGTCAAAACAAACATAAATATATGTACATACGTACATTTAACTGTCACCTCATCAGTTGGGGTTGCCAGAGGGGCGAAATACAAACTGGTATAAAACTTACCTCAACTGATGGGTATAAGTGATGATTATTAATGATTATAATGGTTATACATATTTGATGTATAAATAATCTAGTATACATTTTTACATGTATGTAGCTTACAAATAAAAGGTACATATAAATTCAATCAAATTTCAGTATAAAACTCAGTATAAAAAATTCAAGATAAATTCAGTTCTTTTAAGATAGTGGTGGAAATTGTGTTGATTAATTTGGATGTTGATGAATGCAATAGTCGCTCAGCCCTATACAATAATTTTCTTGATTTATATTTTTAAGATCGCGGGTTCGAATCGAGCTCAAGGCCTAACAATAATTTTTTATCATTATTATTGTTATTATAAATTTTTTCTTCATTGAATTCAATTAAGAAAAAATTTATCATAACAGTAATAAGGATAAAAAATTATTGTTAGGCCATGAGCTCGATTCGAACCCGCGATCTTACAAATCAGTAGGCCGATATAACAACAAACAAAGATTTATAATTTTGTTTGTACATGTTTAGTAGAAATTTATGAGTGAGTAAAGTGAGCATTGAAGTCGAAATAAAATGTATTTATTTAAGTAATTTAAGTCTATTTTTGTGTATTATGATTTTCTTATTTTCATTTCTTAAAGTGTAATTATTATTTCTATCTATGCTTTCTACCTTATAGGGGATTGGAGTAAAATTATAAATTGTATCGATATTTTCTACCTAATAGTAGATATATCTAACTTATGACCTGATTCATTTCCAACTAACACTTAATCTCCTTTTTATTTTCTTATAATGAATATTTTTATCATAAACAATCTTTTGCTGTCTTTTGCCTCTTTTACTAATTTATAGGCTCTATCTTGAGCTATTTGTAACCTATATTTAATTTCTTTATCGTAAGTCTCATAATTGTATAATGGGCTTACCGTATTTTCTTTTAAAAACTCGTAAGTCTGGGGTTTTTTACCAAAAACCAGTTGGAATGGACAATATCCATGAACTGTAGATGGTGTTGTTTTGTAACAGTACGCAAAATATTTAAGATACTCATGCCAATCATCTTTTTTAATGGATATGGACATATTCATTGAAAGTTCTATGACTACGTTCAACAGTGCCTAAAGTTTGGTGGTGATACGGCGTAGATGTTTTGTGCTTAATATTGAGAAGTTTACATAGTTCCTCAAATACGCTATTTTTATATTCAGATCCCATATCCGTTATTACTGTTTTCATACCTCCATAAATCAAGATCACATATTATAGTAAGAGCGTATTCATTTCCATTTAACGATATCGGTAATGGTCCAATTGTATCTATTTGCATTATTTCGGACGCCTTTGGTGGTGTTTCAGTCAAAATCATTGGCTCTTTTAAATTTTTATGAATTTTATTTTATTACAATTTACGCATTCCTTTATATATTTTCTTATATAATTTTCCATATTTCCAGTAATATTTTTGTCTAATTTTATTAGTTGTACGATTGATTCCTGGGTGGCCACCCTTAACAGGATCATCGTGATATTTTTGAAGACTTTTTAAATCTAATATTTTCCGTCACATGCACAACCTCCGGAGTTAATGCAATAGTTAAATTTCTGAGAACTTTGGTGCCAATTTCTTTAAAATATGTTTACTCGAGTATATTTAAACAATTTGTCTCCTAAGGACAACTGCATTTTATTTATTTTTAAATTGCCGGCTTCATTCATAAGCCTGGTAAAGAATTGATCTAGGTCAATCTTCGCCTCAACAATTTGAATATATATATTTATTTCACTAAAAATTTTCTTTCCTTTTTTGAAATATAATTTCTGAGGATTGAAAACGAACTGGGCTAATCTTTTTACTTCACATTTATTAAGCGCTTCATATATTATAAAGTTCTCTTTGTGACCTTTCTTCTCTTCATTTTTATACTTAGTTGAGCAGAGCTCACAGAGTATATTAACATTGATTGGATAACGGTTGGTTGTACAGGTATAAAGGAATCGAGATAGACATAGACTTCCATATATCAAAATCATCAGTATCGAAAAAAAAATTTGATTGAGCCATGTCCGTCCGTCCGTCCGTTCGTCTGTCCGTTAACACGATAACTTGAGTAAATTTTGGGGTATCTTGATGAAATTTGGTATGCAGATTCCTGGGCACTCATCTCAAATCGCTATTTAAAATGAACGATATCGGAATATAACCATGCCCACTTTTTCGATATCGAAAATTTCGAAAAATCGAAAGAGTTCGATAATTCATTACCAAAGACGGATAAAGCGATAAAACTTGGTAGGTGAGTTGAACTTATGACGCAAAATACAAAATTAGTAAAATTTTGGACAATGGGCGTGGCACCGCCCACTTTTAAAGGAAAGTAATTTAGAAGTTTTGCAAGCTGTAATTTGGCAGTCGTTAAAGATATCATGATGAAATTTAGAAGGACCGTTACTCCTATTACTATATCTATGCTTAATAAAAATTAGCAAAATCGGAGAACGACCATGCCCACTTTTAAAAAAAAATTTTTTTAAAGTCAAATTAAAACAAGTAAGGAAGGCTAAGTTCGGGTGTAACCGAACATTACATACTCAGTTGAGAGCTGTGGAGACAAAGTAAGGGAAAATCGCCATGTTGTAAAAAGAACCTAGGGTAACCCTGGCATGTGTTTGTATGACATGTGTATCAAATGGAAGGTATTAAAGAGTATTTTAAAGGAAGTGGGCCATAGTTCTATAGATGGATGCCATTTAGGGATATCGCCATAAAAGTGGACCAGGCCTGACTCTAGAATTTGTTTGTACAATATGGGTATCAAATGAAATGTGTTAATGATAATTTTAAAAGCGAGTGGGCCTAAGTTCTATAGGTGGACGCCTTTTCGAGATATCGCCATAAAGTTGGACCAGTGGTGACTCTAGAATTTATTTTGTACGATATGGGTATCAAATGAAAGGTATTAATGAGTATTTTAAAAGGGTGTGGGCCTAAGTTCTATAGATGGACGCCTTTTCGAGACATCGCCATAAAGATGGACCAGGGGTGACTCTAGAATTTGTTTGTACGATATGAGTATCAAATGAAAGGTGTTAATGAGTATTTTAAGAGGGCGTGGGCCTTAGTTCTATATGTGGACGCCTTTTCGAGATATCGCCATAAAGGTGGACCAGGGGTGACTATAGAATTTGTTTGTACTACATGGGTATCAAATGAATGGTGTTAATGAGTATTTTAAAAGGGAGTGGACCTTAGTTCTATAGGTGGACGACTTTTCGGAATATCGTTATAAAAGTGGACCAGGGTTGACTCTAGAATGCGTTTGTACAATATGGGTATCAAACGAAAGGTGTTAGTAAGTGTTTTAAAAGGGAGTGGGCCTTAGTTGTATGGGTGGACGCCTTTTCGGGATATCGCCATAAACTTGGACCAGGGGTGACTCTAGAATGCGTTTGTACAATATGGGTATCAAATGAAAGGTGTTAATGAGTATTTTAAAAGGGCATGGGTCTTAGTTCCATAGGTGGACGCCTTTTCGAGATATCGCCATAAAGGGGGACCAGGGGTGACTCTAGAATTTGTTTGTACGATATGGGTATCAAATGAAAGGTGTTAATGGGTATTTTAAAAAGGAGTGGGCCTTAGTTCTATATGTGGACGCCTTTTCGAGATATCGCCATAAACGTGGACCAGGGGTGACTCTAGAATGTGTTTGTACGATATGGGTATCAAATTAAAGGTATTAATGAGGGTTTTAAAAGGGAGTGGCCTTTAGTTGTATATGTGAAGGCGTTTTCGAGATATCGACCAAAATGTGGACCAGGGTGATCCAGAACATCATCTGTCGGGTACCGCTAGTTTATTTATATATGTAATACCACGAACAGTATTCCTTCCAAGATTCCAAGGGCTTTTGATTTCGCCCTGCAAAACTTTTTCATTTACTTCTACTTAATATGGTAGGTGTCACACCCATTTTACCAAGTTTTTTTCTAAAGTTATATTTTGCGTCAATAGACCAATACAATTACCATGTTTCATCCCTTTTTTCGTATTTGGTATATAATTATGGCATTTTTTTAATTTTTCGTAATTTTCGATATCAAAAAATTGGGCGTGTTCATAGTCGGATTTCGGCCATTTTTCACACCAATACAAAGTGAGTTCAGATAAGTACGTGAACTGAGTTTAGTAAGGATATATCGATTTTTGCTGAAGTTATCGTGTTAACGGCCGAGCGGAAGGACAGACGGTCGACTGTGTATAAAAACTTGGCGTGGCTTCAACCGATTTCGCCCTTTTTCACAGAAAACAGTTATCGTCCTAGAATCTAAGCCTCTACCAAATTTCACAAGGATTGGTAAATTTTTGTTTGACTTATGGCATTAAAATTATCCTAGACAAATTAAATGAAAAAGGGCGGAGCCACTCCCATTTTGAAATTTTCTTTTATTTTTGTATTTTGTTGCAACATATCATTACTGGAGTTGAATGTTGACATAATTTACTTATATACTGTAAAGATATTAACTTTTCTTTTAAAATTTGAATTTAAAAAATTTTTTTTTAAAAAGTGGGCGTGGTCGTTCTCCGATTTTGCTAATTTTTATTAAGCAGACATATAGTAATAAGAGTAACGTTCCTGCCAAATTTCATCATGATATCTTCAACGACTGCCAAATTACAGCTTGCAAAACTTCTAAATTACCTTCTTTTAAAAGTGGGCGTGCCACGCCCATTGTCCAAAATTTTACTAGTTTTCTGTTCTGCGTCATAAGTTCTACTCACCTACCAAATTTCATCGCTTTATCCATCTTTGGTAATGAATTATCGCACTTTTTCGGTTTTTCGAAATTTTCGATATCGAAAAAGTGGGCGTGATTATTGTCCGATATCGTTCATTTTAAATAGCGATCTGAGATGAGTGCCCTGGAACCTACATACCAAATTTCATCAAGATACCTCGAAATTTACTCAAGTTATCATGTTAACGGACAGACGGACGGACGGACGGACATGGCTCAATCGAATTTTTTTTCGATACTGATGATTTTGATATATGGAGGTCTATATCTATCTCGATTCCTTTATACCTGTACAACCAACCGTTATCCTATCAAAGTTAATATACTCTGTGAGCTCTGTATAAAAAAAAGTTAATATCTTTACAGTATATAAGTAAATTATGTCAATATTCAACTCCAGTAATGATATGATGCAGCAAAATACAAAAATAAAAGAAAATCGCAAAATGGGCGTGGCCACGCCCTTTTTCACTTAATTTGTATAGAATACTTTTAATCCCATAAGTCGAACAAAAATTTACCAATCCTTTTGAAATTTGGTAGGGGCTTAGATTCTATGACGATAACTGTTTTCTGTGAAAAAGGGCGAAATGGGTTGAAGCCACGCCCAGGTGAACCCAATCGGCGTTGTCATCCTGACGGTTCCTGTCCTGTCAAAAGACGGATCGGGATTGGGATCGTAAGGATAAAAAGGATTTAAAAAAATATAAGGAAGGAAAGGTAAAATAAAATATTAAGAAAATTAAAAGTAACAAATAAGAATTAGTGATCAAAAGAAAAATGGAAATTTGAAATTTAAAATAAGTGATAATTAACTAACTGAAAAATTAAAAATTGATCGGGCTATTATCGTTGAGAATACAAAAGCTAGAAACTGGAAGAAAATTTTGGGAAAAAAATACAAGCGGAACTTGAAGGATTAATGGAGATCAAAAACAAACTGCAAAACAAACTACAAATTTAAAAATGGTTTGAAAAAAAAAAATATAAAAATGGAAAAACTAAAAAAAAGGTGATCGGGCTATAAACGATGGGCGCCATTGTTACGTGTCTGACTGCTTGGGTGGTGAGGAACGGCGGCAAGATGGTATGCTTGCATCCCAGGCTAACCCGTCGTCTTAAGTGGGGTATTACACCACCGACCTCACCCGCAGCCACATGAGCAAAAAGAGGTTCATACTTGCATATGTGTTGAAACAAAAGAAAAGCTGAAAAAGATAGAAATAGACGTGAGGGGCATAGTTAGGGGGAGAAAAAGATGAAGGCCTGTTCTGTCAGGTGGAGTCTACCCTCCCTCTTCAGCACAACTTGCGCTGAACCATGGTCCTATTTCTTTACAGCACCCCAAGCCTGACGCTAGTCTGTCCCCTGTCACTCCGTCATTTCCCTAATACCAACCTTCACGTTACCCTACCACGCGCAAGCGCAGCACCTACACCAAAATTTATGTTTAGCCCTGCATAACTCAAAACTATATTTTCATCCAAACATTTCTAAATTTTATTAACAATTCGATATCTCTTACGTCTACCACCTAGATCTATCTAATCTATCGAATGTAAACCAAAACTTTTAGCAAGAATAAAAACAAACGCTTAAGATTAAATTTCAAAGGAAACAAAGTAAAATAATAATATACGATTTTAATTCAATTCAATTTAACAAAATTGTTTGTAAAAAAAATATTAATAAAAAAGAAAGCAAGGAGTGAGGTACCTTATAGCCGCCAAAATGAGCCACCCTGATGTACTATCCTACCAATCTTAAAGATACAAATTTCAAACGAAATAAAATAAGAGGGCGAACAAAAAAATCCAAAAATCCTAATCCCGGACCTACCGCAACCGCACAAGTAAATCCAAAATCAATTTTGTACAAAGCCAAAGTAGGTCATCAAAGAAAAAGCAGTTTATGTGTATTTTAAAAAAAGGTATGTAGGTGTAAATGTATGTTTGTGAAGTTTTTATGTGTGTACATATGTTCGTTGTATTCTGTTGTTCTTTTTATTATTTGCTAATTCCTGTTCTATTTTTGCAAGACCAGGAATCTTTGGTAAACATATGTACATACAACTAAACAAGTGCATTTTGATAAATTTTGATGTTTCTCTCAAAACATTCACCAATTACTCTTCTTCTCCAAAGGCGCCGCTGCAATTGAGTAGCTGAAACAAAAAAACTCAGACATACATACATATGTGCATATGACCACGCTCAAACCTGATCCAGATGGATCGCTTACGATCTTGGATAGTGAGTGGATAGATAGTAAGTAATAACTTGTGGCCGTGGTGACAATCTACCACAGAAAAAAACGTGTGCAAAACAAGGCGAAACGTTAGATAAATTATTAAAGAATTATTGAGGGTATTTAAAGACAGCCTTTAAGGTTAAATGCCGGAGCTTAGAATAATTACTTCAAATAGTAAAATTTTCTAAAACAAAAAAAACCACAAAAGATTTTAAAGAACATTGGAATTTAAAAATGAGGAGGTCTTCCATGAAAAGTGATGGAGAAAGCCAGGGGATAAACTAAGAAAAAAATTAATTCCAGATATGTAAAGAATGAGAAAACTAGGGAATTAAGATACAAACATAAAAAGACAAAAAAAAAAAGATGGGCTTAAAGTTAAAAACCAAAATGAATGAAGAAAATGGTTCTAGCAAAAATCTAGAAACATGACAAATGTGTCAAACCGAAGGAGACCTCGCCATTTAAATCCCCTTTTTACTTTAATATCGGCTAGTAACAAAATATATATATATAAATCTGTCCATAAACATAATAATATAAAAAATTTTTTTTTTTGTTGTTGTTGGGTTGGATGACAGATCTCGCCGTCACAAAAAGCATGTACAAAATGTTGATGCCGTTGTCGCTGCAAGTGGGAAGTGGTGTCTATTCGTTGCAGGGCGTGACCGTCGTCAATACCGCTTTTAGGCTTCTTTCCTTGTTGCAGATGGTGTTGTGATGGTTGTCGTTGTTGTGCCGATATATATAGAAAAAAGGTGTTATTGTTGCCGCTGTTTGAATCGCAGGTGGAAGTTACGGTTGCCAGCAGTGAATATGCGTAGCTATTGTTGATTTTGTTGGTGTTATGCCGCCGATGAAAAAAATATGTGGTTATTGTATGTGTTTTACGCCGTCTAAGAGAGCAAATGGGTGGTGTTGTTGTTGGCGTGCCGTGCCGTCGGTTTAAAAGGTGATGTCGCTGTTGTTGGGCGGTATGCCGCCAATTTGGCCTTTAAGTCCCAAACATTAACTTTCAATTCTGTGCCCAGTGGGTTCTTTCCAACAGGGAGTGACCTGTTAATATACAAAAAAAAAACATTATTCTCAAAGAATTCCTAGTGTGGAAAGACTGGTGATGCTGAAACTATTTTTTGTCTGCATGATTAATATACACACCCACATACATCTGTCCGTATGAAGGTGTGCATACATACTTGCAATTTTGACCTTGGCTTGCTTGGAAAATTGGCTATATGGAAGACAGCTTTCCAGTGGGTATGCCAAGTTGGCGGAAGATAAAAAAATCAAGGACAAGGAAAACCATTAGACTTGCCTGGAACTTCTGCTGCTGTCTTGCGTCGGGAACCGCTTGGTGGTTGGCCGGGTATCCTTGGCCTATATCCCTTCATGGGCTTTTATTCTTCACGTTTCGCGAAAACTTTTCGGCGCGCACACCACTGAATAAAACTTTTGGGTTTTGAATTTCACTCGATCAAAGAGCGCACAACAAACTTAAAATTTTATATGTACAATTTTCGGAGAACAAAGTTTTCATTAACTGCGCTCACTCACACTGGGCACTGATAAATTAACACTTTGTCCGTCGCCTAACGTTGTGCCCTTTTATAGCTACCGCCGTGGCAGAGAACGTTACTTAGAATGGAAAATTTTGCGTATACGTGCAAAACTGTCCTTCGGCTTTCCCGTATTTACATTTGTGCATCCACACACTCATCCATCCATACACTTAAATGCTTACACAAACCAACAACATTTAGTTCGTGTCTTGAAAGCAATGTTGCTACGCCTTTGGCAACATGGTTATTGCTAATGCACTAAGTGATGCCCAAGCGACTTCTTACTTCCGCCGCAACATTGTGTTAGCTATAGCTACAATGTTGTCTCTACGCTATGTTATTAGATTAGTGGCAACATTGCGGCTAAGGCACGGACCTGGACACAAAACACATAAACACATAGACACATAGACACATATGGAGACAAGCTGTCGTTACAGATTATCGCGCCTTACATTTGTTTTCGTTAATTCAGGTAACGGAGTTAAAAAACTAGGAATGTTTTGATACATACTGCTATCTCTGAATTTGAGTTCTTTGTAAAGCTTATACGTCTTTGCCGTAAGGATTGACACTCATGGAATGATCATCATTATCATCCTAGAAAATTAGGGAGTGAGTTGGTGTCAGAACAGTTGGCTTAGTCGAACATATGTACATTTAGGGACTACACGATTTAACCTGAAACGCGAGTCACTCTAGCTCAACTTTGATCCAGTACCCATATAATTGGTTAAACTTTTACCTATCCAGAATCAGCCCATAATATGTTTGCTGCTTGTAACGTGTCCTCACATGACACCAACTATATTTTCTGTTGCAATATGGAACCAACGTCTATAACACCCCTTTCACTCCCTTTAGTGGACATTGATGACAATTTGTCAGTAGTCGCCCCAATTGGATGGGGCGAGGCACTGCTACAACAACAACATCGGTTTCCTTCCAAAATTTAAGAAAAACTAAAAAGGAGCACGAAGCAAATTCGAAGAAAAACTCAGCCTAAGCCTCTTCGGAGGTAACCCGCGCCAATTTTGTATTTTTACTCTCTTATGCAGAAGACATATATATATATATGTTCAATGTTTCTGAGTCTGCATCGCCTGATATCTTGAGCTTTCAAAATGCAATCCCAATGCCCTGCTGCTTTATGAAGATCGTAGTATCTGTGATCTTTACAGCTTTCTCGTTACAATTAAAAGGCGTAAGACAAATGTAGCTATGTGAACACGTATATGACGTATGGGGTTATATGTGTATTAGACTGACGCGATTTTGCATCATATCCTTATATTTTTGATACTTAATGCTAAAAATATTCGAATAGGTCTCAGAAGTAATTTCCCAGAGTTTGGAGGCGAATCTCGAAAATTTACCCGATGCGAGTATTTTTGTCACTCCATTTTAGAGCTTTCTTCCATAGGAGGCGGAGACAATTGATGATAAAAATTGATCCGATAATAGGCTAACTATATTTTTTCAAGGTCGCTAAATCTGATGCCGGTATTAGTTTTTCTCTACAACCAATATATCTCGCAAAAGTCACGAAATATTGACACAAAATGTACAAAAAATAGGAAATTATCACTTTGAATGCTAAAATAAAACTTTTTAAACATTTTGTTTTCCAATAAGTAATACTTTGTTATGTAGGAAATTTGAAGAGCTTTCAGACGCAAGAAAGTCGGCACATTTTGAATCAGCTCGCTTCGAGATATGAGCAAAATACTTAAAGTATCCTAATACGAAAAACAGTAATATTACGTGTAATCGGGTCAATAACTTTGGGAATGGATTCTTGAGGTTAATTGAAGTGATTAAGTGGTTCAATATTAAGAAACTAAACACAACGGAAAGCACGCTAAGGGATAACAAGAGCACTTAGGTCGAGTCCAACGGAAATGTTATCCTTAACCGCCTGCCACTATACCCCACATACGCCTGACGGCTACAAGCTCAGTTATCTGACTAAAGGAGTCTAAAAGCTGGAACGAAAGCTGTACGGCCACAGCAGAGTGGCAGAGTAAACCAATATTACATCAAGCAGAAACTGTAACAGAGTCAAAGATTTCAGTTCGCGTATATGACAAAATTTATATTTTTTAAGCCCTAAATCGCAGTCTACAAACAGAGGGTGGAGCCGTGTCTGATTGCCATTCATCAGGGAATAACCACGGTGATTAATTTCCATGAGGTTCAAGTATCATTGAGCTAATGTGAGAAGGCGACAAGCTAGCTAGCCACGCCATCATAATCAGTATAAGGGGACTTTATCAGCAGCATCTGATCACCATAAAGTGCAACTGCATGTGGGTGTCTCTTGGATTAAATGTCTCACTATATCAACATACAGGTAATACTTTCATCACCGTTGAGCAGGTTGTGCGCTGGGGATTGGCACCCATCACATAAAGCCACACTTCCTCGATAGCTACCATTTCCATACATCTTTCAAACTCAGCTCGTATCTTCCAAGCAGTAATACTAGGTGATTTCCTGGTATAGAATCAGGTAAGCGACGGTAAGATTCTATATACCCGCATAGCTTAGCAGCGCTCAAAGCTAGATTCATAATATACCTTCTATAAGGCCGTAGAAAACTTTAAGAGTGCGGTATGTGAAGCAGCAAACCTTGCTGCACTTGGATACCTCCTCACAGAAATATTAAAGGCAATGAAAAATCAGAAGAACTGGCAAAGGCCGGTGCATCGTTACGTACCACTGAGGCACTCATGCTGCACTACCCCCTTCCAGACGCAACTCGCTTTAGTACTCTACGGATACATTATTAAATAACCAAAGAAACATGGCCTCGCTACAACCAGAGAGGAACAAAATTTCTACTAAACATGTCTAGGAAAGAGATATTCAGGATAACAATCACTGTTACAGGTAGCTCATAAGCTATAGTGAGAACGGTGCAAAAGGGACATTCGCCTGCGAAGCCCTAACTATAGCAGACACCTTGTCGTTGGTGTGAGGGCTTAGCCGAACACCATAGCGCCCGACTATGGGGCTGAGCGGTTAAGGGCCTGCATCTACGCCGTTTCGCTTCATAGGGGGGCGGCGGGATGTCGGCGACCAAGGACTGCCAACCCCCTAATACAGGGTGTTATACGGACCGTGCCTATTGGAATATTTGCAGCCACGGGATATATTTGGCTGTATTCGAACGGAGCCTTCCCGATACCGAACCGCCTCAGGAAGTAATGGTGGCCTTTCCACAGCAAGGGGCGCTGTTGTGGCGGACGGTTTTTATCCCCATTTTTAACATTAGAGCGCTGAGCCCGCCTTGTGGGCAGGTCGTCGTACGACCAAAATGAATTCAAAAACTTTAAGAGAAATTAAGGATGCGAAGGAAAAGGCGATGACGTTGCAAGCCGGGGAAGAGGAAGCCTCTATCAGCGATGACTCAGACGCGGACAGCAATGATAGTGTGCAGTCAGTACGCTCGGTAAAGTAGCGGCATACCAGCCCGGACAAAGAATTAATGTCAGAGCGGGAACACGAGATAGGAAGCTTGAGAGAACCTTCTCAAAATATCCGGCTGCATTAAGAATTATGCAGCCCTTGGGCCCTGTGGTTCATCCAAACTACGATGAGAGTGATCACTTGGCATTGGCCCGTGAGACAGTGAAAAAATGTCGCAGAAAATTCAACTGTAATACAGAAAGAGGAAGGCAATAATGGCTTAAGAAGCGAAGACCCAGGTGTCAATAAGCTAAAGGAATATAACAATCAGACTCCTGCTTGCTTCGATGATACTAAAGGGAACTAATGCTGAGACTCCGGTTTTCACCGAGAAGAAGATGAGCGAAGTTGCGAAGCAGTCTCTGACTGTGGCACTAATATATTGCAGCGTCCCCACTGGGTAGATGTCAACCGAAAGGTGGAGATCCGTAGAAGGGGAGCTGATCAGTATTATGATCAAAATGATCCATGATGAACCAAACAGACCGCTACCAGCCTTCGAAACAGCTGGATGGCACAATGGGGTTAAACTGATGACCTGCACCAATAAGGCGCCTTTAGAATGGCTGCAGAAAGTTGTTCCAGACCTTCAAAAAATGAAGGTGTCAGGTTGAAGTTGGTGGATAGAGCACTTATCCCCACGATAGCAAAGGCCAAGGTTTGGATCCCTGAGTATTGAAGGCGGAAGACACGCTTAGCATGCTGCAGCGACAGAACCCGCACATACCAACACGGGATTGGAGGGTACTCCACGTATCCTGACCCGTGAAGAGGGGCCAGTACTACATCCTCCGAACTAATAAGGAATCGGAGGATCTGTTGCACTCACAGGTTGGAAAAATTACCTGGGACACACGTAGTATATTATGCGCCTTAAAAAGAGGACTCCGCAGGGCAATAACCCCAATACGCTAAAATCAGGGGAGGTGGAAAAGGACCTCGATAACCTGAAAGTAGCGGCAAATGATGGGGCAAAGGCGCAGTAGCAGAGGTTCACGAGCAAATCAATGGTGCTGAAAACCTTATGAAAAACCAAAACGTGCTAAAAGACAAGAGGGGAGGAAAATGACCACGAGGGCATGAAAGTGGCAGAAAAAGACAAGGGTATAAGTGCATAGGCGGAGGTATTGGAAGTAGACAAACAGCTCAATGATGTTGTGAGTCTAAAAACGACGCTTCGAGCAGGGGAGGGAGAAACGGACCTCAAGACTCGGCAAACACCGGGAAAAATGCATTGCGTGAGCTCAGTGGCGGATAATTTGGAGGAAGACAAAGAGCTCAATGGCGCTGCGAGTCTTACAGATAAACCTCCAACACAGCAAAGTGGCATCGAGCGAGCTCCTCCTCACTCTTGAGGAGGGCTCGTTTGATGTTTGACTCAGCGCTCGCGGATTCAGCGTTTATTACGCAAAGACGGAAAGCAGGGTTAGAGCTGCAGTCATGGTAAGGAAACACCTATACTCGTGCATGCTATCTAACTTCAGCACCGAAGACCTAGCGGTAGTCGCAATAGAGGGAAAGAAAGAACCTTCCCTTATCCTGGCATCCTGCTTCATGTCCCATGACGTGGAATCCCCACCAGAGGAGTTCAAAAGGCTGCTGGATCAAGAAGTGTGCAGAGGACGGCTTGTCGTAGGCGAGGATGCGAATGCGCATCACAGCGTATGGGGAGGGGACGATATTAATGATAGAGGCTAGTCCCTTTTTTTTACATACTACAGAGTAGCCTACAGGTGGCCAACAGGGGTAGCGTGCCTACATATGCTGGTCCTACGTCAGACAATTAGCCTGATATCACATTGAGTTCTGAACATGATATATCAGGGTATGTATGGAGGGTCCTTGACGGACCACCATTCTCTGACCATGCATATATCAGCTTCAGAATCCCCCTAAATATGGTAGAGAAGGCTAAAACCAAAGGGCAACGGACTGGTACAAACTTCAGAAAGATGTGTGAGGAAGACTGGGACAGCCTAAAGAGGTTACCACTGTAGAGGAGTAAGGCTAGGTTGAACTGGCCGGTCCATGAGGACCTCACTTAGACTGAATAAGTCCGTAGTGTTACCAGAAGTTTGTTTTAACGACCAAACTGAAAACCCCTATCAAAAACCAGGACCTATGTTATAAAATAACTCCGTACTCTTGGCAAATACTAGAAGCTTCTTAGGACTTAAGCCACTTGCTGCTTCTAGATCTGACATCTGTATCACTCCTAATAGCTAGAGTCTTAGCCTAGCAAGCGCAGGGCACGAGCACAGAACGTGCTCGATTGTTTCCTCCTCCAGCCCGCACTTCCTACATCTGCTATCACTGACCAAGCCTAATTTAAAGGCATGTGACGCCAGAGGACAGTGTCAAGTCAGAATACCCGTCATTAGTCTAAAGTCCTCTCTTTTTAATGATAGAAGCAACTTTGTTAAACTTAGGTTGTATGACCTACACATAATCTTCGAAATTTTACAGCCCCGCACTTGAACCCACGCCTTTCCTGCTTGGTCGATCATGTGCACCTTTCGCCTTCGCTTAATCTCGCCCAGTCTAATTGGGACGTCTACGGAGCAAACTTCAAGGGCACGAGCACAGAACGTGCTCGATCGTTTCCTCCTCCAGCCCGCACTTCCTACATCTGCTATCACTGACCAAGCCTAATTTAAAGGCATGTGACGCCATAGGACAGTGTCAAGTCAGAATACCCGTCATTAGTCTACAGTCCTCTCTTTTTAATGATAGAAGCAACTTTGTTAGTCTTAGGTTGTATGACCTACACATAATCTTCGAAATTTTACAGCCCCGCACTTGAACCTCGCCTCATTCACATCTATTGCCATGCCCTGGGACCCAATATAGATGTATGCTTCTCCCTGTCCCGATTCTCTCCAAGAAACTGCTTACACTCTAACACGCATTTAGATGCTGTGATATGCGAGATTATTGCCTTAATTGCTGCTTGACTGTCAATATAAAAGTTAACACGATTGCAGCTTGGGCTATTTTCTTCCAGGATTTCTACTGCATTGGTTACGGCTACTATTTCCGCTGGGAAAACGCTGCAGTAATCCGGCAGCCTGTAGGATCTGTTTATTTCCGGATCAGCACAGTATACCGCAGACCCTATATCTTCCACTACTTTGGAACCATTTTTGTGCACATGTGTCGCCTCGTCCGCCGTTTGAGCACTCTTGCGCCATCGTCCACCTCTATTGTGGCCTTAAGGTCGCCCTCGAAGCGCAGATAGGGAATCAGGTAGTCTGTTCGTCTTGAGATTGATGACGCTATACTACAATGGCCGTATGGTCGGCGCTCAAGCTGCCCCGAGGCACCGAGCGTGATTGCAGTTGATAACGCTGTGTTCTTTGCTACCAGGTATGCAGGTAGAATGTGCACACTGGCATACAGTGCAGCTGTCGGAGTTGTTTTCAAGGCTCCCGTAATGCTAAGCATTGATAGTCCGCATACGCCCTCTAATTTTTTGAGGTAGGTTGTTTTTTGTGTGGCTTTCCACCAAAAAAGAACCCCATAGTATAGAATAGGGCTTACAATCGCTGTAAAAACCCAATGAGAAAGAGAGGGCGATAAGCCCCACTTACACCCCAGCATTCTTTTACATGCATAAAGTGCCGTTGAAGCCTTCCTCACCCTCTCCTCCATGTTGAGCTTCCATGATAGCTTACTGTCTAGGAAGATTCCTAGATATTTTGTGTAAGGTTTCTCCTGTAGGTTCACCCTTACTTACATCTTAGGCCTGATCCAATTTGTGACCTTGTGCCTCTTTGTAAACAAGACCATATCCGTCTTATCCGCGTTGACTTTCAAATCGACATTTGATTCCCTGGTATGAATATCCCGAAGCGCCCGATAAATCAAAGAGCTAATCGTTGGAAGGCACTTTCCACTTATGACAATTGCAACGTCATGTGCGTAAGCCGTAAGTTTTACGGGTCCCTCATCGAATCGCCTGAGCAGCTGGTTGATGACCAGCGTCCACAGCAGAGATGATAGCACCCCTCCCTGCGGCATTCCCCAGTCCACTGATTTCGTGGCCTCGTACAATCCCCATTGTGATGTAATCTTCCTGCAATTTAACATGCAGCCGATTCATCTCGTTAAGGCTGGATGGACTTTAGTGTAATTAAGACCATCCATAATTATAATTATAAACATTATTGAAAGCCCCGGCAATGTCTAAGAAGACTTCTAGAGCATATTCCTTATATTCCAGGGCTTTCTCTATGCTTATTACTACCCTATGCAATGCGGTGTCTACCGACTTGCCTTTGGTGTACGCATATTGTGTTGTGGAGAGCAGCTTTTCATCCACGTTGGACTTTATGTACACATCTATCAAGCTCTCAAAGTCTTTTTTCTCCAAGAGTGCCGTATATGATTTAGTCTTATGCAACCATCGAATATTACTTTAAGCCATTCCACTACCGATCTACTTGAAATTTGTAACATGGCTGGGAATCTGGGCCCGGCGATTTAAACTTAGAAAACGTCTTCACCGCCCGTTCGATCTTGGTCACCAAGCCGGGCACTACCCGCTACGTGATCGAAGTGTGAGTGCTGTCTGCTGGCTCTTCTAAACCATCTGCCGATGGGAAATGTCTATCGAGAAGCACCTAAAGGGATTCCCCACTATTACGTGACCATTCCCCGTTCTCTTTCTTTATTAGTCCCTGGACTATATTTCGCCTTGTTAGGACTTTTCTCGACCGTACTGTTTCGATGGAGCACTCTATGTCCGTACAGAAACTTTTCCATTAGATTCTCTTCGCCCTGGAATTTTTACGCCTGTAGATCTACTGTACTTGTCCCGACACGCTTCGATTTCCGCGGTCTTTGCTAGCTTAAACATTTCTTTTACTTGTCTTCTTAGAAGACTCAGCTCATTGCTCCACCATGGCGGCTTTGCTTTTCCTCTGAATCTTCTTAGAGGGCAAGCTTTGTTATAAGCAGTCATAAGCGTCCTTGTTAGGAACTCGTTAGACTCCTCCAGTTCTTCCACATTGGCAACCTCTTTGGGTTGTCCCAGTTTCGTTTCTACCTGTTTCTGGAATTTAGTTCAGTTTGTTGACCTATGGTTTCTAAAGTTTGCTCCCTTCTCTACCCTCTTTAGGGGGATGCTGAAGCTGATATACGCATAGTCGGAGAAGGATGGTCTAGAACCATCCAATTATACCTTGATATATCACGTTCGGAGCTCAGTGTAATAACCAAAATATTGCTGGATGATGGACCAATGTATGTAGGGACATTTCACCTGCTGGCTATCTGCAAATTGGCTTGCAGGATTTAATAAAATAGAGATTCGCCTCTCTCGTTCTTATCTGCTCCTGCCCACGCATTGTGATGTGCATTTGCATCCGCGCCTATGACCAACCGCCCTTTGCGCCCTTCGTCCTGTACTAGCCTCTTGCACTCCATCGGTGGAACCTCCGAAGCATGGGCCATGTAGCAGGATGCCAGGATAAGTGCCTCGTTATTCCTTTGCTCAACGGCCACCACTACGAGGTCCTCGGTAGTGTAATTAGGCAGTATATATGATGTGTCCTTACCATTACTACAGCTCGCACCCGTCCTTCCGTTTGCGCATAGTAAACGCCAAACCCGCGAGCGCTAAGTCCAGAAACCTTTCCTCCCGATGAGAGCCACGGCTGCTGGATCAGCGCCACTTCAAACGAACCCTCCTCAAGGGTTAGGAGGAGTTCGGTCGATGCCACTTTTCTGTGTTGGAGGTTTATCTGTAGGACTCGCAGCATCATTGGGCAGTTTGTCCCCCTCCAGCACCTTCGTCGTGGCGTCGTCGTCCTCCCCTTGCCCTTTTGGTTTAGAGTGTTTGAAGCCCCCTTCAGCCTCTTCTAACTGTTGTGCCGGGTGTTCCTCTGTGCGACTCACAGCAACATCTGTCTGTTGGTCCTCTTCTAACACCTTCGTGGTGACGTCGGCTACCTCCACCTGTATTTTTTCCCTTAGGCTTTTGAGGTCCTTTTCGACTTCGCCCACTTCTAGCGTTTTCGGATTTTTATCTTCGGGACTTCTTTTCCTGAGTCGCATATAAATTTTGCATATACCAAAGGACATTTTTCCAAGATGCGTGTACAATATATCCTCCGCCTGCTTGTTTATTTGGAAGATGTAGAACTGACCTTCCTCCGTAGGCTGAGATACAGTAAGTACCTTCCAATCCTGTGGCGGTATGTTCGGATTCTGATTCTGCAGAAGTCGCAGTGTATCCTCCGACTTCATCACGCATGGTATCATACCTTAAATTTTGGTACCGTGGAGATTTGCGCTTTATCCACCATCTCAAACTGCGCATTCGTGCCTTGCCTTTGGGGGGTTGGAACCACTTCCTCCAGCCACCGAAAGCTCGCGATGTTGTCGCACGCTATCATCTTCACACCAAAATTTCTGTGCCGACATAGAATGCTCCAGCGAAACTTCGAGACTGAGAAAGTGGTATCTAAAGGAGATGCAGTCCAGGGACTGATAAAAAAGGACGACGCGGAATGGTCACACTGTTGTGAAGAGTCCCTCGAGGCGCTACGTAACACACACTTCCCATCAGGAGACGATGTGGTAGAATTATGTAACCACGTCGACAGCCCTAATACGGAGCGAGAGGTACCAGGATTTGTGACAAAGACCAACATTGGATGGGCAATAAAAACGTTTGCCATGTTCATATCACCGGGCCCAGATGGGATATGCCCTGCTATGCTGCAGATTGCCGGTGGAACGATTATAGAATGGCTAAGAATAATCTTTTGGGGTTGCATAAAACTGAACCACGTCCCGCAATCTTGGAGAACGGCTCGAGTAGTCTTCATACCGCAAGCGGGAAAAGCCAGTCATCTGCACTCGAAAGACTACAGACCTATTAGTATGACATCTTTTCTACTCACAACCCTAGAGAGATTAATAGATGTGTATATAATATCAAAAATAAACGAGGAATTATTCTCTTCAGCACAACATGCTTACACCAAAGGCAAGTCAGTCGATATTGCATTGCGTGGGGTTGTTATGAATATAGAGAAGACCTTGGAACACCAGGAATATGCCCTAGGTGTTTTCCTGGACATAGCCGGAGTTTTCAACAATGTCTCAAAAAGAGCAATAATGGACAGTCTCAACTCGATTGAAGTTCATGCAGCTTTAGCAAATTGGATCAGCTCCATGTTAAGCTGCAGAATGATGGCATCGCAATGGGTTTGTGCGAAGCAAAGAAATCTGTAAACAGAGCAACGCCACAGGGTGGGGTTTTATCAAAAATGCTCTGGAAGCTGGTTATAAACCAATTCCTTAGGCGGTTCGACGCAGGACCAGTCAAACTTACGGCATATGCAGATGAAGTTTCTGTCATCATAACCGGCAGATGCCTAACAAAACTCAGCTCTCTGGTGGATCAGGCACTTCGATATGTACATGCCAGGGCATCTGGAGTCGGGTTAACCGCCAACGCGGGAAAACCCGTTCTAGTATTTTTTACTAGGAAGTATAAGGTCCCGAATTGGATTAAGCCTAAGCTTGGAGGGGTAACCCTGCAAGAAAAATATAGCACAAAGTATCTAGGAGTTATACTAGATAGTAAGTTGTTGTGGAAACTCCATGTGGAAGGATGATAGGATGCACGTGGAGCCCATCACCCGAACTCTCTCATTCGGTATTTATGGCAATTGTCAAATCCATACTGTATTATGGGGTTCTTGTTTGGTGGACAGCCACCCAAAAAAAGTAATAAATATAAACATCAATAGAATACTCGAAAATAACAACCTGGTCAGCCCAAAACAATTTGGCTTTAAATATGGACATTCGACTATTCATGCGACCAACCTACTAGTCTCGGAAATAAACTGGAACTGGAATAAAAAAATGTCACAGGAGCTTGCTTCCTTGATATCGAAAAAGCGTTTGACCAAGTTTGGATAGAAGGACTTATAGCAAAACTTATCGGATACAAATTTCCTCTACACCTGATTATATTAATTTAAATTATGCTCTGTAATAGAACATTCTCGGTATGGATAAATAATATAATAAATAACGCGTCTTAATCTGAATTAAATTATTCTGTTAATAACTTAAATTTTATTATAATTTTATTTTGAGGTGATTAACTATAAATGATTGTTTGACCTTCTACTACAGTTATATAAACTTTTTTAATTGAAAATAATTTTCTATTTTTTAGTTTGGTTAGCTATAAAAGCGTGTTTTTTTTAGTTTTTTTTTAACTTATTATTTATTTTAAACTATTATTTATTTTAAATTTTTTAGGTCAAGTAATTTTAAAAGTTTTAGTCGAGAGTGATGAAACCTCGAAACGCCAGCGGTCCATGGATGAATCCAACCCCACGGCACCGAAAAGGGCCTAGACACAGGGAGGCTGGACTCAGTCTTTCGCCGAAATTGCCAAGGGTCGGCAGATCATTGGCATTATAGACGAGGGCAGCGAAGATGGCAGGATCCCGAAACAACAGTGGAATTGGATCGAGGCCGCGCTCGCTACGGTGGCCGTTAAGGTTAAGAAAGACAACCCTGGTCCACCGCCATCTTACACCGATGCAGGGTGCTTCCAGGGCAATGTCAAGCTAAATGCCTGTGACGACGCCAGGTCGGTAAACCTCTATAGGGCCGCCGTCACGCTGATAGGGGTGGTATATCCGGGCGCGTGCCTCAAGGTAGTGGAGGCGCGTGATATCCCCTCACGACCAAGGGCTAGAGCCTGGGTGCCAGTGACGCCAACGGACCCAGCTGACATTCTGGAGCTGCTCCAGGATTACGTCCAAAAGCCGGATGGGCCCTAGACGGACTCCCGCGCTGAAACCATAAACTTGTTTATGGATACACACTTCCCAGCAAGCAAGCGCGTGTCTTCAAATACTGTTAGCGGAGGGTCACCTAATGATCAGCTAATAAGCGAAATCACAGATGATAAAAGGATTGATTGGGCTTTACAGACCGTCAAGCCCTATAAATCGCCGGGCCGGATGGAATTTTTCCGGCTCAGCTACAGTATACTGCCGAAATTATAAGACCCTGGATAAAAGGGATGTTTATATGTTGTCTTAGGATCAATTACGTACCAGCATCGTGGAGAGAAGTCAACGTGGTCTTTATCCCCAAGGCAGGAAAAGCCTCCCACTCTAAACCAAATGATTATAGGCCTATAAGCTTATCTCCTTTTCTGCTAAAAGCACTCGAAAGACTCCTAGAGGACTACATCAGGAGGAGGATTGAGCCATCGCTTCTTTCGCAAGCTCAACATGCCTATACTAAGGGTAGGTCAACTGACATGGCCTTGCACTCACTGGTATTCGTTATCGAAAGGTCACTTGACCTCAAGGAATACACACTGGTGGCATTTCTAGATATAGCGGGTGCCTTCAACAACGTTCTCCCTGAGGCCATCACCTCGGCGCTGGCCGATCTGGGGGTTGACGCGTGCCTCGTGGAGTTTATATACAATCTCCTTTCGCGTAGGCAGATAAAAACTGAGCTAGGTGGATGCGTGATCCGCAAACCGGTCGGCAGAGGCACTCCACAGGGCGGCGTTCTCTCTCCGCTTCTTTGTGCGGTTACCGTCAACCAAGTACTACGCCTCATGGAGGCAGAAGGTCACGAAGTGATCGCGTATGCAGATGAAATCTGCGTCACCATGCGGGGGAAACTTCCGCAAACTTTTTGCAACCTAATGGAAGGGGCACTATAAAAATTTCGCACTGGGCCACAGCCACAGGTTTGGGAGCCAACCCGGATAAAACCGAGCTTGTCCTCTTCGCGGAGGTACAAAGTACCAAATCTTACACCGCCAAGAATTGGGGGTACGTTCTTAGCGTTTAGCGATCAAGTCAAGTATTTGGGAGTTATTCTGGATAGGAAGCTATTATGGAGTGACCATATAGTGGAGCGATCCAAGAAGGCAGCAGCAGAGCTGTTCACCTGCAGGAGGGCAATTGGCACCTCCCGGAGATTCTCCTCTAAGGTGACCTACTGGATTTACACAGCCATTGTGCCCCGATTCTTCTTTATGGTGCGTTGGTCGTGTGGCCTGCACTAGCTAAAAGTACCTATCTTAAAATGCTTCAAAAAGGTGCAACGGAGTTCGGAGCTCTGCATTACCGGGCTCTCGGCTCCACTCCAGATTCCGTTACATACATACATGGATACATAGATACATAGATAGATACAGGCCAAGTTAATAAAAGCGTGTCTAAAAGGGCTCCAGTATGCTCTTTCGTAGATGTGCCATGCATCCACTTCTATCATAAATAAAGGAATGCGATTTTCGCATTATGTGCTAGGTTTCAAATCTATGGCCATTTGGGGTGGCCATAAGTTCAACTGACCTTATGTCCGTTAACCTTATGTCACCCCACCATCACATTGATATCGAGCATTGATACATGTGCAAAGTTTCAATCAAACTTATGGCCATTCAAAGTGGTAATAATGCCAATTGACCTTACGGCCGTTGACCTTATGTCACCACACCATCACATTAATGCGCTGTCATCGAGCCTTGATACGTGTACAAAGTTTCAATCAAACTTATTGCCATTGAAAGTGGTAATAAGGCCAATTGACCTTATGGCCGTTGACCTTATGTCACCACACCTTCACATTAATGCATTGTCATCGAGCCCTGATACGTGTGCAAAGTTTCAATCAAACTTATGGCCATTCAAAGTGGTAATAAGGCCAATTGACCTTATGGCCGATGACCGTATGTCACCACACCATCGCATTAATGCATTGTCATCGAGCCTTGATACGTGTGCAAAGTTTCAATCAAACTAATGGCCATTGAAAGTGGTAATAAAGCCAATTGACCTTATGGCTGTTGACCTTATGTCACCACACCATAACATGAATGCATTGTCATTGGTCCTTGATACGTAAGTTTCAAATTAATCAGACTTCTAGAAACCGGTGAAAATTAAGCTCAAAGATTTCGTTACATACATACAGGCCAAGATATTAAAAGCGTGTTAAAAAGCAGTCGATTTTACTATATAAAAATTGGTTACAGCAAGGAACTGTAAATGCCCCCACCCTTTTTAATATATTCATACTAGACCTACTGCATAAAATTGACAATATAATAGCCTTCGCAGATGATGTTGTTATTTATCACTCAGACAGTACAATTGCCAACATAAACACACATCTCCAACTTAAATACAATGCTGTAGAAGAATATACAACGGACTGGCATCTCAAATTAAACACCAACAAATGTGAAAATATCCTATTTCGCTATCAAAAAATGCAACACTAACATTAAACAAAATTGGAAAAAGTTTAAAATTAAATCTGAGATTACTAATATCACAATTCAACAAACCGATAAAGTCAAATACCTCGGCATTTACTTAGATAAGTTCTTGTACTGCAATCACCACATTAACAACCAAATAAAGAAAATAACTAGAGCATATTATACTTATAAGAAAATGTTCTCGACGAAATTTCTGCACAACAGACTAAAATGAATCATGTATCAGTCATTAGTAAGACCTATACTCACATATGGGTGTCCTATTTGGTATAACTTGTCACCATCATACATGGAAAGACTAAGAAAACTGGAAAGAAGGATTCTGAGATCACACAAAATATGTAACGAATGCAAAAGTGTATAACACAGCCAAAGTACCCAGAACCGACTGTCATATAATAAATCTAACTAGGAGACACATAATGCGCTGTCTTTACAATGATAATAACACTCTAATACGTGCACCTTACCACGAAAGCGATGAATATTTCCTTTCAACCATTAAAAATGGATTTACACCACCGGAATTATTCCTTTTTCTTGATCACAACGGTTTTATACAAAATAAGGACTATATACCGATTATTTATCACATATTTAGAAGAGCCAACGATAAAACAGTTACGTCAAAAGCACTTAACAGAGAAAACCAACGTTTTGACACATACATCTCCCCCATAGACAAAATAGAAGGCCTTTCTACTAATAAAAAATGCTGGTGGCTATACAATACGCAATCGTATTGTATAACTCATGCCGGATACCCGACATAGCTTTCTTTTAAACCATTTTAAATTCTATTAAAAATAAGCTAATCATTCACCGTTTTTACAGGTTTTTTTCTCTGCAATATAATCATAATATATTATAAAAGCTTCAAATTAAAGCAGACACATATAAATACCATCAATTAATAAAATGTTACTATATATATCTATCATGTACTTGAGAACTCGTCTAGAGTCATTGTATAATTGTATTATATACCTAAAACTATTGTTTATTTTAGTACATAATATTATTAATACCAAATAAATAAACAAATAAAAAAAAAATCTAACTTCAGCACCGAAGACCTAGCGGTTGTCGCAACAGATGGAAAGAAAGAACCTTCCCTTATCCTGGCATCCTGCTTCATGGCCCATGACGTGGAAGCCCCACCAGAGGAGTTCAAAAGGCTGTTGGATCAAGAAGGGCGCAGAGGACGTCTTGTCATAGGCGCA
Source organism: Eurosta solidaginis (assembly GCF_040869045.1). NCBI lineage: Eukaryota > Metazoa > Arthropoda > Insecta > Diptera > Tephritidae > Eurosta > Eurosta solidaginis. The sequence goes on from NC_090324.1 coordinate 141,319,105, forward strand.
GATGTCAATGAGTATCACAGCGTATGGGTAGGGGACGATATTAATGATAGAGGTGAGTCCCTTTTTTGTTACATACTAAAGAGTAGTATACAGGTTGTCAACAGGGGTAGCGTGTCTATATCTGCTGGTCCTACGTCAAGCAATGTTCTATATATCACATTGAGTTCTGAACATGAATATCGGAGTATGAATGGAGGGTCCTTGACAGGCCACCCTTCTCAGACCATGCATATATCAGCTTCAGAAGCCCCCTAAAGAGGGTAGAGAAGGCTAAAACCTTTAGAAACCCTAGGGCAACGAACTGGTACAAACTTCAGAAAGATGTGTCAGGAAGACTGGGGCAGCCTAAAGAGGTTGCTATCGTAGAGGAGTTGGAGCAGTGCAACAACTTCTTATCAAAGGCGCTGACAATTGCGTACAACAGAGCTCCTCTGAGAAGATTCAAGGCGAAAGAAAAACCACCAAAGTGGAGTAAGGAGCTGAGTCTTCTTAGAGGGCTGGTAAAAAATTTTTTCGAGAGGGCAAAAGTTGCGGAAAGCGAGGAGTGCTGGTACAAATACAGAGATCTGTTATAAACGTGAAATCAACAGGTCAAAGCGGGTCTCATGGAAGAATATCTGTGCCGACATGGAATGCTCCAGCGAAACCGCCAGACTGAGGAAAGTGCTATCTAAAGGAGATGCAGTCCAGGGACTGATAAAAAAGGACGACGGGGAATGGTCACTGTTCGGCCGGGGTGCGTTTGCTCCTGGAGGTAGATGGGCGCACCGGGGTCGATCTCAATAAGCGGGTGTAGTTGCAAATAAATAAGAAAAGACGAGAATTTATCGTTCTAATAGATGCGTTTTATTATGTAGAGCTGAGAAATATAAAGAGGTTACAATATTACCTGATTAACGTAATGATACGGCAGAGATCGCTGGCGGCAGATTTGTATTGTACGGCTGTTTAAATCCAAGTGGCCGGTTGTATCGAATCCTCCGTTTTTGGAGGGGAAAGTCGCCCACACATAAACGCCAATATGCATGTGCATAAGTGCTGACAAAACACACTTATATGTGCATGCGCATGGATAAGGCAGTGATGGTGTGGGTGACTATAAGCGAAATCGAGTCTCGAGTATCGAATTGCAGAGTTGCATAAGGGGGATCGCACTCAGATGCGGAAAAGTTAGGCATCCTGCCTAAACATGCCGCCCCCCTCGCGATACGCAACATCGTTTTCCACCAATGATCTCCGACCGCTGAAAAAGAACGAGAAAAAAGAAATGCCTTACCAACTAAACTCAACCTAGATCGCGTATTTCGCCAGTGTCGCGGGTGGCCGGTAGTTCTGCCCGACTTGCTCAGCATGCCACCTAAACTAAGATGAGAAATTAGCGGTTATGAAAAGATATAAGCGAATATTTTTTGTCATTGGTTTATACGTAACTCTTAAATATAGGAATTAGTAATGTAATATATGTATATTCGAAGGCCAGTAAGGCTGGACGAAGAGGCCGAAGTCTCCGTTCCAGACTGGCACCATTTTTTTTGTTATCCTTTGTTTTTTTTTTTTGTTCCGGATGGAGATTCCGAGGTCTCCGTTTCAGATTTGCAGTTCTTTGGTTGGACGAAGAGGCAGAGGTCTCCGTTCCAGCGTCTAACGTGTCGTATCGCTCTCAGGGCGCCTGTGGCATTTTATGGATGTGCCAGGGCGAGTGGCCGTGAAGTTGGTCGGAATGAACGTGATTTCGAGCAGCTTATGCATTTTAACAAAACAAGTAAGTTTGCGGTGTGTGGGAGGTTTTAGCGGACGTGATTCCAAACAAACCGCGCAAAATTACTTGTTTTCGTGATAAGCGTGGGAGGTTGGAACGGACGTGATTCCAAGCCCATCACCCAAAGCATTGCGTATTTAAGTTAGTCAGTAGATATTTCATTATTGCGTGTAAAAAAGAGTGTGATTTTATTAAACGTATGTGAAAATAGATGAATAAAGCGAGTTATTCGTTTAATTTTGTGCGACAGCTCATGACGAATAGCGAAAAAAGTTATTAAATTCGAAAGTCCGCCAACTGCCTGTGCTTATATGAAGTGGATGGTTTAGCCCGGGATATTAAATACAATTTTTACCAAGCAGAGATGCGTTATTCACCATCACCTGCCATGAAATTGCGGATTGACGATTCGTTCTCCACGACGCGTTCTATCTGCACGTACCATTATGCTAAATGTAACATACAACCCTCTTGTGTATTTATTGGTCAGCTGATAGCTGGTACGTTGAGTTTGTGTTGTGCGAATATTTATATACATATATGTATTTGCTTGCCCTTGAAAAAAAACTAGGTCACTGGTGCAGTAGCACACTAAGCCAGTAGAAACAGTTGACTTTTTCCAATTTTGGGATTTTGTCATGTCGTGATTCTTTCATTTCGGTACTCTTTCCTTTTGAGACTCGGACGCTGGATTACGGGCTGTTCATGATGTTTGTTGTTGAAATCAACAAGTCCTGCCCCCAGCCAAAAAAACAAGCAGTACCGAAAGCAGAAAAATCAAAAAATCAAAAATGAATTTTTTTTTTAATAATCGAAACAGCTGTCGCCTTGTCCGTCCTGATGTCACGTTGTTTAAATTTTCCCAAATTATTAAATAAATTATAAAATTAAAAAAATTGCTTAAAATAAATGTTTTCATACATTTAAAAAAGCAATACGGGCAATCCCCAATTAAATCATACGATTTTTTTTTTTTGTTTTTTTTTTTTTTGTAAATGAGAGCATAATTATTTTTAAATAAGGTTTTTGCCTGTATTTTTGTGCGTAAGTATATTTTGGGACTGCCCGGGCGCCCATATGGTTTAAAAAAATGCCGATATCGATTTTGTGTTTTGCGGGTTTTTGGTACCCGGTTGCCTCTTTTGATGCAACACTAATATGATATGCCGAGCCAAGTAGGCATACATACATACATATGTACTTACGTTGGTTACAAATATGCCAACGGTAAAAGATAAAACAAATGAACATTCATACGCACAAATGTTAAGTTCTATGAATTGAAGCAAACGGTAAATGGATCGAATGATTCATTTCGCTGTTGCTTCATTCTTTTCATTTTTATGCATGGTTGAGTACGGTTGGTGATCATTGAGAAGTAAAAAAATGGTAAGTAAATTTTAATACGTTATTCTTTAATATATTCTTTTTATTAATTCATTTTTATTTTTAGGTATTCCAGTTAGCAGTTACAAATATACATATGTCCAAATTGCTTTGGTTGCAAATTTAATATTGATCATAAGCGAGAAAACATCACAAGATTGATTAAGAATGCGCCTGTTTGCCGCACTTTTGCATGCCGAGTAATACAGATTTCTGTAATTGATAATAAAGAAAAATTGTAAGTTTACAAACGGCGATGGTTACTAGGACATGTTTCTGAATTTCACTTCTTCATCAGCTAGCTTTTCGGGAGCTGAGTGTTGAACTCGAATCTCCAACATTCATATCAGTGCAAGCCTTTAGCTGCTAAGCCATATGAATGTCCCGTTGTTCGCTGTACAATTGGTCTCTAAGAGTTGCCTTTTTGTTTTATATTCCTTTTGATCACAGTGTAGGCACATACACTCTGTATGTAGTTTATTCCTAATGGTGTGGATATGATTTTTAGGCGCGCTTTTGAAAGCTTAGTAAGTGAAATGAAGAAGTGAAATTCAGAAACATGTCCTAGTAACCATCGCCGTTTGTAAACTTACAATTTTTCTCTAATATCAATTACAAAAACCATTGTATAAAGCAATATGAGCAAAGCTCGCTAATTAAATACATATGATCATATTGATATAATAGTAACAGCGGAAGTATTAAAAACAAATACTGTAAAAATCCGAAGAAATGTTAGTAAGCTTTCAAAAGCGCGCCTAAAAATCATATCCACACCATTAGAAATAAACTACATACAGAGTGTTTGTGCCTACATGGTGATCAAAAGGAATATAAAACAAAAAGGCAACTCTTAGAGGCCAATTGTACAGCGAACAACGGGACATTCATATGGCTTAGCAGCTAAAGGCTTGCACTGATATGAATGTTGGAGATTCGAGTTCAACGCTCAGCTCCCGAAAAGCTAGCTGATGAAGAAGTGAAATTCAGAAACATGTCCTAGTAACCATCGTCGTTTGTAAACTTACAATTTTTCTCATATTGCTTTATACAATGGTTTTTGTAATTGATATTAGAGAAAAATTGTAAGTTTACAAACGGCGATGGTTACTAGGACATGTTTCTGAATTTCACTTCTTCATTTCACTTACTAAGCTTTCAAAGGCGCGCCTAAAAATCATATCCACACCATTAGGAATAAATTACATACAGAGTGTATGTGCCTACATGGTGATCAAAAGGAATATAAAACAAAAAGGCAACTCTTAGAGGCCAATTGTACAGCGAACAACGGGACATTCATATGGCTTAGCAGCTAAAGGCTTGCACTGATATGAATGTTGGAGATTCGAGTTCAACGCTCAGCTCCCGAAAAGCTAGCTGATGAAGAAGTGAAATTCAGAAACATGTCCTAGTAACCATCGCCGTTTGTAAACTTATAATTTTCTCTAATATCAATTACAAAAACCATTGTATAAAGCAATATGAGCAAAGCTCGCTAATTAAATACATATGATCATATTGATATAATAGTAACAGCGGAAGTATTAAAACAAATACTGTAAAAATCCGAACAAATGTTACTAAGCTTTCAAAAGCGCGCCTAAAAATCATATCCACACCATTAGGAATAAATTACATACAGAGTGTATGTGCCTACATGGTGATCAAAAGGAATATAAAAGAAAAAGGCAACTCTTAGAGGCCAATTGTACAGCGAACAACGGGACATTCATATGGCTTAGCAGCTAAAGGCTTGCACTGATATGAATGTTGGAGATTCGAGTTCAACGCTCAGCTCCCGAAAAGCTAGCTGATGAAGAAGTGAAATTCAGAAACATGTCCAAGTAACCATCGTCGTTTGTAAACTTACAATTTTTCTCATATTGCTTTATACAATGGTTTTTGTAATTGATATTAGAGAAAAATTGTAAGTTTACAAACGGCGATGGTTACTAGGACATGTTTCTGAATTTCACTTCTTCATTTCACTTACTAAGCTTTCAAAAGCGCGCCTAAAAATCATATCCACACCATTAGGAATAAATTACATACAGAGTGTATGTGCCTACATGGTGATCAAAAGGAATATAAAACAAAAAGGCAACTCTTAGAGGCCAATTGTACAGCGAACAACGGGACATTCATATGGCTTAGCAGCTAAAGGCTTGCACTGATATGAATGTTGGAGATTCGAGTTCAACGCTCAGCTCCCGAAAAGCTAGCTGATGAAGAAGTGAAATTCAGAAACATGTCCTAGTAACCATCGTCGTTTGTAAACTTACAATTTTTCTCCAATATCAATTACAAAAACCATTGTATAAAGCAATATGAGCAAAGCTCGCTAATTAAATACATATGATCATATTGATATAATAGTAACAGCGGAAGTATTAAAAACAAATACTGTAAAAATCAGAACAAATGTTACTAAGCTTTCAAAAGCGCGCCTAAAAATCATATGCACACCATTAGGAATAAACTACATACAGAGTGTATGTGCCTACATGGTGATCAAAAGGTATATAAAACAAAAAGGCAACTCTTAGATACCAATTGTACAGCGAACAACGGCAAATTCATATGGTTTAGCAGCTAAAGGCTTGCACTGATATGAATGTTGGAGACTCGAGTTCAACGCTCAGCTCCCGAAAAGCTAGCTGATGAAGAAGTGAAATTCAGAAACATGTTCTAGTAACCATCGCCGTTTGTAAACTTACAATTTTTCTCTAATATCAATTACAAAAACCATTGTATAAAGCAATATGAGCAAAGCTCGCTAATTAAATAAATATAGATTTCAATTTAAGCAAAGTAATGTATCGAATGAGGCCATTGTTACCATGGTCAAATTGGCGTCTGTGGAATCCAAACGATCGATTATTGTACCCAAAACGCATCAGCCATCAAACTTATCGTTGGCCAAAGGGAATTTAACAAAGATGCGGATTCCGCTATAGAGTATAATTTTAATGCACGTAAAACATTGATGATATTTATGATTCTATTTTTGTCTGCAATACAGCTGGACCCAATATCGGCACAAATAAAAAAAACCCTTATAAAGAATATCCAAAAGTTGATTTTGAACCATCTCATACGCAACCTTTATCACAGCACCACGCAATTCTAATGCGTTCATAAATAGCGCAAGCTCGGGAACATACATTGGCATGTAGTTGTAAAGGGGCATCTACGTTGCCACAAATGATTTGATGATTGTGCTGCTCTTGCTCGGCCGAAGAATAAAAGAAACAAACCTGATAACCTCCGAAGAGATCTAAGGCCGAGCTTCTCTTCCAATTTGCGTCGTGCTCCTCTTGATTTTCCCTACAAATTGGCCGGGCGGGACCTACATGTTTTATGCCGACTCCGAACGGCATCTGCAAGGCAGATGAGTTTTCACTGAGAGCTTTTCATGGCAGAAATACACCCGGAGCGGTTGCCAAACACTGCCGAGGGGCGACCCCGCTTAGAAAAATTTTCTTCTAATTGAAAAACCTTATTTCTAAAATTTTGATGTTGCTTTGCCCGGGAGTTGAACCCAGGGCATACGGTGTGAAAGGCGGAGCACGCTACAATTTTACCACGGTGGCCTTCTCTGAAAATGTTGAGCTTCAGTTGGAAATTGAACGTGATGAATTCACACAATATTAATGTGCAGCTTAAAAGTAACGATTATTCATACATCCACGTATCAATATTATTGATTTTCTTTTCGCGTTTATACAGGTTATCCAATTCCCACTTTGGCATGCTTTTGCGACTTATCAGTATGGACGCATGTATAAAACATTACAAAAATTTACGATGACAGGCGCCAACGTGATATACTAGATGACTTGAATTTGGTAGTTGGTATTTTAGAGTACGCGCATCTACAGACTGCTATACAACGTATTACTATATCTGCATATCCAAATAACTTCCGTATATTCTAAATACGCACTTATAAGAAATTACCAACCGAGCAAAGAACGGGCCAACCAAGCCCATGAAGGTGCGTAAATAATTGTGTTGTAAAATTGTGAGTAGCGTTTTGACAGCTAATGAAATTTTCTACGAAATCTCATTACACCTTATGCCACGGATTTTTGTTTTTTTTTTTTGTAATTTACGCTCAAGCTAAACATGGAAATACCTCTTAAAGTTGTTTTCATTAAAAAAAAAAACTCTTAATTCATGTAGCAATTGACATGAGTGCAAACTAACTTATTTATATGTAGATTAAGTTGTGTGTAATACTATATATGAGTACTTACATAACTTATGATGTAGCTACTTATCGTGGAAACGTTTCAACTTTCCATGGAAGACTAACGTGTTAGAATAGTTCGTTTAAGTATTCATGGAAATGTTCCGGATAGATCGTTAATTTTCAAATATAAATCGATTCCCCAGATTCTTAAATGGAGACGAATGTTCCGACCCTACGGAATAAATCAGTTAACATGCTCAATGAGTACATTTCTTTATGGTATCTCCTTGAATCGATTTACCAGTCGGGGTTTTGACGTGGAACGATGATGGTATATGTTTCGGATGTTCAAAGGTTTACGAAAGTGCACGGTTGCTTGGTGTCGGTACTTTTCATAAACCCTATGTTCAACAGTATTCGAATAACGATGCGTATTGCAAGTTTTATTTTATTGTTGGCCTCTTGCATTTGGCTGAGTGCGTAGGTGTTCTGTGATCCTCGCTCGGGGTGAGCGAGTGAACTTGGGTTGATTTGTTGGGAATTTAAGAATTATAAATGGCCGAAGGCCCTTAGCTTCTGTGGCAGATCGGTTCGCCCTGCTGCGGTAGGCTTTTCTAGTGTCCTCGTTCTGGGATAACGAGTGAGTTGTGGGATTTTCTGGTCAGGAGGCCCCCGGTTAGTATTATAAAAAAAAAAAACTTTATTTTTGACTTCTGGTTTTGCGAGCTTTTGGCAAGCTCTCCCTTGTCCTCGTGCATCTCGCTCCCTTTCCCCATTGCCTACCAGTAGTAAGGTTTAGGATTCCCCCTGGTAGACTCGACACGAGGCCGGGGGTAGAGAATAAAAAGAAAATGCACGATATATGGCTCGGGAGAAAACACGTGCAGGAGTAGCGGGGCATCACGGCGCATAGTTGAATGCGTCGTTATGTCCCGCATTCCTTTTCCTCATTGCCATCGCGTAGTACGTTTTAGGATTCCCTTCCGGTAGACTCGCACCATCACGAGACAGCGAGATCTCCCACTTTTACATTTTGTCTCGGATGCTTCCACTTCACTCGTTTTTGAAGTTCGGATAGATATTCCACCTTCCATCGTTTGCAGAAAGTGTGATGAAGGGCTTTGAGTTTCTGCCACCGATTGATCATCGAGACAGGGCTTTCACTCGCATCTGGTTCTGGCGGAGCCAGTAGGTGGCTGCCTGTGAGGAAGTGGCCTAGGGTAAGCTCTAGGTCCGTTGGGTCATTAAATGTCGGGCTGAGCGGTCTCGAGTTCAGGCATGCCTCGATGCGGCCCAAGAGGATATGGAATTCCTCGAAGATGAATTTGAAATGCCAAGTGAGTGACTGGTGGCTGTATTTTGAGACGGCGTTCTCTCTCGCTTGTGAGATGAAAGTCTTGAATTCTGATCGTAAGGATCGTGACGCCCCGACAAAATTCGTACCATTGTCGGAGTACATATTTTTTGGGCATCCGCGCCTAGATATGAAACGGGCAAATGCCGCAAGAAATGATGGTGTGCTGAGGTCAGTAGTGACCTCCAGATGAATTGCTCGTGTGGAAAAATACACGAACAGGCAAACATAGCCTTTGGATAGTCGACACCCTTTGCCGCGATAACTTTTAATGTCGAAGGGTTCGGCGAAGTCGACTCCAGTATTCGTGAATGCACGGCTGAATATCGTGCGTTCGCGAGGGAGAATACCCATAAGTTGGGTCTGAGCACAATTTCGGTGTGGTGCAAACTTTGCAATTGTGAATTGTTGCCCTAATCATAGTTATGATGTTAGGTATCCAGTATAGGGTGCGTATCAGACGTAACATTAGTTGGTTTTCCCCATGCAGACTTTGTTGATGAAACATTAAGACTGTCCTACCCGAATGATGCCATGTGTGTCTAGGTGAGGATTAAGTGAGAGTATTGCACTTTTCCCTTCAATTGTTTTTCCGGCCTTTAAATCTTTATATTCTGAACTGAAATGTTGTTTCTGATAGATTTGAATTAAAAGTCGTGTAGTGGCCTTAACTTCATCAGGGAGGTTCCTGAAGATTGATTCTGTGATTTTCGCTAACAGCACGCAAAGTTCCAATCGTGGAAGAGGAAGAGTTTTCACTGGGACTACTCAAGTTTTAGCTAGAAGCAGGTTTGTCCAGATGTCATTATCCATTTTTACGCGCATGTAAGCGGCCGCTGCATAAGCCTTCTCGGATGCGTCAAAAAATCTAGGGATCTCGATGTCGGTTCCTGGAGAAAAGTTGACCCATCTAGGTATCCTTATTTTATCGATCTCATGGTATTGGTCGGTGAAGATTTTCCATCGTTCTAGCGTGCTGGTAGATACTGGTTCGTCCCAAGCGGTACCTTCTAACCATATACTCTGCATGAGTATTTTTGCCACAATGACCATTTGTGCCAGCCATCCCAAGGGATCGAAAAGTTTGGCGATTGCTGATAGTATCGCTCTCTTCGTAATGTTTTCCGGGTTGTCCAGTGTCCCTGTTTTAAAATAAAATAAATCTGAGTGGGCATTCCATCGAATGCCTAATGCTTTCACTGAACTGGTATCTTCAAATGCCAGGAAGTTTTCACTGAGCAGGTCTGCTTTGGGGATGTCCCTTAGAATGTCCTCTGAATTGGATGTCCATTTGCGAAGTGGAAAGCCCGCTGAGTGTAAGACTTGACGAATTTCATCTCTGGCTTTAATGGTCGATGTGGTCGTATGTCCACCCGCTAACACGTCATCTACATATATGTATTCTCGCAGTATGCTAGCCGCTGTAGGGTGCGAATTTTCCACGTCGTCCGCTAGTTATAGGAGCATTCTTATCGCGAGATATGGAGCGCAATTCACTCCGAAAGTAACCGTCTTTAATTCGTAGAGACTAATAGGGTCATTCGGGGAAGTGCGATACACAATGCGTTGAACTTTGGTGTGATTTTCGTTCACCCAAATTTGTCTATACATCTTTTCGATCGGCTTGTAGAACTGGGCCTGGGAGTAGAATATCGTTTAAGCTAGTGGCATTCGCCGTAGGGCTCGATGCATTAAATACTACGCGTACATTGGTGGTTGTACTTTCTGCTTTTACAACGGCGTGGTGGGGCAGAAAGTAATGATCCGAATCATTGGATGGGATATTCTTTTTTAATTTTCTCATATGTCCAAGCGTTTCATATTCTGATAACACTCGAACATACTATTTACCTAAATCTGGGTTTTTTATTAGTCGTCCCTCATTCCGGAAGAATTGAGAGCATGCTCGCTTCAGGGACGGTCCTAAATTAATATTGTTAGGTTTATCCTGCCGGAAGGGTAGTGACACGGTGTGTCTTCCATCTTCATCACGTTTCGTTGTTTTTTTAAATAATTTTTCGCAATACCTCTCCTCTTCGCTTAATATTTTGTTTTTGGGTACATTTTCTACCTCCCAGAAAGCTTTGAGTTGGTTGTCTAACACAACCTCGTTGTAGAAAGACATAATGCTCTTCGTTGGATTCGCTGATTCGATACGACCGGATAGTATCCAACCGAACACTGTCTCTTGGGCTAAGAGTGTGTTTGGCACATTCTTTTTTATACCGCTCATTATAATTTGGGGATATATATCTCCACCAAGTACGAGGTCTACGTCTCCGTTGACGTAGAACCTCTTGTCTGCCAAAACCAAGTCTGGGAATGTCTGCATAGCCATTGCATTGATATGGCAGGATAGCAGATCCCCAGTGAGTTTAGCTAAAATGAGAACGGGTGTAGTCAGGCTGAAGCAGGAATCCAATGTTGGATGCTTCTTTCACCTGAGCTGACACCGCATGTGTGATGCCTGAAACCTGCGCAAGCATTTTCTGCGCTGGAAAATTGGTTCTACGTTTCAGTGTTTCAATTATGAAGGAACATTCAGACCCAGAATCAATTAATGCCCGCGCGGAGTAGTCGGTACCATTATGGTGAATGTGTACGCGAGCAGTACTAATAGCACACCTGTACTGGAATTTGCGTGGCAGGATTTGACATTCTGATTCGCAGAGGAAGGTGGTAGTCCCGGTTCCTGTCTTTTCCGCGCCTGTGCCGAAGTTGACGGGGTATTATCCGCACCTTTGAAAAGATTGCGCACCGCCGGTTGCTGAAGTGTGTCCGCATGCAAGAGCGTGTGGTGACGAGAGTGGCATTTGGAATAGTTGTACAAACTGGTGCACCTCGTCACTGTGTGTCCTGGGGATAAACAGTTCAGGCAGCCATTTGTGGATTTAACGAATTTAATCCTTTCTACCGGGGTTAAATCGCAGAAACGTGAACAGTTGCGTAATCTGTGCTCCGTAGATTTGCACATTTTACACATTGATTTTGTTGTTTGTTTGGAAACTTTTGTTTGAAAAGCACCAAGTCTTTTCGTAGGGGTTTCCGTAGATTGTCGCCACGCGCTTGATTTTTGTACTTTAGAAGTGGCATTCCCTGTGAAACCAGACACAATTTCAAGTATCTGAAAACGATTTGATAGAAAGTTCTCCATATCCTCCCACTTGAATATGTCCGTTTTGTGATCAATGCTCTGCTCCCATAAAGCCAACGTATTCTCTGGTAATTTTGTCGATCATAAATATGTGACGACCGCATCCCAATTTGCAACATCTATCTATTGGGTTTTTGGGGATGCCAAACAATTATTTATGTCGCGCTGTAAAGTTTTAATTGAGCTGCCGCCCTCGCTATCTATCTTTTTCAGATTAAATAAAATTTGTAGTTGTGAGTTTACGAGAATCCGTTTATTCTCGTATCTCTCAAATAGGTTTTTCCAGGCTGTTTCGACGCCTTCATTTGTCAAGGGACACTTCTTTACGATGTCCTTTGCCTCACCTTGAGTTTTTTGATTAAGGTGGAACTATTTTTCTACTGAGCTTAGGCGACTGTTGTTTTTGTAGATGGCCGTGAACAGGTCACGAAACGTTGGCCAAGATAGGTAGTCGCCCTTGAATACCTCAGTATCACAAGCTGGCAGGCGGATGCTATGTTCGCGCCCGCGTTCACCTTCAGGACGAGCCTGCCTATCTTTTTCCTGCTTTAATTTAGCTTAAAGTTCAGCCATGTTCGACATGCATCGCAGGAATACGGCATATGCCGCCTTATGCTTGATCTTGACCGCTGCAATTTTTTTTGCGTCAAGCGTGTTAGAGTCAAGTAACTCGAGGGCGGTCTCTGCTTTTTTCCACTTAGCTTGCAGCTCTTTTTGCTGTATTGCAAGAGTGTGTACTCTGTGCAGAGCCGCACTAATGCCATTAAAATCGGCCTCGAACTCGGTTATTCGATCCGCCAATCTAATATATGATTCCATGTTCATGGATTAAAATTTCTGATCAAATTAAAAAGGGGATGTAAAAATGAAAAAAACCTGTGCGAATCACCCAACCAACAACGATTAAAATATGATAAAATTGATTTTCATTTGTGTATTTTTTTGACTTTGCAGATTATTTTTGTTCCGTAAAACAGGGAGCAAGGGGGAGCAACACCGATGTGTAGTATATGAACTAAAGGGGCCACTCGCCACTTCAATGCTCAAATTTGTTATAAATAAGTGCGCGCGCTGATATAAACCGCGACGAAAAGTGTGAAACCGTGAAATAAATCTTATGCAACAAAGAACAAAACTATGTAACAAAGATTGATTAGAAAAATTAGTGAAAATAATAGTGACGCAAAAAGAAACTGAAATTTGCCGCAATCGAATGGCGTGAAATTTTTGTGAAAGTGAGGTTATGTTACCTCTTCCTTGTGCTGTGTCTGGAGAGCCTTGCCGCTGGTGGACAGACCAGATAGTCACAAGGAATCTAAGACAACGGTAATGTGCCGCGTTTGCACTTAATTTTCTTTTCGACACTAATAAATTTTTCACACTTTTCGCGGCTAATCACAGTCACTACGCGTGTGGCTCTGGGAACAGACCAGATAGTCACAAGGAATCTAAGACAACGGTAATGTGCCGCGTTTCCACTTAATTTTCTTTTCGACACTAATAAATCACTACGCGTGTGGCTCTCAGAATATATTTTACAGATGGTTTTATTTTATTTTTATTATAACCAAAAAAAAAAATTGTGGCAAGAAATATTACACTTAGTTTTATTGGCGATGTGTTCTGGTGCTGATGTGGCAAGTTGGCTTGCGATGTTGCAATTGCTTCAACTGGCTGTCCTTTGCTCAGTGTTTTACCAAGATGTTGTTAGTCAATTGCAGTGTATCACCAAGCGTGTTTGTCAGGTTGTGTTTAATTGTTGAGTATCACCAAAAAACTGTCAAAATCCCACCAATAGTGTATCACCACAATAATTTTACCACCAAAGTGCACATGTATCACCAAGCGTATATATAATGTTTTTGTACGGATGTGGACTGTAGATAGACGCTAGCTCCTTGTTACGGGGAGATAGGACCAAATGTTCGGCCGGGGTTCATTTGCTTCTGGAGGTAGGTGGGCGCACCGGGGTCGATCTCAATAAGCGGGTGTAGTTGCAAATAAATAAGAGAAGACGAGAATTTCTCGTTATAATAGATGCGTTTTATTATGTAGAGCTGAGAAATATAAAGAGGTTACAATATTACCTGATTAACGTAATGATACGGTAGAGATCGCTGGCGGCAGATGTGTATTGTACGGCTGTTGAAATCGAAGACGCCGGTTGTATCGAAGGCTACAACCGTTGGCCCGCAAAATCCTCAGTTTTTTGAGGGGAAAATCACCCACACATAAATGCCGACATGCATGTGCATAAGTGCTGACAAAAGACACATACACGTGCATGCGCATGCATAAGGCGGTGATGTTGTGGGTGGCTATAAGTGAAATCGAGTCTCGAGTATCGAATTGCAAAGTTGCATTAGGGGATCGCACTCAGATGCGGAAAAGTTAGGTATCCTGCCTAAACAGTCACACAATAATGAAGAGTCCCTCGAGGCGCTACTTAACACACACTTCCCATCAGAGGAAGATGCGGAAGAGTTATGTAACCACGTCTGCAGTCCTAATACGGAGCGAGAGGTACCAGGGTTGATGACAAAGACCAAAATTTAATGGGCAATAAAAACGTTTGCTATGTTCAAATCGCCGGGCCCAGACGGGATATTCCCTACTATACTGAAGATGGCCGGTGGAACGATTATAGAATGGCTAAGAATAATCTTTGAGGGTTGCACAAAACTGAACCACGTCCCGCAATCTTAAAGAACGGCTCGAGTAGTATTCATACCAAAAGAGAGAAAAGCCAGTCATCTGCATCCGAAAGACTACAGACCTATTAATTTTTTCTTTTCTACTCAAAACCCTAGCAAATTAACAGATGTGATGTGAGAGGGGTTTCAGGGCCTTTGCCAAAAGCCCATCCAGCATATGGAGTTCATTAAAGGGTGCATTAAATGAAGAATTTGGCAAAAAGCTATCAGTCATTGAGGTCCAAAAATGCTATGAAGCCGACGAACGAAGCCTTCAGATCCAAATACTTATACAGTTGAATAGGCATAGGAAATGGTAAACAGCCTTCTTAATATCGAATATAAGATTCTGGATCGGTTGATTGGAGCTTATCAGTGCGCAGACCTGTTAAGTCTACCATCGACCAGATTCTCACTATACGCCAAGTGCTTAACCTCTCTTGAACAATATTCTATAAAAGCGTGCGAGTACTGGCGGGTGCTAACGACATTGATATTATCGACAGCTATTTCGAGATAATAAAGGACTTCCTTTATTTGGGAACCAGCTGCACAAACAACAACACCAGCTTTGAAATCAAGCCAAGAATCATTCTTGGACTAGGTAGGCAAATGAGAAGTAAAATCTTTTCGGCAAACGAAAATCATGCTCTACAGGTCACTTATCGTACTCGTACAGCTATATGGTGCGCGATCATAGACCACGACATTATCAGATAAAGCGGCTCTTGGAGTCTTCGAGAGAAAATGTTACATAACTGCTTGTTCTGGGAGAGGAGAAGTGGCCGCTTGGCATGGTTGTAGCCCGGCTGAGGCTCGTCGGCTTTGGGGCGCTGTTCTTGCCACGTCTCCTTCCCACAGTTATATAGTAAACAAATTCATGCCTAGATAGCTAAACAACAAAAAAGAGGTGATAGGCTAAAAGTGGGAGAAATGAACTGTCCGTGTCAGGTTGGAGCCTTCCCACCCCTTCTGTTCACATGAAGTTCACTCCACTGTGGCTGCGTCAACCGAGTGAAGTTCCCTAGTTCCTGACACACGTCCGTCTATAAGTCTTAAGTCCATGTCCCTCACTCCCTCCACTGTCCTAACTTACCTTGCAACTTGCCACAAGGGCAACACCTGCACCAACAAATAAATAAGTTTAACCTAACATATCTATTATGTTCCGACTAAAAGACTCTTCAACCCATTAATAATACCGTATCTGGATAATTTAATAAAATTATACAAAATTCTTTATTAATATATAATAACCGTAAAAATTTAAATATCAAAAACAAATTTCATTTAATTTTTAATTTTACTTAACATTTTCTTCATGCTCACTTGTTAAAAATTAGATACAGTGTTGATTTAAACAATTTTTGACTACTATGTAGCATAAGAAAAGTACGTGACATTTTTTATGTTAAGATTTAACATAGTACTAAATGCAATTTCTTATAAGTATATATATATTTTATACGTGTGGGGTGTACATAAGTAATAATATAAATTAAATTTTAAACGGTATGTTGAAGTTATTAAGTTATTAGCGTAAACAATTTGAAAGTAGTAGCAGTAATTTAGAGTAAATATGATTCTCAACAGCGTTTCTAGTTCAAAATGATCATAACTGAGTAGATATAGCTTAGTTTTTTTTTTTTAACAAGTTAGAGCTCCTTATGACCTGTATAGTGGCAGGAAGGGAGTTGATAACTTTGCACGATGTGTATGTATAGAAACTTCTATAGTGTGTCGTCATAGAACGTGGAATTTGCACAGTCGGTAGTAGATTTCTGTGCAAGTTGTAAGCCTCCGAAGGAACGCTATCCAAATAGCCTGACCTTATAAAGAAGGTTTTCGGGATTTTATATAAATACAGGGGACGACACGGAAATATATCTAGTTTTCTGAAAAGTGGCATAGAATGGGATCTATAGTTTGTACTTAATAACTTAAAGGTTTAATCCAAGAAACACAATTCAATTATTTCTAACAATCATCAATTGACAGTTTACCCTACAAACGTTATTTCCAATTGTTTTATTTCAAAAGTAAAAAACATAGTTTATCATTATTCAAATAGATTTTATAAATTAACTTTCAAAAAATCTGATCTTGCTTAATATTCCTTGAACAAAGCATGTGTATACAAATTCAAATTCTTTTAAAGATGTTTATACGTGTATACTATTAGTTATCAAAAAATAAATATATGTATGTGTGGTATGTATATGTTATCACATTAGCCTGAACTCACCTCGCTTTTGTCAATCGGGTTTGGTACCAAAGACGGCGTATGAAGCTGAAAGTGGACACAACAATACATGTAGGGTACTCAGCTACTAGGGCATTGACCGAATAACCAAGATCAAGGCAGCTTTAGTTCTTGATCTTTTTGATATTTAGGTTTTATTTTAGTTTTTAATTTTTACTTCGGTCGCGCGGACGTGAAAAAAATAATTATAGTGAAATGAATAAAACGAAAAAAAACCTCGCAATTATGTTACAAATAAAAATGTTAAGCAATGGCAAAAAGTGAAAAAGTAAATACTAATTGAATTTAAAATTCATAATTGTGACCAAATGACGTGAAAACGCAAAAAAATGCATAATACATATTGTGAAACTTTGACGATCATCAAAATTAATAAATTTGATTAATTAACAAAGAAAATGTTTAATAAAAAAATGTTTGTGTGCAAAAGCGGATTTACTGTGCGATTTACTTCAATGCTTTTATTCTAATTAATTTAAAAGAAATATCAAAAAAAGATCAGAAAAAATGCAATGAACAATTTGCAAATTACACCAACTTACGAGCTTTGCACGCAAGGGGCTGCTTATGTATATATATATATATATATATATTTTTTTTTTTTTTGTTTCGTGGATGGAGGAAATGCTTTATGCACTGAGCGGGATATTTAACACTCACTGCGAGACTCTCCGAGTGTAGGAATCCATTTTTTTCCATGCCTACCCACTAAACCCTAACCTCCCACGGCCCGCGCAAATCCCCGTACCAGGGACCGCGTTTAGCATTACTTCGGGTACGAGTCGCGCTACGTGAGCTCTATGGCTACTCTCACGCTAATGGGCTAGGCATCCGTCTTCTCGTCTACTGATAAGTATATGCCTCACATATGTGCTGACCGTATCCCATCTGTCTCTTCGACAGGTCATGTTATTGATGACACTGCCCGGGGATAGGTCGCCAAGCACCTCTTCTACCCTCCTTTGCTGATCGGAGAAGTGCCTGCATTCGATGAGGGTGTGGCGTACATCGTCTATTTTCCCACAGTACAGGCAGCTCGGGTTATCAACCTTGCCCATTCTGTGTAGGTATTTGCGGAAGTAACCGTGTCCCGTTAGAAACTGGGTATGGTAAAAGTCTACCTCTTCTTGTGGTCGCCCACCATGGATTCAGTTCAGGGATTAGTTCCCTATTCCACTTTCCTACCATGCTGTTGCTTCACTGACCTTGCCAGCGCGGGATCGATTCTTCTCGCGCCTGCATGGCAACAGCAGCTCTATTTGCTTGCGATCCTTTGTCGTATATTGCTTTTCTTTCCTCAGCGAGAAGATATATCGGTATGGTTCTCGCAATGACCAGGACAGCTTCAGCCGATACCGTGCGGTAAGCCGAAGATATTCGCAGCGCCCCTCTGCGGTGGACCGAGGTGACGGCGACTCGGTTCTTCCGGTATTTCATTGCATTCACCTAGGTTTCTTCACCTTATTAGAGTATAGAATCCGAGGCTGATGCAAGCAACTTTCTTGTGCATGGCTTTGGGCCACCTGTGTTTGCCATTAATCTACTCAAAGCTGCTATTGTGCGCGCAGCTCTTTCGCAGGCTCCTCTTATGTGATTCGAGAAGTTAAGTTTGTTGTCTAACCTCACTCCCAGATATTTCGTTGAAGCGAGTGTTTCTATTGGTTGGTCCCCAACCATCATGTTCCTGGTAGTGGGAATACTCCTCTTTGTGAGGATGACGATCTCCGTTTTTGCTGTTGCTAACTGGAGACCGTGCTCAGCCATCCACCTATTTACATTACGCATGACCTGGTTTAATTTTAGCTATGCCAGCTCGCAGCTCGGTGCTATTATCACAGCTGCCATGTCGTCTGCCAAAGCAACGAGAAAGGTGCTTTCTGGCATGTCTAATCGAAGAGGACTGTCGTAAGTTATATTCCAGAGATCGGGACCTAGTACCGAACCCTAGGCTGCTCCACCCGTCATTCTAACCTTTTTTTGACTGTGAGTGGTTTCATATATTAGATACCTGTCTCTTAAGTAGTCCCTTAAAATTTTTAACAAATATTGCGGTACTTTGAAAGTGCTTTCTAGTGCCTCAAGCATGTCCTCCCACCTAGCTAAGTTAAACGCGTTTTCGACGTTCAGCGTGACCAGCAACACTATAGGTCTTGCTTTCTTGACTGCGTCTATAACTTCTGCTATGGAATCGATTGTGGAGTGACCCCTCCGCTCTGGTGAGGCGTTGCTTCAGGAAACTCTCCATCAATTTCCCTGCTGTGTCCAACTTACATAGGGGACGGTAGGATGTTGGAAAGTTGGGATCTCCTTTCCCTTTTGTAACGAGAACCAGCCATGCTGTCTTCCATATTGTAGGGAAAGTTCTTTCTTCGAGACATTTCTTGTACATGTGCAACATAAGTTCTGGGCAGTTATTTTCAGCTAGCCTAATTGCCTCCGCGGGTATTCCGTCGGGCCCAGGTACTTTCCTAGGTTTCATAGTTCGCACGGCAGTTTAAAGCTCTTCTTCTTGAAATGGTTCCACGTTGCGGTCTTCATGGGTAACGTACCCGTCCTCCCTAGGCGGTTGGGTGGGAAACAGGACATCCACAATGTTCCTTGTTTGGTTCTCGTCCATCAGCTGGCTTGGCGAACGTATCTTCTTCATTACTATCTTATATCCTTGCCCCCAGGGGTCTCGATCCATTTCCTCGTAAGCTTGCTTTGCTTAATGGCAGCACTAAGAACTTTCTTCGCTCCTTTGTACGCTTCCGACTTTCCTAGAGCCTCAGGCCTGCCGCTCGCGCGGGTTTCTAGCCTTCGCATCATATGGCATATTTTCCGCCGCTCCGCGATTTCGCTGTTCCACCAGTATACCTGTTTTTACCCCTCAATACTCCTCTCCGTGGCATAGAGAGATTGCAAGGGTGGCGAAGACAGCTCATTGTCTTTTCAACCGTCTCTTCCGTCGCACTGGAGTTGTTGATTATCCGTCGGGCATACGCCAGTACTGATGCGCAGAACGTGGTAGGTCGACTTTAGATGCGTCCCATGCTATTGTTCTGCGTGGCTCGTTCGGAATCTGCCTCTGACCGGGATCGTTTAGGTGGAAAGTGATGTAGTTGTGATCGCTGCCAGTCAGATCCTCTATGACTCTCCATCCAGCAGCGGTCAATAGCAATCTTGCTGATACTAGTGTTATATCGGGGATCGAGTATTCAAAGCTTGGCCGCCGGTATGTAGGGATCGTGCCAGTGTTGACCACGTTCAAACCGAGCCTGGCTGCCATCTCAAGGACTAATCTTCCACGGGTGTCAATCTGCGGCATTCCCCATTCGACGGCTCTTGCGTTAAAGTCTCCCGCCACAACCAGGTTACTAGTTAAGTTCCTCAGGTCGTCTTCAATAAGTTCAAGCTTGTCCCTGAACGTTTGAATGGGATCATTCGGGGACAAGTAGCAGCTTACTATTGTGGTATTATTCGTAGTTAGTCGGACGTAGCCTTGTTCCGCAACACGATTCACAATATTGGCATTTGCATCTGCCATCCAGATTGCGGCGGTGCCGGTGTTGTCTATGTGCCAATCATTTCGGGCTCTATAAGATTCGCTGATGATAACAAAGTTAGCTTTATGGTCTAAGACCAACTGTTGTAGTAGCTCATCAGCAAGCCTGCTCCGGTTTAGGTTGCCTTGGATAAAACTAATCACTATTGAATTGAGATTTTGGCCTTTGCAACAGCGAGTGCCGCTCTGAAAATGCTGCACGCTCCAGATCCAGGGACATGATCGAGCTTCTGTGTATTACACAGGTAACATTTTGGAGCTGCGGTACAGGCCGAAGCTTTGTGGCCGCTTTGCCCACACTTCCAGCAGGCATTACTCCTGTCTGGACCCTTGCATTCAGCTTTCCGGTGTCCGTAGCTGAGACACCTAAAGCAGCGTTGCAATTCTGATCGCTGTCTGATTCGGCACTTTATCCATCCGATAGGAATTTTACCTCTTTTAAGTAGGTCGTTGCCAATATTCTCGTCCACTTCGACAACCGCTAAATACGGTCCCAGGTGTGGAAAATGCGCGGGCCGTGGGAGGTTAGGTTTTAGTGGGTAGCCCATGAAGAAAAAGAAATGAGTCCTACACTCGGAGAGGCCCGCTGCTAAAGAGAGTAGCACCGAGGCTTAACAAACCGGTTAGTGCATCAAGCATTACCTATTTCCACGTAACAAAAAAAAAATGAAATTACTACCCCCCTATTTTGTGACAAACAAATTTTGTAAATGTTTGCGTGAATAAATATGTCTCTTGGATCCTGATTCCGAATTTCTTCTATATTTGTTGTTGTAGCTGTTGTTATTCCCTTTTTTCGTTCATACTTGTAGCTACCTTTTTCTGCTTCGGGTCTCTAAAGGAATACAAGAAAAATTTCCGTTTTAGCCAAGATTTTACATATACTGCACAACAAAAAAAAAAAAAAAAAAAACAATTTACTTACCCAGAAAAATCCAGCTCCAACTTTTTTAAATCAGGGTGCTGTCCCGTAGGGTGGCAGAGATTTAATTTTTCACTTTTTATATGTATATCGGCGCGACACTTATCGGCAACCCGCACTTTTAAACAGAACTTAAAATTTTTTATTATTTTCAATAATTCACCGTACTTTACACGCACTGTTTAAAAATTAAACTTTCACTTTTCTATCACACTTGGTGCAAGCAGCACAGACCACGACTTTCGACTTTGAACAATCAAACCGTGAAGCGGACCCCCTTTTATACCCACTTTTAACTTGCGGCACTTATCGTTGTCACCGTTAGGCAAAAGCTTTCAGACTCGGTCAAACTTATCCGTGCTCGACGTCATAGTGGGTGCACCTATGCACGTATATGCGTCCTACTATTCAACCAACTAATGCCAGAAGGGGAAAATTTTGCCGTTGCATACACATCTGTGCATATACCCGGTTGCGAGAAAACAAAAATATTTATTTTTAAATTTCAAAAGCTGTCGTTACAAAAAGTTTGACGAGTTCATAAGAAGACTTAATGATTAGCTGTACGAGCTTTACGCAGACATAAATGTAGTCCAGCGAATTAAAACACACCGGCTGCGCTGCGCAAGCTAGGTCTTGTTAAGTGAATGAAAGACGATGCCTCGGCTAAGAAATTATTTCAATTTGATCCCGCCTTTGGAAGCAGAAGAACCAGGCAGCCCCCACTTCGTTGAAAGGACCAGGTGAAAAACTATTTAAATTCCTTTGGTGTGACCAATTCGCGCTAGTTAAACGAGCGACTGGAGCGCCTTGGTGGCCGGCTATAACCGTTTGAATGGATAAGCGCCGATTAGTCTACAGACACGAAAGGGAAGTAAACGCCTGATATTTCATGCTTTAAATGCTCAACGAAAGGACACATTATCAGCAATTTTAACCTGAATGGATTAAAATTTTTTAAATGTAATCAGGCTGGGGACATGGCTCGTGATTGCTAGTTGAATAAAAATGATGATGCGAAAAACCCAACTAAAAAGAAAAGGAAGAATTTAACATTGAGCAGGAAATAATAACTCTTGCCCTGTCATGATCTCGGAACTTCAAGGATTTTATGATAAACGCATAAATTGAACAGGTAGATATATCAGCGCTTTTCGGTATGATACACTATTGCGGTTGGGTGACATCGAGTTTCCCACCATAGGTAGATTCAGAAAAGATGTTGTGACTGATGGCATAAATTTGAAAATAACATTCCACCCAACTTGAAACAAGGGCATATTATTTAATGCGGTACTCGTAATAAAAATATTAAAACTTGTTGGTGTATTTAGTCGACGAAGAGGCTAAGTTTGAAAACAAGTTCAAAACTATTATGAAAATAAATATGAAACGTGAGATAGAAAAGAATAAAGACGTCGACTCAGCCGAGTCATTTAGACATACCAAAGTTTGCAAAGGCATTCGTGTTCTTACACGGGAATTCGAGAAAATTTGCCTATGGGCAGCAACTGAAGAGTGGGTCTTAGTCGTGAATACACACCCCAATTTAGAGAAATAATCACAGGTCCCAAACCGAATAAATGTGTTTTTTTATGGTAGAAATGAGGATTATCTTAAAGGACGACATTTTACAGCGCTAACAGAGGGAATTTTTCAAGTGCCTTTAGAGTCTCAATTCAAAAAATATACGGTGTATGAGCTCTAGGAATACAATTTTGTTCCGTTTGAAATAACGAATCTTCGGCGGTTTATAAAAAAAAATGTAAGGCGCGATAACCCCCGAAGAGATCTAAGGCCGAGCTTCTCTTCCAATTTGCGTCGTGCTTCTCTTGATTTTCCCTACAAATTGGCCGGACGGGATCTACATGTTTTATGCCCACTCGGAACGGCATCTGCAAGGCAGATGAGTTTTCACTGAGAGCTTTTCATGCCAGAAATACACTCGGAGCGCTTGCCAAACACTACGAGGGGCGACCCTATTTAGAAAAATTTTCTTCTAATTGAAAAACCTTATTTCTAAAATTTTGATGTTGCTTTGCCCGGGGTGTGAACCCAGGGCATACGGTGTGGTAGGCGGAGCACGCTACCATTGGCCGCGTCGGCGGTTTAGATTTGCAATATTCAGCGAACTGGGCAAGAATGCACTATGATGAGCCCCAGACAAAAACCAAGCTGGAAAACGTATTAAGAATAGCGAAAACACAACTTAATAATTTCAGTTTTTGAAGAGGGTTTTTAGGGTATATTATAGAAAACTCAACTTGAGATTGTAGATTTTTTTTCGAAATTCGTATGGCTTTATCCAACGAAAAGTACAGGTACTGCCGTAGTGGTAAATAAATCAACATAACAGACAGAGGGCAGTATTTACAGCTAAATCATTTGAAAAGTGTTGCGAGAAAGAGATGATTAAATAAATTTTGTTTGCAATAGGAGTACTCAGCGGAAACGAGCAGGTAGAACTCACGCATCTGGTAACTTTGCCGTGCGCGGACGTGTTTTTGATCGCTCCTCGAATTGTTATTATTTTTCCTTTGTAAACAAGTTTTATCTTTTATAAAAACTCATTTATATAATATAAAACAGTTTATAAGTTTAGTTGCGTATTAAATCTGTACAGTGTACACAGTGTAAACATTCAGTTTGTGAGATCATAGATATTCACAAATATTTGTGATTAACTGCATACCCTTTTTGTTGGTATCTGCTGTTAGCAAGTCATTGTGTGCTCTTTTTGCTTTCTGTTGTGTTCGCTGCTGCTATTTGCTGTCTTGCAATTTACATCCAGTGCTCCAAAATAACTCTCGCTCATATATTTTGAACAGTTGTTCTCAATACGTCTCATAAGCAGTATCTTTCTCCGAGAGATTATTTATTTATCCATTACAGCTACAGCTATAAGTGCAATCAATTTATCCTCTGTTTATAGTTTCTTTTGCCTATTTTTCTGTTGGGTTTGTTTAACTTTGCAACTATGTTGGATTGCTGTGTCAAGAAGTGCTCCAATCAAAAGAAAAATTTACCGTGATTATACTTATGTTTGTTGTTGGCTCTGTGATAATATGGCTCATGTTATATGGGCCGTTTTCTCTCACATAGGTGGTCGGGTTGTTGACTTAATATCCAGCAAATTTGGACTGAATTGGACATGTCATGATCGTCATGACATGTGTGCTTTTATGAGGCAAATGTTATGAAAACGTTAAGTGTATGATCCTTTGAAGGAATTTTCAGGAAGGTTTGCATCGCTATCATGCAACTGCGGCGTGTGCACTGGCTCAACCCGGAGCTTCAATTTCGTGGGTTGTAAACGCCATCGTGCAATCAAACAACTCCTCCCAAACCTAGCGTCCTAACACAATAAAATTCTATATTTGCACACTGAGGAAAAACAACAAACCTTAGACCCTAATGTACCAAATGCCAACATATCCAACTATCGCCACAACTGCAGCTCGTCCGTATATGATTTAGGGCTGCTCATGACACACCCTACCATGGCATCGTTGATGGAATAGATTCCTCGTTGAACCACCTACATCCCATCAGAATTCAGACGAAAAAATTTATTTAGCCAATCATAATAACACTTTCATTACGAACAAAAACCTTATGTTTAATCCATTATATAACGAAAAAGAAATTGCGTAAGCAGCTGGTAATAAATGGAATAGCCATTTAAAGTGAAATTAAATAAATCGAATATTAATACACTTTAGGGTTAATGTTAATTTGAAAAAATATATTTGAAGACAAATATCATAAGTATGAATTTACCCTATGCCGATACTTATATTTTCTTTTAACTTTTATTACAAAAAAATTCAATTCCTTTTTTGTTCTTCTTATAAAACTGTTTGATAGGTTTTTCAATTAGAAGAAAATTTTTCTAAGCGGGGTCGCCCCTCGGCAGTGTTTGGCAAGCGCTCCGGGTGTATTTCTGCCATGAAAAGCTCTCAGTGAAAACTCATATGCCTTGCAGATGCCGTTCGGAGTCGGCATAAAATCATGTAGGTCCCGTCCGGCCAATTTGTAGGGAAAATTAAGAGGAGCACGACGCAAATTGGAAGAGAAGCTCGGCCTTAGATCTCTTCGGAGGTTATCGCGCCTTACATTTATTTTTTTATTTTTTAAATATAATTATACTTATATAACTATATGGACTTTTTACATATATATATAATAGATTGGAATATCGCAGACAGGTAATTTTTAGATTACGTATAATGAAAATTTTAATTTTATGTTTAACTGATTGTCATTTTGACATATAATCCGTAGATATACTTAGCTACCCTTTAGGTTTGCTGGTATACTTTAAAACTTATCTCGTCGATAAAGTTTGACTTTTGAAAATACGAGAAGGGAATTAATTTGACTTTTGGTTTAAATATATAAAAAAAAAAAATGATGACTATGACAACTATAGCATATATGTCAAATTTCGCACCGCATTGATGGCAGAAAAAAAGGCGCTGGACAGCACCTGTTACCGCCGTTCGTTGTGGGTACTTTGCATTTATCGTTACCACCGTTCCTACTGGGTGCTTGCATATATATGGTACGGTATAATTCAATGCATACCCATCTATTTATGTACTCATCCTTCTCTAAACACATTTGATGATAAAAAATAACATCAATGCAAGCTATAAAGCGGTTGGGTCGCCAACGCAAAGTCAGTAGCAAACAAATGTTTTTAAAGATGTGTATAACATCATCTTTGTGCATAAGTTTATGAAATAAAGTCACTGCTAAGAAAAAGTTGTTTTTTACTCATAGCGGAAGGTTTGTAATTTAATTGTTGACGATAGCGCTGACGCAGGTCCTCGCTGTTATCGATTGGCTTGTAACCTGAAGATGATCCAATTAATATGTGGTTCGGCGTAATAGCTGTGTCGTCGTTTGCCTCTATAGATAAAAATGTGAGTGGCCTAGAGTTGATTATAAATTCGACCTCAAGAAGAGTGCTGCGAAGAGTTTCGTCGTTAAATTTGTGGTCGGGATTTATTACATTCAATACGGTTTTAATTTACCTTATCAGGCGTTCCTATGCTCCGCCCATATGAGGAGCTGCCGGTGGGTTGCACCTCCATTTAATATCGTCGAACTTAGTTTGCATAGCTGTTGCTCGGAAATTTGCTTGGTTGCTTTGAAATTTCTTCCGTTGTCGGTGTAGATTTCTCTTGATATTCCTCGCCGTGCGATGAAATTACGTATGCATAAGATGTAAGAACTGGTATCATGGCTCTAGGCTATATCTATGTGAATAACACCAATAGTGAGGCATGTGAAGATCACGCCTACCGAAACGTGGATAGGACCGAAGTAGTCGATACCAACGTAAATAAATGGTCGTTCAAAACTGGTGAGTCGAGCGGCGGGCAAGGGAGCCATCTGTGGAGGCCGCGGTTTGGCGAGTATGTTCTTGCAAACTTGGCAGTTTCGACGTACCGTGGTATATGGTATCTTTCTCGTACTTCGTTTATTGCAGTTTCGTGCGATAGGTGGTAATACCTTTCGTGGATGTCTTTAACTATCAAGTAGGTGATATGGTGTTTACCAAGAAAAACAACAACATTATGAGCTGTTAAGAATTCATTCCTGACTCTGACGCGTATAACTCCGTGTTTATCTGTGAATAAATTTAGGCCTTTTAATTTACTGTGTCTTTTGATACTCTTACCGCTATTTAGGCTAAGTATATCGTTTCCAAACTCCTTGAGTTGCGCTTGAGTTATCAATGTTGCTTTTGCAACTTCAGGCATCTCGAAGGTATTCTTGTCCAGTGGTTTTTGGCGAATGAGCCTTTGCTTTAACCTTTTCTACGTAAATAATGAAGGTAGCTAACGCACGATATAACCTTCTCTAGCTTGAAAAGTATTCGACATTCATAGAAAGTTTTCTCTCGTCTGATTTCCGGATATGTGGCAGATGATTTTTTAATTCACTGTTATCTAATAGGCCCAAGTCGCAGCGGAATGGCCACTTGTCTTCATCGTCGTACAAGAAGGGGGGCCCCTTAAGCCAGAGGTCAACCTCAGCTTTGGAGTCAGCCTTAGTTGCGAGGTCAGCAGGATTTGAAAATGAAGGTACCCATTTCCACTGGTTTAAAATCGTCCGACCTAAAATATCAGCATCTCGGAACATTACAAATTGGCGAAATTGTCGAGGGTCCATACGAATCCATTTCAGCACGATGGTTGAATCAGTCCAGAAAAGTTTCCTTTTTATTTGTAGTCCTGATATGCCGCATATCTTTGATGCCGACCTTGCGCCTAGTACTGCAGCTTGAAGCTCTAGTCGAGGAATGGAAACTGGGTTCAGAGGCGCTACTTTAGATTTCGCAGCTGCGGCAGAGATGCTTATATGGGCTCCGCATTTGACGCGTAAATAACATACTGCTGCGTATCCTAACTCGCCAGCATCCACAAAGGTATGCAGTTGAATATCTTCAGCAATGTAAAGATAAAGGGAGTAGCCCCTGGGCATTTCTATTGCGGCCATGGCTGCTAGGGCGGTTTTCCACCTGCACCATTTCGACTTCATTGCGGCGTCGATCACATCATCCCAGCCTATATCTAATCGCCATATCTCTTGGAGTAAAATCTTCAACGTCGTTGTGTATTGTGATGAAAAGCAAAGTGGGTCGAATATCGACATTAAGACTTGGAGGATTTCACGTTTCGTTGGTGTGGTATCACCAACTACAACGTTTCGCTTTAGCCTCGTGAACCTGAATGAATATTTAAAAACATCTTTATTGGGATCCCGGAATATTCCAAGAATATTTTCATCGGAGCACAATTCTAATGGCACTTGAGTTTTTACGGAGTTTCCCTCTACGAATTTTACGACATTTGCAGAATTGGATGCCCAATTGCGCATATGGAACCCGGCGGAAGCGTGTACATCCTTGACTGTTGATGCTATTTCTATGAAGGTATCTTCGTTATCCGCGCTGTAGATGAATTCGTCGACATAATGATACATTTTAATAGCTTCGACAGCTTCCGGAAATTGGTGCTCAAAGGGGCTCACATATCATTGGCGGCCACGTTAATTTGGCGGAACATTTCGGCAATATACCCGCAGATGGCAACTTTCCTCATACGTAATACTAATAAGATGTCCACTAAAAGAATTAAGAGGTCGGGTTCGGCTGATATATCATCGTTAAGCGCCACCCCTTTGCGTCCCAAACTAAACGTACTTTATTTGGCTTATTCGGATTGTGCGTTGCGAATATGGGCAGACGTCAGACGCTTCCCTTGTGATTTTCAATTTCTGTTGTGCTGAACTTTTTCGCGCAGCCCTTAGCTAGGAGATTATCGACCTGCATTTGCATAGCTAGCTTAAGTGATGGAACTTTTTATTGAGGAAAATTAGCCGCTTGTGAGCCATTTTGTAGCTATCAGGCAAACTGATTTCTTTGTTCCGCCATAGTAATCCAACCTCATATCTGTCGTCAACTCTTTTACACGTGGATTCGAGAATGGCTAGAGCCTTTTGGTCATCATGAGAGAACAGCGTCATTGGTTTGACGTCATCCAATTTGAAGTGATCTATAACTAGGTCATGCAGTTGTTCATATTCGCTTTTGCATGCAGATGTATGTATATTCAAGCATGCGTTCAACGTAGAGCCGCCACACTGCCCTTGTAAAACCCATCCCAATCTTGTTTTCGTTGCTATTGGCTGGCGTGACTTACCTTCTCGAATTTTTAGCGGTACGGCTACTTGCCAATTATCGGAGCCTATGAGTATTGTTGGCTTTGCATTAATATAGGATTTTATGGGAAGGCCAGCCATGTATGGGTAGTCCTTGCTTATTTTTGCCATATCAATGGATTGAATCGGCAGTCCAAGATGTTTCACTGTGTGGACCTCGGTAACAGTGAACGCTTTCTCATCATGTATGCCACTTACCTTGATCGAAGACCTAATGGATGATTTTTCATTTCTAGTTCTGTCATCTGTCCAGCGAAGACATAACGGGTCAGGGACACCTTTCAAGTTAAGCTGTTTGAACACTTCTTCCTAGATTAAATAAAGTAGTCTAGTATAATTTTGAGAGCTGACGCTGCCACTTGCAGCCAGGCCGGGGTGTACTTCACCATTTTGGGCGTTCGATGTTGTGCTCCCTTGCATGGATGGTGTTTGGCGTTGCAGCCGTATGAACGGACAACATCCCGTCTGCTATTTAAGTTCAGCTTTTTAAACACTTCACACCGTGTTATTCGGTGCCCATCAGCCTCACAGTGGCATCAGCTTGTACCTCGTTTGGCAGTTGATGTTTGCAAATTTCAATGTATCACTGGATTACATTGAAGGCGTCACAAATTAAAAGAACATTTTTTTTGTTTACTATAAAACAACTAAATTATACACTAGAAATATAAATATAAAAATGATACTAGCTAAACGTAGTAAAATAAAAAAAATAAATGTAAGGTGCGATAACCTCGGAAGAGATTTTAGGCCGAGCTTCTCTTCCAATTTGCGTCGTCCTCCTTTTTAAATTTTCCTACAAATTGGCTGGACGGGACCTACTTGTTTTATGCCGACTCCAAACGGCATCTGCGAGGCAGATTAGTTTTCACTGGGAGCTTGTCATGGCAGAAATACACTCGGCGTGCTAGGCGGAGCACGCTACCATCACACAACGGTGGCCGCGCGCTGTGTCAGCTGTGTCTTTCATTCTATTCACAGTTCTCTCTCTATTTTGCATCATTCTTAAGCTTTCTGTTGTGTATCTCACTTTTTCCCGCATTTCCTTATCCAATATTCTCGCATTAAGTAGATCAGCAGAATGTCCGCTTTCCGCTGTATGTTGCGACAATGCTGTGTTATTTTTATACTCAGCTGAGCAGAGCTCACAGAGTATATTAATTTCGTTCACATAACGGTAATCCGTAACGCCATAAACTAATCGAGATAGATATAGGCATTTATAAATTAAAATGATCTGGGCGAAAAAAGAAATTCATTTAGCCATGTCCGTCCGTCCGTCTGTCCATTAACACGATAACTTGAGTTTTGAAGTATCGTGATGAAATTTGGTATGTAGGTTCCTGGGCACTCATCTCAGATCGGTGTTTACAATGAACGAAATCGGACTATAACCACGCCCACTTTTTCGATACCGAAAATTTCGAAAAACCGGAAAAGTGCGATAATTCATTACCAAAGACGGATAATGTCATGAAACTTGGTAGGTGGTTTGACCTTATGACGCAGAATAGAAAATTAGTAAAATTTTGGACAATGGGTGTGGCACCGCCCGATTTTAAAAGAAGGTAATTTAAAAGTTTTGCAAGCTGTAATTTGGCAGTTGTTGAAAATATCATGATGAAATTAGGCAGGAACGTTACTCCTGTTACTATGTATGTGCTGAATAAAAATTAGCAAAATCGGATGGCGATAACTTAAAAAAAAATTTTAAATCAAATTTTAACAAAAAATTTAATATCTTTACAGTATATAAGTAAAATTTGTCAACATTCAACTCCAGTAATGCAACAAAATACAAAAATAAAAGAAAATTTCAAAATGGGCGTGGCTCCCCCTTTTTCATTTAATTTGTCTAGAATACTTTAATGCCATAAGTCGAACAAAAATTTACCAATCCTTGAGAAATTTAGTAAGGGCATAGCTTCTATGACGGTAACTGTTTTTGGTGAAAATGGGCGAAATCGGTTGAAGCCACGCCCAGTTTTTATACGCAGTCGACCGTCTGTCCTTCCGCTCGGCCTTTAATACGATAACTTGAGCAAAAATCGATATATCTTTACTAAGCTTAGTTCACGTACTTATCTGAATTCATTTTATCTTGGTATTAAAAATGAGCGAAATCCGACTATGACCATGCCCACTTTTTCGATATCGAAAATTTCGAAAAATGAAAAAAATGCCATAATTCTATACCAAATACGAAAAAAGGGATGAAACATGGTGATTGGATTAATTTTTTGACGCAAAATTCAACTTTAGAAAAAATTTTGTAAAATAGGTGTGACACCTACCATATTAAGTAGAAGAAAATGAAAACTTTCTGCAGGGCGAAATCAAAAGCCCATGGAATCATGGCAGGATGGATTACTGCTCGTAGTATTACATATATAAATAAATTAGGGGTACCCGACAGATGATGTTCTGGGTCACCCTGGTCCACATTTTGGTCGATATCAAGAAAACGCCTTTACATATGCAACCAAGCGTCACTCCCTTTTAAAAGCCCCGTTAATACCTTAAATTTGATACCCATATCGTATATAGAGTCACCCCTGGTCCACCTTTATGGAGGATATGGGCAGCAACTGAAGAGTGGGTCTTAGTCGCAAATACACACCCCAATTTAGAGAAATAATCACAGGTCCCAAACCGAATAAATGTGTTTTTTTATGGTAGAAATGTGGATTATCTTAAGGACGACATTTTACAGCGCTAACAGAGGGAATTTTTCAAGTGCCTTTAGAGTCTCAATTCAAAAAATATACGGTGTATGAGCTCTAGGAATACAATTTTGTTCCGTTTGAAATAACGAATCTTCGGCGGTTTATAAAAAAAAAAAAAAAAATGTAAGGCGCGATAACGTCCGAAGAGATCTAAGGCCGAGCTTCTCTTCCAATTTTCGTCGTGCTTCTCTTGATTTTCCCTACAAATTGGCCGGACGGGATCTACATGTTTTATGCCCACTCGGAACGGTATCTGCAAGGCAGATGAGTTTTCACTGAGAGCTTTTCATGGCAGAAATACACTCGGAGCGCTTGCCAAACACTGCCGAGGGGCGACCCCGTTGAGAAAAAATTTCTTCTAATTGAAAAACCTTATTTCTAAAATTTTGATGTTGCTTTGCCCGGGGTGTGAACCCAGGGCATACGGTGTGGTAGGCGGAGCACGCTACCATCACACCACGTTGGTCGCGTCGGCGGTTTAGATTTGCAATATTCAGCGAACTGGGCAAGAATGCACTATGATGAACCCCAGACAATAACCAAGCTGGAAAAGGTATTAAGAATAGCGAAAACACAACTTAATAATTTCAGTTTTTGAAGAGGGTTTTTTTAGGGTATATTATAGAAAACTCAATTTGAGATTGTAGATTTTTTTTTCGAAATTCGTATGGCTCTATCCAACGAAAAGTGCAGGTGCTGCCGTAGTGGTAAATAAATCAACATAACAGACAGAGGCGGCCACCGTGGTGTGATGGTAGCGTGCTCCGCCTACCACACCGTATGCCCTGGGTTCGCACCCCGGACAAAGCAACATCAAAATTTTAAAAATAAGGTTTTTAAATTAGAAGAAAATGTTTCTAAGCGGGGTCGCCCCTCGGCAGTGTTTGGCAAGCGCTCCGGGTGTATTTCTGCCATGAAAAGCTCTCAGTGAAAACTCATCTGCCTTGCAGATGCCGTTCGGAGTCGGCATAAAACATGTAGGTCCCGTCTGGCCAATTTGTAGGGAAAATCAAGAGGAGCACGACACAAATTGGAAGAGAAGCTCGACCTTAGATCTCTTCGGAGGTTATCGCGCCTTACATTTATTTATTTTTATTAACCGACAGAGGGCAGTATTTACAGCTAAGGCATTTGAAAAGTGTTGCGAGAAAGAGATGATTAAATAAATTTTGTTTGCAATAGGAGTACTCAGCGGAAACGAGCAGGTAGAACTCACGCATCTGGTAACTTTGCCGTGCGCGGACGTGTTTTTGATCGCTCCTCGAATTGTTATTATTTTTCCTTTGTAAACAAGTTTTATCTTTTATAAAAACTCATTAATATTATATAAAACAGATTATAAGTTTAGTTGCGTATTAAATCTGTACAGTGTACACAGTGCAATATACATAGTAGCTTTTGTGCGATTTAAACATTCAGTTTGTGTGATCGTAGAAATTCACAAAAATTTGTGATTAACTGCATACCGTTTTTTTGGTATCTGCTCTTAGCAAGTCATTGTGTGCCCTTTTTGCTTTCTGTTGTGTTCGCTGCTAGCTATTCGCTGTCTTGCAATTTACATCCAGTGCTCCAAAATAACTCTCGCTCATATATTCTGAACAGTTGTTCCCAATACGTGCCGTTTTCTCTCACATAGATGGTCGGGTTGTTGACTTAACATCCACCAAAATTGGACTGAACTGGACATGGCATGATTGTCGTTCCGTAAAAATTACATGTGTGCTTTTATGAGGCAAATGTTATGAAATCGTTAAGTGCATGATCCTTTGAAGGATTTTTGAGGAGGGTTTGCTTCGCTATCATGCAACTGCGGCGTGTGCACTGGCTCAACCCAGAGCTTCAATTTTTTGTAAACGCAATGGGTTGTAATCGCAATCGCGCAATCAAACAACTCCTCCCAAACTTAACATCCTAACACAATAAAATTCTATATTTTCACACTGAGGAAACACACAAACCTTACATCCTAAAGTACCAAATGCCAACATGTCCAACTATAACCACAACTGCAGCTCTTCCGTATGTGACTTAGGGCTGCTCTTGACCCGTCCTACCATGGCATGTTTGATGGAATAGATTCCTCGTTGAACCACCTACATCCCATCAGAATTCACACCAAAAATTTATTTAGCCAATCATAATAACAATTTCATTACGAACAAAAATCTTATGTTTAATCCATTATATAACGAAAAAGAAATTGCTTGCGCAATTGGTAATAAATTGAATAGTAATTTAAAGGGAAATTAAATAAACCGAATATTAATACATTTTATGGTTAATGTTAATTTGAAAAAATATATTTGAAGACAAATATCATAAGTATGAATTTACCCTATGCCGATACTTATAATTTTTTTTTAACTTCTATTACAAAAAAATTCAATTTCGTTTTTGTTCTTCTTATAAAACTTTTTGAGAGGTATAAATATAATTATACTTATATAACTATATATGTATGTACTTTTTACATATATATATAATAGATTGGAATATCGCAGACAGGTAATTTTTAGATTACGTATAAAGAAAATTTTAATTTTATGTTTAATTGATTGTCATTTTGACATATAATCCATAGATATACTTAGCTACCTTTTAGGTATGCTGGTATACTTTAAACCATATCCCGTCCATAAGGTTTGACTTTTGAAAATACGAGAAGGGAATTAATTTGACTTTTGGTTTAAATATATAAAAAAAAATTTATGACTATGACAACTATAGCATATATGTCAAATTCCGCACCGCATTCCTTCCTTCAATTTTAATATTTTTCAGCCGAGAAGGTAATAGCTATTCACTAACTGGGATAATTTTAGTAGCACGAAGTGCCGCTTTTGATGGCAGGAGAAACGGCGCTGGACAGCACCTGTTACCGCCGTTCGTTGTGGGTTCTTTACATTTATCGTTACCACCGTTCCTACTGGATGCTTGCATATATATGGTACGGTATAATTCAATGCATACCGATCTGTTTATGTACTCATCCTTCTCTACACACATTTGAGGAACTTGCGGTAAATTAGGTGGCGTGATGATAAAAAATAAAATCAATGCAAGCTGTTGGGTCGCCAACGCAAAGTCAGTAGCAAATAAATGTTTTTAAAGATGTGCATAACATCATCTTTGTGCATAAGTTTATGAAATAAAGTCACTACTAAGAAAAAGTTGTTTTTTACTCATAGCGGAAGATTTGTAATTTAACAAAGTCGTCGCAGACCGGCTGCGGTAAAT
This sequence comes from Eurosta solidaginis, assembly GCF_040869045.1. NCBI lineage: Eukaryota > Metazoa > Arthropoda > Insecta > Diptera > Tephritidae > Eurosta > Eurosta solidaginis. The sequence goes on from NC_090324.1 coordinate 141,354,075, forward strand.
TAGGTGGCGATGTCTGCCCGGCTAGCTCAGTCGGTATAGCATGAGGCTCTTAATCCCAGTGTCGTGGTTTCGTGCCTCACGTTGGGCGCCATAAAGACTTTGTTAAATTACAAATCTTCCGCTATGAGTAAAAAACAACTTTTTCTTATTAGTGATTTTATTCCATAAACTTATGCATAAGGATGATGTTATGCAAAACTTTAAAAACATTTGTTTGCTACTGACGTTGCGTCCCCACAACCGCTTTACGCATTTTTTTTTTTAATATGCAAGAACAGGTATCAAGGCTGTAGGCTATCTCTATGTGAATAGGACCAACAGTGGGGCATGTAAAGATCACTCCCCAACGCTTCTCTCGGTGTCTGCCTACCGTAACGTGGATAGGACCGAAGTAGTCGATACCAACGTAAAAAATGGCCTTTCGAAACTGGCGAGTCGAGCGGCGGGCAAGGGAGCATCTGTGGAGGCCGAGGTTTGGCGAGTATGTTCTTGCAAACTTGGCAGTTTCGACGTACCGTTCGGTACAAAAACCGTAGTCGTGGTATATGGTATCTTTCTCTTACTTCGTTTATTGCAGTTTCGTGCGATAGGTGGTGATACCTTTCGTGGATGTATTTAACTATCAAGTAGGTGATATGGTGCTTACCAAGAAAAATAACAACAGTACCAGCTGTTAAGAATTCATTCCTGCCTCTGACGCGTATAACTCCGTGTTTATCTGTGAATACATTTAGGCATTTTAATTTACTGTGTCCTTTGATACTCTTACCGCTATTTAGGCTAAGTATATCGTTTCCAAACTCCTTGTGTTGCGCTTGAGTTATAAATGTTGCTTTTGCAACTTCAAGCAACTCGAAGGTATCCTTGTCCAGTGGTTTTAGCGAATGAGCCTTTGCTTTGACCTTTTCTACGTAAAGAATGAATGTAGCTAACGCACGATATAACCTTCTCCAGCTTGAAAAGTATTCGACATTCATAGAAAGTTTTCTCTCGTCTGATTTCCGGATATGTAGCAGATGATATTTTAATTCGCTTTTATGTAATAGGCCCAAGTCGCAGCGGTATGGCCACTCGTCCTCATCGTCGCACAAGAAGGGAGGCCCCTTAAACCAGAGGTAAGCCTCAGCTTTGGAATCAACCTTAGTTGCAAGGTCAGCAGGATTTGAAAATTTCCACTGGTTTAAACTCGTCCGACCTAAAATATTAGTAACTCTGAACATTACAAATTGGCAAAATTGTCGAGGGTCCATACGAATCCATTTCAGCACGGTGGTTGAATCGGTTCAGAAAAGTTTCCTTTTTATTTGTAGTCGTGATACGCCGCATACCTTTGATGCCAGCCTTGCGCCCAGTACTACAACTTGAAGCTCTAGTCGAGGAATTGAAACTGGGTTCAGAGGCACTACTATTTCGCAGCTGCGACAGAGATGCTTATATGGGCTCCGCATTTGACGTGTAAATAACATGCTGTTGCGTAACCTAACTTGCCAGCATCCACAAAGGTATGCAGTTGAACATCTTCAGCAATGTAAAGACAAAGGGAGTAGCACCTGGGCATTTCTATTGCGGCCATGGCTGCTAGGGCGGTTTTCCACCTGCACTATTTTGACTTCATTGCGGCGTCGACCCCATCATCCCAGCCTATACCTGATCGCCAAATCTCTTGGAGTAAAATCTTCAACGTCATTGTGTATTGAGATGAAAAGTCAAGTGGGTCGGATATCGACATTAATGCCCCTCTTACCGTTTAAAAATTAACTCTGGTTGGGTTGAAATTTCGCAATTTGGTATTACCGATTACAACTCAACCTGTAAAAAAAAATGTCGGTTGAGTTGTCTAGTCTAACAACTTTTTGTGGCATTACCGTTTACAACCTTGCGTTGGTGTAGTTGTCAAAGACGTCAAAATCTGACAACTGATTACTAGCAGTTATCTTAGAAAATTTTGCAATTGTTTGGTTGTCGTTTGGAAAGAAAATTATAAAAAAGAAATGGAAAGCGGGTAATTAAATCTTTTAAAATTAATTTAAACAAATTTTATAATCAACAATTTTGTACATATTTATAGAAAGAACAAGATTTCAACGAAGGATCATATTGAAAGATTGATTGAACTTATGGAGCGACATTCCGAAGTTGGACGAGGCAAGCCGCAGTTCGGATGCAGCCAAAATAGAGTGAAGGAATTATGGAAGGAATTCGCCTTAGAGCTAAATAGTTTGGGACCACCGACAAGAACTGCACCGGAGTGGACACGTATATGTAGAGTTGTGAAAATAGATGAACACATTAAAAGCGCATTGACAATTTACATATGTATACATATATTTCTCTTTTAGGTTTGGGCACATTATAAAGCGAATTTAAAAAGAAAGCTTTCCAACAACCGCAACAATCTTGTTGCAACCGGCAGAGGTCTGTAGCAAGAAAAATGCCTAAGTCCGCTAGAGGAAAGTGTTGCGCAACTGATCCAAATAAGAAGCCAAGTTGCACCTAGTGGTCGAGCTTTCGGGACGGAGAATATGTCACCGGCTAGCGATGACGAAGAGCATGGTAACACCATTTCTGCAGCCGCGTCCACGACTAGGGAGCCCACTGGTTCAAACGCAGGCGAGCTTCCCAAAAAAAATTGATCGGTTGGAGAGGATAGCACACAAAATGCATAAATTCAACGAAAAATTGCTGGAGATTAAGCCAAAAAAATATTTCCTTTACAGGAAGCAAGCACAGGAAGCAAGGAACTATGTGCGTTGAAGGCAGAAATTGCAAAGCTAAAAATTTAAAAATTTAGCCGCTCAACAAATATGTAAATATTTTAGTTATTTTTTTTCACGATGAAAACCTCTTTCTATTTTTAGCAGAAATATTTTTAGTTTAAAGTTCTTAATGAAAAGATATTTTAGTTTCTAGTTCTAGTTTACCTGACATGAAGTGATATTTTACTTTACATTTATAATAAGTTTTAGGAACATTTAAATAAAGCAAACCTGAATGCAAAAAGGTCATAAAAACTAAGAGCCATGAAGTGATATTTTTGTTATGAGTATTTATTTTAGCCAAAAATTTGAAATAAAAGACTGAATGAAATACAGATTGAATAAATGGATAACATAATATTATTTCGAATCATTCTGGCGGTATCCTCGGTTTCTCTTTCCACACTAAGGTGTTCATTGCTTATGTCCGCATCAAAAGTAGGTGGTATATCTTCAGGGGGGTCCACTCGAAAGTGTTGGCAAATATTATGCAAAGCGCAACAACAATTCACAATGTGTTTGGCCTTTTCAGGTGAATAATGTAAGACACGCGCTGATAAAAGACAACGAAATCTGCCCTTTACTACTCCAATTGTTCTCTCTATAATATTTCGGGCCTTTCAGTGTACGGTATTATAGCGAAATTACGGAGAACCAGATTCTGCCATGCGAAAAGGAGTCATTAAATAAGTTTTGAGAGGGTAACCAGCATCGCCTTAAACAATGGATTTAAAATATTTATTTGTATATTTAATAACAACCAGTCTTACCCAAGATCCAATAGTTACTCTGTACGTTTATCTCCAAATGCACCTTTAAGTCACTTACATTAAAAAGAAATGAGTCGTGATTAGCGCCTGGATGCCTGGCATCCACATACCGGATGGACATTTTGTAATCGCAAAGCTGAAAATAAGTTTGTCAATAATTTGGTTCAAAATTATTATTTGCGTGTTCATTTTTACTTACAATCATGACGTTTAAGCTGTAGTAGCCTTTCCTATTTAGATATAAATGTTGCATTTCTTTTATTGGTGAAATTATGCGAACGTGAGTCCCATCGATACAACCCACTACTCCTGGGAATCTTGTTTTAGAATAAAACGCGATCTTTGAAGCGCTTTGCTCCTCTGCAGTCATTTGAGTTTTAATCCACTTCGCACAAATATGCTCCTCAATAATATCTAAAAACTCGTTGACAACTATAGAGGTCGTAGGATGTGCCAGTCCAACACTAAAATCATTTCCACAGCATTTTTGATAGAAATAGGAGGTACAGCCGTCCCTCGAACGCGTTTGCGGAAATGGCCCTTCATTTCGTTTAGTAATGAGCAAAATGCTTCCTTACTTAACTGAAAATAACTTACAAATCTGCAAAATAACTACATTAGAATCTTACCAATTGTCACTTGAACGTTTTCTTACTTGGTGCTTGGTAATTCCAAGGGATTCGAGTGATCGCGTTAATGTTTTCTTATGCGCTGCATGTCAATTTTTTCACCATTATTTTCATCATCATAAAATAATTCTATGCTAATATCCATTTTGCTATTGATAAACAAATTACTTGCAAATGCTTAAATTTTAGCCACATATTGATCAGCTCTTCATTTACCTATCAAATCATCACTTTCTTAGCTTGGCAGCACCAATTCAACTTCAACTGAAATAAGTTGTAATTCGTAATACCAAACAGCAGTTGAGTTGTCTGAAAGTTGAGTTGTTTTAATTACAACCCAACTAAGTTGAGTTGTATACCGTAATAGGCCCTTAAGACTTGGAGGATTTCACGTTTCGTCGGTGTGTTATCACCAACTACAACGTTTCGCTTTAGCCTCGTGAACCTGAATTAGTATTTGAACACATCTTTATTGGGATCCCGGAATATTCCAAGAATATTTTCATCGGAGCTCAACTCTAATGGCATTTGGGTTTTTACGGAGTTTCCCTCTACGAATTTTGCGACATTTGCAGAATTGGATGCCCAATTGCGCATAAGGAATCCGGCGGAATCGTGTACATCCGTGACCGTTGATGCTATTTCTATGACGGTATCTTCGTTATCCGCGCTGTAGATGAAATCGTCAACATAATGATACATTTTAATAGCTTCGACAGCTTCCGGAAATTGGTGCTCAAAGGTGCTCGCATTTCATTGGCGGCCACGTTAATTTGGTGGAATATTTCGGCAATATCACCGCAGATGGCAACCTTCCCCACACGTAATATTAATAAGATGTGCACTAAAAGAATTAAGAGGTCGGGTCTGGCTCATATATCATCATTAAGCGCCACTCCTTTGCTCCTAGCCACGGCGTCCAAACTAAACGTACTTTATTTGGCTTATTCGGATTGTGCGTTGCGAATATGGGCAGATATCAGACGCTTCCCTTGTGATTTTCAATTTATGTTGTGCTCAACTTTTTCGCGCAGCCTTTAGCTAGGAGATTGTCGACCTGCATTTGCATAGCTAGCTTAAGTGATGTATCTTTTTTGAACTTTTTATTGAAGCACATAAGGCGCTTGTGAGTCATTTCGTAGATATCAGGAAAACTGATTTCTTTGTGCCGCCATAGTAATCCAGCCTAATATCTGTCGTCAACTTTTTTACACGTGGATTCGAGAATACCTGGTGCCTTTTGGTCATCATGAGAGAGCAGCGTCGTTGGTTTGACGTCATCCAATTTGAAGTGATCTTTAACTAGGTCATGCAGCTGTTCATATTCGCTTTTGCATGCACATGTATGTATATTCAAGCATGCGACCAACGTAGAACAGCCACACTGCCCTTGTAAAACCCATCCCAATCTTATCTTGTCGTTGCTATTGGCTGGCGTGACTTACCTTCTCGAAGTTTTAGCGGTACGGCTACTTGCCAATTATCGGAGCCTATGAGTATTGTTGGCTTTGCATTAATATAGGATTGTATGGGAAGGCCAGCCATGTATGGATAGTCCTTGCTTATTTTTGCCATATCAATGGATTGAATCGGCAATCCAAGATGTTTCACTGTGTGGTGCCCGGTAATAGTGAATGCTTTCTCATGCTGTATGCCACTTATTTTGATAGAAGACCTAATGGATGATTTTTCATTTCTAGTTCTGTCATCTGTCCAGCGAAGACATAACGTGTCAGGGACACCTTTAAAGTTAAGCTGTTTGAACACTTCTTCCTCGATTAGGGTCACCGATGAAACTTCACCTGAAAAGGCAAACGTATAAATACAATTACTGTTACCTTATACACTAACCTGTGAGTTGCGAAAGAAGTAGAGAGCTTTTGTCTAGCATCATTATGAGAGTTAACGCTGCCACTTGCAGCCAGGCCGGGGTGTACTTTACCATTTTGGGCGTTCGATGTTGTGCTCCCGTGCACGGATGGTGTTTGGCGTTGTAGCCGTCAATATCACATGTCTTGGTTATGAAGCATCTGCGTCGGTGGTCATTAAGGCATTGATGACAGAGCTTTAATGTACGACGACATCCCGTCTGCTATTTAAGTTCAGCTTTTTAAACACTTCACACCGTGTTATTCGGTGTCCATCAGCCTCACAGTGGCAGCAGCTTGTACCTCGTTTGGCAGTTAATGTTTGCAAATGTCAATGTATCACTGGATTGAAGGCGTCACAAATTAAAAGAAAATTTTTTGTTGTTATATCGGCCTACTGATTTGTAAGATCGCGGGTTCGAATCGAGCTCAAGGCCTAACAATAATTATTTTATCGTTATTATTTTTATGATACATTTTTTTTCTTAATTGAAAAAATTTTTAAATTAGAATAGAAGAAAGAAAAAATTTAGACAACTGCCAAAGCTCGTTGTATAGATCCATTTCGGGAACTGCTAAATTCCTTCATCGGCAACGTTTAGGCGCCGCTGCTATAACCATTCAGCCATCACAGCAGTTTTTTGTTTGTCGTAATTATTCCTACTTCTATTCTGGTTCTTGCCAATTGATATTCACAACACTGCGTAGTAAAATACAAAAAAAAAAAATGTAATGAGCGATAACCTCCGAAGAGATTTTAGGCCGAGCTTCTCTTCCAATAACTAAATTGTACATTAGAAATATAAATATAAAAATGATACTAGCTAAACGTAGTAAAATATAAAAAAAATAAATGTAAGGCGCGATAACTTCCGAAGAGATTTTAGGCCGATCTTCTCTTTCAATTTGCGTCGTGCCCCTTTTTAATTTTTCCTACAAATTGGCGGGACGGGACCTACTTGTTTTATGCCGACTCTGAACGGCATCTGCGAGGCAGATGAGTTTTCACTGAGAGTTTTCATGGCAGAAATACAGTCGGTGTGCTTGCCAAACACTGCCGAGGTGCGACACCGTTTAGAAAAATTGTCTTCTAATTGATAATCCTTATTTCTAAAATTTTGATGTTGTTTTGCCCGGGGTGTGAACCCAGGGCATTCGGTGTGGTAGGCGGAGCACGTTACCATCACACCACGGTGGCCGCCAGCTGTGTCAGCTGTGTCTTCTATTCTATTCACAGTTCTCTCTATTTTGCATCATTCTTAACCTTTTTTGTTGTGTATCTCACTTTTTCCCGTCTTTCCTTATCCAATATTCTCGCATTAAGTAGATCAGCAGAATGTCCGCTTTCCGCTGTGTGTTGCGACAGTGCTGTGTTATTTTTATACTCAGCTGAGCAGAGTTCACAGAGTATATTAATTTTGTTCACATAACGGTAATCCGTAACGGCATAAACTAATCGAGATAGATATAGGCTTCTATATATCAAAATGATCTCGGCGAAAAGAGAAGTTCATTTAGCCATGTCCGTCCGCCCGTCTGTCCATTAACACGATAACTTGAGTAAATTTTGAAGTATCGTGATGAAATTTGGTATGTAGGTTCCTGGGCACTCATCTCATTTCGGTATTTACAATGAACGAAATCGTACAATAACCACGCCCACTTTTTCGATATCGAATATTTCGAAAAACCGGAAAAGTGCGATAATTCATTACCAAAGGCGGATAAAGCCATGAAACTTGGTAGGTGGGTTGACCTTATGACGCAGATTAGAAAATTTGTAAAATTGTGGACAAAGGGTGTGGCACCGCCCGCTTTTAAAGGAAGGTAATTTCAAAGTTTTGCAAGCTGTAATTTGGCAGTTGTTGAAGATATCATGATGGAATTAGGCAGGAACGTTACTCATGTTACTATGTATGTGCTAAATAAAAATTAGCAAAATCGGATGACGACCACTTAAAAAAAAATTGTTTAAGTAAAATTTAAAAAAAAAAACTTTATATCTTTACAGTATGTAAGTAAAATCTGTCAACATTCGACTTCAGTAATGCAACAAACTACAAAAATAAAAGAAAATTTCAAAATGGACGAGGCTCCGCCTTTTTTCATTTAATTTGTCTAGAATACTTTTAATGCCATAAGTCGAACAAAAATTTACCAATCCTTGTGAAGTTTGGTAAGGGCCTAGCTTCAATGACGGTAACTGTGAAAATGGGCGAAATGGGCTGAAGCCACCCCCAGTTTTTATACGCAGTCGACCGTTTGTCCTTCCGATCGGCCTTTAACACGATAACTTGAGCAAAAATCGATATATCTTTACTAAACTTTGTTCGCGTACTTATCTGACTTCATTTTATCTTGGTATTAAAAATGGGCGAAATCCGACTATGACCATGCCCACTTTTTCGATATCGAAAATTTCGAAAAATGAAAAAAATGCCATAATTCTATACCAAATACGAAAAAAGGGATGAAATATGGTGATTGGATTAATTTTTTGACGCAAAATTCAACTTTAGAAAAAATTTTGTAAAATAGGTGTGACACCTACCATATTAAGTAGAAGAAAATGAAAAATTTCTGCAGGGCGAAATCAAAAGCCCATGGAATCATGGCAGGATGGATTACTGTTCGTAGTATTACATATATAAATAAATTAGCGGTTCCCGACAGATGATGTTCTGGGTCACCCTGGTCCACATTTTGGTCGATATCTCGAAAACGCCTTCACATATGCAACTAAGGGTCACTCGCTTTTAAAAGCCTCTTTAATAACTTTAATTTGATACCCATATCGTATATAGAGTCACCCCTGGTCCACCTTTATGAAGTATCCATATCGTACAAACACATTCTAGAGTCATCCCCCGTCAACCTTTATGGCGATATCTCGAAAAAGCGTCCACCTATAGAACTAAGGCCCACTCCCTTTTAAGTAATCATTAACACCTTTTATTTAATACCCATATCGTACAAAAGCAGAGTCACCCCTGGTCCACCTTTATGGCGATATCTCGAAAAGGCGTCCACCTATAGAACTAAGGCCCACTCCCTTTTAAAATACTCATTACCGCCTTTCATTTGATACCCATATGGTACAAACACATTCTAGAGTCTATCCTGGTCCACCTTTATGGCGATATGTCGAAAAGGCGTCCACCTATAGAACTAAGGCCCACTCCCTTTTAAAATACTCATTGATACCTTTCATTTTATGCCCATATCGTACAAACAAATTCTAGAGTCACCGCTAGTCCACCTTTATGGCGATATCTCGAAAAGGCGTCCATCTATAGAACTAAGACCCACTTCCTTTTAAGTAATCATTAACACATTTTATTTGATACCCATATCGTACAAACGCATTCTAGAGTCACCCCTGGTCCACCTTTATTACGATATTTCGAAAAGGCGTCCACCTATAGAACTATGGCCCACTCTCTTTTAAAATACTCTTTTTCATTTGATACCCATGTCATACAAACACATTCCAGGGGTAACCTAGGATAATTTTCTTACATGGTGATTTTCCCTTATTTTGTCTCCAAAGCTCTCAGCTGAGTATGTAATGTTCGGTTACACCCGAACTTAGCCTTCCTTGCGAAATATTGATGGCCTTACCACAGTAAGGGGCGCTGCTGTGGCGGACGGTTCTTTCCCCGTATATAATACTGGACCACTGAGCCCGCCTTGTCGGGCAGGTGGTCGTACGACCAAGATGAACGACTCATTACCTGATTGTAATAAGGACGATGTAAGGAGGAGGACTGAGTCGCAATCCAAGGACGACAGATACGAATTAAGCGATGCGTCGGACTCGGGGAGCGAGAGTAATGCTGATTCAATGAACTCCGTGTTGGAGAAACACACAAATTAAAACGGAGTAGAAGGGTGGAGAAGGGTACGGAGCAGAGGAAGTAAAAGAGCTTTCTCACAGTACCGTGCAGCACTAAAAACTACACAACGCTTGGGAGCAGTGGTCGACCCAACAGAAGTGGAGATCAAGCGATTGGAATGGGCCCATGAAGCGGTAGAAATAGGTCGAAGGCAGTTCAAAAGGTTTGCTGCGAGAAACCCTCGGTTCTGCAACCGGTACGTGGAGGAAGAAGCGTCGAATGGCAGAATGAAGAGGCAATGTTCGTCGGAAGGCGACAAGCCTGCTTCCAAGAGGCAAAAAGGACCCAGTCCTAGAGCCGCGAGGCAGGGTAGTCGCATAGACAAGACAAGTAGGCCCGCAGCTGTAAGACAGATGGGCTGCAATAGCGAGGTAGCAACTACCTCGAAAGCTGCGAGTCAGTGGGAAGTTCCAACTACGGAAGTAGGAGATAAGCCAAAAGGAGATAACGCTAAGACTTCGGCTTTCTCAGATGTGCTAAAGGGAGGTAACGCTAAGACTCCGGCTTTCTCCGAGGTGGCAAAGGGAGATAACACCAAGACTCCTGCTTTTCCCGAGAAGATGAGTGATGTGGCAAAGGAGTTACTGACTGTGGCGCTGGTTGATCGTAGCAGTCCTTTCGGACAAATGACCACTGCAAGGTGGAGATCTGTGGAAAGGGAGTTTAATAGCTTAATGTTTAAGATGATGCGGGAACAACCAAGTAAGCCCCTTTCAACTTTTGATTCGGGGGGATGGTATAACGGTGTGAAGATGATAGCGTGCGACAACATCGCGAGCTTGCGGTAGTGGAAGTGGTTCCAAACCTCCAAAGGCAAGGCACGAACGCGCGGTTTGAGGTGGTATATAAAGCGCAAATCCCCACGGTACCAAAAGTTAAGGTATGGATACCATGCGTGATGAAGTCGGAGGATACACTGCGACTTCTGCAGAAACAGAATCCGAACATACCGACACAGGATTGGAAGGTACTTACTGTATCTCAGCCTACCGAGGAACTGGCAAAATTTACATGCGACTCAGGAAAAGAAGTCCGAGGATAAAAATCCTAACACGCTAGAGGTGGCGAAGTCGAAAAGGACCTCAAAAGCTTAAGGGAAAATAGACAGGTGGAGGTTCCCGGCGTCACCACGAAGGTGTTAGAACAGGACCAACCGCCAAATGGTGCTGTGACTCGCACAGAGGAACACACGGGACAACAGCTACGAGAGGCTGAAGGGGGCCTCGAATACTCTAAATCTAAAGGGCAAGGGGAAGACGACGACGTCACGATAAGGGTGCTGGAGGGGGCAAACAGCCCAATGGTGCTGCGAGTCCTACAGAAAAACCTCCAACACAGTAAAGTGGCGTCGAGCGATCTCCTCCTAACACTTGAGGAGGGTTCGTTTGACGTGGCGCTGATCAGGAGCCGTGGCTCTCATCGGGAGGAAAGGTTTCTGGATTTAGCGCGCGCGGGTTTGGCGTTTACTACGCGCAACGGGAAGGACGGTTGTGAGCTGCATTCATATATGCTGCCTAATTACACTACTGAGGACCTCGCAGTGGTGGCCGTTGAGCAAAAGAATAAGCAGGCATTTATCCTGGCGTCCTGCTACATGGTCCAAGCTGTGGAGGTTCCACCGATGGAGTGCAAAAGGCTAGTACAGGAGGAAGGACGCAAAGGGCGGTTGGTCATAGGCGCAGATGCAAATGCGCACCACAATGCGTGGGCAGGAGCAGATACGAAAGAGAGCGGCGAATCTCTATTTTGTTACATCCTGCAAACCAATTTGCAGATAGCTAACAGGGGAAATGTCGCTACATACATTGGTCCAACATCCAGCAATGTTCTGGATATTACATCGACCTCCGAGCGTGATATATCAAGGTATGATTGGATGGTTCTTGACAGACCATCCTTTCCCGACCATGCGTATATCACCTTCAGCACCCCCTAAAGAGGGTAGAGAAGGGAGGGATCTGGTCAACGAACTGGACGAAATTCCAGAAACAGGTAGAAACAAAACTTGGGACAACCCAAAGAGGATGCCAATGTGGAGGAACTGGGGGATTCGAATGAATTCCTAACAACGACGCTTATGACTGCGTATAACAAAGCTTGCCCTCTAAGAAAATTCAGAGGAAAAGCAAAGCCGCCATGTTGGACCAATAAGCTGAGTATTCCAAGAAGACAAAAGAAATGTTTAAGCTAGCAAAGACCGCGGAAAGCGAAGCGTGTAGGGACGAGTACAGGGATATACTGAGGATCTACAAGCGTGAAATTTCCAGGGCGAAGAGAATTTCATGGAAAAGTTTCTGTACGGATATAGTGTGTTCCAGCGAAACAGCACGATTGAAAAAAGTCCTAGCAAGGGGAAACATAGTCCAGGGACTAATAAAGAAAGAGAACGGGGAATGGTCACATAATAGTGAGGAATCCCTTGAGGTGCTTCTCGACACACATTTCCCATCGGGAGACGGTTTTGAAGAGCCAGCAGACATCACTCACACTTCGATCACGGAGCGGGTAGTGCCGGGCTTGGCGACCGATACCAAGATCGAATGGGCAGTGAAAACGTTTTCTAAGTTTGAATCGCCGGGCCCAGGCGGTATATTTCCGGCCATGCTACAAGTTTCAAGTATGGCGGTCATAGAATGGCTTAAAATAATATTCGATGGGTGCATAAGGCTGAATCATGTACCGCACTCTTGGAGAACTGCTCGTGTAGATTTCCTACCAAAGGCGGGAAAGATCGGTCACGTGTATCCCAAAGACTATAGACCCATTAGCTTAACAACATTTCTGCTCAAAACCTTTGAGAGGCTGATAGATGTGTACATAAAGTAAAACGTGGATGAAAAGCTGCTCTCCACAACACAGTATGCGTACACCAAAGGCAAGTCGGTAGACATCGCATTGCAGAGGGTGGTAATAAGCATAGAGAAATCCCTGGAATATAAGGAGTATGCTCAGGAAGCTTCTTGGACATTGCCGGGGATTTCAATAATGTTTCTAAAAGGGCGATTATGGATGGTCTTAATTACATTAAAGTACATCCCGCCCTAATCACATGGATCGCCTGCATGTTAAATTGCAGGAATATTACATCACAATGGGGATTGTACGAGGCCACGAAATCAGGGGACAGGGGCACGCCGCAGGGAGGGGTGATATCACCTCTGCTGTGGACGCTGGTCCTCAACCAACTGCTCAGGCGATTCGATGAGGGACCCGTAAAGCTTACGGCTTACACAGATGACGTTGAAATTGTAATAAGTGGAAAGTGCCTTCCAACGATTAGTTCTTTGATGGATCCTGCGCTTCGGGATATTCATACCTGGGCATCTAATGTCGGGTTGAAAGTCAATGCGGAGGAGACGGATATGATCTTGTTTACAAAGAGGTACAAGGTCCCAAATTGGACCAGGCCTAAGTTAGGAGGGGTGACCTTACAGGAGAAACCTTACCCAAAATATCTAGGAATCATCCTAGACAGTAAGCTGTCATGGAGGCTCAACGTTGAGGAGAGGGTGAAGAAGGCCTCAACGGCACTCTATGCATCTAAGAGAATGCTGGGGTGTACGTGGAGCTTATCGCCCTCTCTTTCTCATTGGGTTTTACAGCGATTGTCAACCCTATTCTATACTATGGAGTTCTTGTTTGGTGGAAAGCCAGACAAAAAACAGCATACCTCTAAAAATTAGAGGGGGTATGCAGACTATCGATGCTTAGCATTACGGGAGCCCTAAAAACAACCCCGACGGCTGCACTGCCATTCCGCACATTCCACCTGTAGACCTGGTAGCAAAGAACATAGCATTAACAACTGCAACCAGGCTCAGTGCTTCGGGGCAGCTTGAGTGCCGATCATATGGCCATAGTAGTATAGCGTCATCAATCACAAAACGAACAGACTATCTGATTCCCTATATGCGCTTCCAGGGAGAGCTTAAGGCCACAATAGAGGTGGACGGTGGGCGCAAGAGTGCGCAAATGGCAGACGAGACGATACATGTGTACACAGATTGTTCCAAAGTAGTAGAAGGAGTAGGGTCTGTGGTATACTGTGCTGATCCGGAAATAACCAGATCCTACAGGCTGCCGGATTACTGTAGCGCTTTCCAAGCGGAAATATTAGCCGTAACCAATGCAGTAGAAACCCTGGAAGAGAATAGCTTAAGCTGCAACCGTGTTAACTTTTATATTATATATACCTAGGCCAAGCCTGGCAAATCACCCTTTCGCCCAGCAGATAGATTATACAATAATACTATTTTCACACAGACGGCTTATTGAATAATAAAGGCAGTTTTCTACATTAAGACGCTTATTGAGCTCAATCTTCCCTACAAAATTCGAATCTATTATTATTTCATTAGTAGCTAATCGAATGCCTAATAAAGTCAAAAGCACAATGCAACTCTGTTGGCAGCGTTCCCCTTCCGTTTCCGCTTCTTAGTTTTCAAAGCAAATGTCATTGTCTGCATGGCGGAACGATACAAGGTGGCCGCATCGAACAGCTGATTATAACCTTTTTTATTTGATTTGATACAGCAACTACCGGCGCAGTACCATTTTGACAATTGTCCATCGAATTTACAAGTACATGGAATTTTTTTTGTTTGTAGGTATGTCACCATGCTGCCACCTTGTATCGTTCCGCCATGATTGTCTGTCTCATCCTTCATACTAATCGAGCAGTTACTTCTGTGTGAAAGCAAAAAATTTACGATTTCATTAGCAGGTGAAATGAGATCATTAAGTTTCTGTGTGAAAACAGTATAATACAACCAAGACTGTGCCAAAGCAAATTAAATTAAATGATTACAGCTGGCAGCATACGCTAACAGCAACAAAGCAAAAATTACATGGCGATCGACAGTGAATTTATTAAATTCTTTATTTAAGATTTTCATGAATTAATGATGGATGTTACGGCGGCAAGACCAAGATAGGGCGCGCTCGTAATAATGGTGGGGAGAGAAGAAAAGAAAATACACAAACGAATTCGTTATAAAAAGTGAACAATAATATTTATTAAAATAAATGGAAATGCAAATGCAACGTTAGTCCACTTAATCACAATAAATGGAATTGGTTAGACAATAAAATTAAAGTAAAGGCAAATGCAAGATAATCCACTTATATTCAATGTTTCCGATGACGGAAGTGCAAAAATGAATTTTAAAATGTTAAATAGAATTGAAGGGCTTACCTTTGGTGGCTTGGCTGCTGGCGGTTTCTTAGACGTTCGTGGTCACCGCCGAATCCTAGGCTTAACTATTATCCGGCGGGGTAAACGGTTATCGGTATAAACCGATATGTATAAATGAAAAATGTGAGGTAAAAGGACAACGAAAAGAAAAAGTTAAGTAATACGAGGGTGCACCGCCATATTTAGGCTTGTGGCCTAAACATGCCGCCCCCCTTGCGGCGAGCAACTTCGAAACGATCGTAACGCCCCAACAACCAAGTCCCAAAGGGCTCGCGAGAACGATTCTCAACTTAAAATTAACGAAATTTAGGCCATGCTGTAAATGCGTATGGAAGAAAAATATTGTGACCAGGATACATAATTCGACCGACGCCAGACGCTTCTCCGTGGGATTCCTGTGAATAAAGAGATGTTAGTCGAAATAGACATGGGTTGATTTTAGTGCACTTTACTTATTGAATGGACATATACCCGATTATTGCTGGTGGGCTCCAGACACTACCAACCCGAATATGGTGGCTTGAGTCAGCAGCCCGCCGACGTTCGACGGTGGTGTGCCGCTAACCATTAGGCTGGCGTAGACGTCGGCACCTAGTGTGAGCCGGACAGGTGTAGACCGGTGGAAAGCTGGATCCGCCAGCTTCATAAATTGGAATGGCGTGGCTACCGATGGATCCAGAGTTGCTGTCGGACTAAGCCGTGAATATCGCGACACCACTGTGGCCTGGGTCGTCACTGCTCCCGTTACCCCGTATTTCCCTCGCAGAACAAGCGTGCACTTCACGTGATAGGACGTGCCCGTTCGCTCTAACTCGAGGTCCTTCGCGAGATTCGCATC
Source organism: Eurosta solidaginis (assembly GCF_040869045.1). Taxonomy (NCBI): domain Eukaryota; kingdom Metazoa; phylum Arthropoda; class Insecta; order Diptera; family Tephritidae; genus Eurosta; species Eurosta solidaginis. The sequence continues at coordinate 141,370,026 of NC_090324.1, forward strand.
GATGATTGAATTTGGAGCGCACGGATCGATAAGGGCGCGTACTGCGTGGAGCTTCCCTCCTGCTGCTATCCGGACGACCGCCGTTGGAGCTATGGCTACGAATGCGCGTGTAATGGTCGCTGCTATAGGAGTCTCCCGGAGCATCCCGTTCTGAAGCCGGCTGGCGTTGTTGGTTGGCGCGCGAGCGTTGTTGGTTGGCGCTTGAGCGTAGTTACTTGGGCACGAGCATTATACGGGGCCGCCCTGCCAATTGAGCGTCGTGACGAGCGGGACGGACGCGGTTCAGCGTCGCCACGGCGCCGCCCGGCAGAGCGGTGCGATGGGGGGAAAGGACGTGTCTCCCCGCCATCCCCGCGTTGTAAGTTTGAAGGCCTTTCATGCCGTAGGAGCGGTCGGAAACGTTGTGGTCCTGAACCGCCCGGTGGTGTCGTGGCTAGCATTGAAGTAGGATCTTCCCGTCGTTCGACCTCTTCCTCGGGGACGTCCGCTTCCCACCACAGGGTTTGTTCCGTGACGTGGATGGATAGGGCTCCGTCGGAGCTCTCTTCGCCATCGCTCTCGTGGGACGGTGGTGGAACGTCGTCGAGGTGTGTTGACGTGTGGTGCTGCTCGTTGCACCGATGACAGCGATCTTCGCTGGGACATGTCTTCCGTTGGTGGAATGGCGATAGGCAATTTGTGCAATATCTGAAATCTATGATCGTCTTTAGTCGATCCATGTTCGTCATGCCCCGGTAAATCGGGCAGAGCCTTATGCTGTGTGGCTTTTGACATAGCCGGCAGGGGACGCTGAATGTGGTGCCGCGTGCCTCCGTCTTTGCGCGTTTGTGGGACAATCCGGTCATTCTGGAATATCAAATTGTTAGTAGAACATTCGTAGATGCCCTTAGGTTGGGTGGCTTATGAGCGGAGACAAGGAGCTCAATTGGCTGAGCTTGTGGTTGGCGTACTCGGGATAAAGGGTTGTGTGGAACGAATAATCTTATGAAGTTATTATGTCGATGTAATGATGTGTTTGTAGTGGTTGAAACCACTGTTATATTTCATATAATTTGATCGAGATACGCCTAAAGGTATCTTTAGTGTTGGTAAATATTGTCATCATAACGAAATTCTGATGTTGAAAGCAGTCACCAATGGTGAGGGAAAAATATAAGTAAAAATTAACAAATTGTTGAATATAGACTGAAGGCAAACTATATTCTTTAGTGTTTGCCTAATACAGGCAATATGCGGTAATACACGCTACATTTGTGTCGCAGATGCTATCACGAGTTACCCGTGTATTTTCACGGCTCCTTGTAGTTGCCCTACAAAAATTTGGTCACAAAACTCACCCACGCCGATACAAATGTGGCTGTGAATATAACCTATGAATCCCTGTAAAATGACTAGTCAAATGACGTCTTGCATATAAATGTGCGACAAATGTAAAGAGGCCTTTACTCGCTGTCTGGGAACACTCTTTGTGTTGATTTGGGCCATGTTGTGTGAGAATCACAAATTGTGGTGTGTTTGTTGATTCCAACACAACCCTGGCGGGAATAGCCTACACTAACGAGTGTGGTAATTTGTAGAGCTGTCAGCTGTTCACTCTTCCAATCGTTGGAATGAGACCGCTGTGCGGTGCTGCCCATTGCAATGTATTGATACATAATGGTCATGTCATGAGAGTATTTAGGGACAGCTTGCGTCTGAGTCCTGACGCGACATTAAATTTAAAGTCTGTTCTAAAAAGTTTAATTTCTCCCTTGTTTGTAACATCGAAAGCATAGATGACACTACTTTATTCCTGCTGGGATTTCAAGCAAAAAAGGGACTGACGAAAGTCTGTCGAAATTTCAATACACAAACAAAGCAATTTCTGTCATGAAAGCGAGACCACTATTGAGTGTGACATGTTTAAAATGTAAAACACTAACAAAATCATGCACAGATAAACCGCGAAAATTATTTCGGTCTCGAGTGGTTAACCCCCCTTTTTTTCAAGCAGGCTGATTTCGATTGTGTTTTTATGCCCAAATTTTCAAACTAAAAACTTTTCTCAAAAAAAAAGAAAGAAGCAAAAAGACGGCCGAATGTCAGGAAAACTATCGAAATACAACCTGGCGCGTGTGTTTTCAGTGAAACCAGGCTGTATCTTCAGTTTTTGTTAGTTGATTTTTTTGTTCGGTTATTAACACTCGAATTTGTTGGATCCCGCGGATCCGAGTTGTAATACTCTTTGGATCGCGCGCAATGTGCTTACTGCGTAAGAACCGAAAAAAGCAAATGTCATCGGGTGGCAACCTGATTTCGTTCATTCAAAATGACATTCATTCATGGAAATGAGTATAGATACATTTTGAATGAATTTTTACTATGAAGAAAAACTTGTAATGGGTAAGTATAAGTATGCCAGTATCGTTCCCTTTTTTATAATTTTATAAATTTACTAATCTTTTATTCTTTTATTTCATTTCAGGTACTCTTTTTATTTCATTGCAGGTACACTGAAAGGGTGTCCAAATCATTGTCAATGGGGAATTGCACAAAGGTGGATGTCATCAATAAAGGTGATGGCAAGATCAATGAGAATTGTGGCGCTGATTACGTTAAAGTAAAGCAAATGGCTCCCACAGGTATGCCAACTGTGGAGCCATATACTCGTTTTGTGAGCGTGGATGGTGGTGCTGATCGAGTTTTGTACTTTTTCACTGATGATGCAGATAAATTTCGGTTATTGGGTGGCGATCGTGTAGCTACCTTAGTGGCAGATTATCTTATTGATATAGTGAAAGGCTGTGGTATTGCTTTAAGTATGGGTTTGGTGCAAACAGCATACGCTGATGGTGGCTCCACTCATTATATTACCGATACGTTGAAAGTGCCGGTGGCATGGGTACCTACTGGCGTAAAGCATTTACATCATAAAGCGTTACAATACGATGTTGGTGTGTATTTTGAGGCCAATGGCCATGGTACTGTTATTTTCAGCGACAATGCCAAAAGTTTGATAAAAGCGGCGTCGGAAACGAATGCTCATGCTAACATGTTATTGCAGATAATAGATCTGATCAATGAAACTGTTGGTGACGCAATATCTGATATGCTGTTAGTTGAGACGATACTAAATCATAAAGGTAGGGATGTCAAACAGTGGTGAGCCTAATACAAGGATATGCCTAATCTACAATTGAAAATTAAGGTTCACGATCGGAATGTGATTAAAACTCCGATGCGGAACGCGTTTGTGTAACACCTGTGGGTCTGCAAGAAGGCATCGACAAGGTGGTAGCCAACTATAAACGTGGACGCGCATTCGTGCGACCCTCTGGTACGGAAGATGTTGTTCGCGTTTATGCTGAAGCCGCTACAAAGAATGAGACAGAAAGCTTAGCTTATGAAGTATGCATTTTGGTGCAACAATTAGCTGGTGGTGTCGGACCTGAGCTTATACATCCTAGCAAGACAATAAGTGCTCACATCTAGACCTCATATATGTTTCTTCTTTAACTGCTAATGTCGAACCGGTGTTGCCCTTTGCGGCGAAACGGTTTTTAAGCATTAAAATTCACGATTTTCATGCCTTTAAAGTGCCTACATGCATATGCCCTAATTAGTAATAATAAGTAGATGGTAATCGATGCGTTCATTTGCTTTCATCTGTTGTTGTTGTTGTAGTGATAAGGACGGTACCCTTTCGGTAACACGCACCATAAAGGTACTAGCCCGACCATCTCGGGAACGATTTGGTATGAACACATGAGACCTTCTAGGCCATACCGCTGTCCCGCTCCCTACATCCATTTGGAGTTCAGGGTCGCCAGAGCCTCCCCTGTTAATGAAACAGAATTCGCCACTGGTAGGGGTGAGGTTGACATTGGGTTAGAGGAGCGCTGGAAACCTCTTTAAAGGGTTACGCTACCCCTTGAATCAATTTGGTAGTTTAGTCGCCCCTTTCGGCAGGCATACCGACCGCGGTTGCATCGTTAGCCCCCTAACCCGCTGGGGCATTTGTTTTCATCTCTTTTCTAACTGTTCTGTTATTTTATTATTTTGTGACAGCAGCTGGATACCGGAACTTTGTTGGAAGTTACAGAAAAAGCGAAGGATGGGGCCATTATGCATGGTATTGCTTTGCGCTCTAAAAGAAATTTTATTCCAGATGCTTTAAATTTCGCTCCATTCATTTTAATACCGTTCATTCCCACGTAAGGAATTTGAAAATGCTGTAAATTTACAAACCGTCATTAATCAGCTGATGCATAGTGTACAAATGGAATTAAAAAATATTCAAAACGCTTGACTGAAATGTGTCGCGTCCATTGCCAATACACAGCCAACGTGGAAGATAACCATCATGCAATGGCCATATTTCCTCGAATTAACATCGATAGGGTACGATTTTGCATCATATAAGCCATCAAGGACTGCCGCTGCATCCCTATTTTTAGCTTTACATTTGCTGAAAGATAATTCAAATTACCAACTGGCTTCAACACCAACCACTGGACATCAACAGTTTCAATGGTAGGAGATAATTCGTCTAATTTCTTAGATTTATATTATTTATATTATATTTTCTTAAAACTTAGGTAGCGAAGTACATACACTGCACGTTGGCAAGAGATGGCCGTCGAAATAGATGCAGCCCTAAGGTTGGAAGGCAATGCCAGCACTGGCGCTTCATCTCTTGCATATGCAATCCCAGTGGGCAATATGACGGCCTCCATTATAACGGTGCCCTGGAACGGTCTATGTGTGGTAAGAGGTGAGCTAATATGCACGTTTGTTATTGTATTTTATATTATTTTTAGTTTTGAAGTGAGTACTTAGGTTGTATGGTAGGATTTCAAAAAGGGGCTTGTGTAGTTTTATGGGGTTTAACTGTGGTCAATTTTTAGATTGAAACCCGTGGGTGTTCCCTCCCCTTTTTTTTCCAAGCCGCGTTTGCGCCAACTAAAACGTCAGTAAACCTTTATGATTTTCTCTACATTTCGATGCAATTTGGTTACTCTTTCTGATTAGATAATGAGTTCATTGAACAAAGAGATAATCACTGAACCATATGAGTACTTTGATGATCGAAAACTGAATATAGTTCTCAATCATTTTTGGGGTCATATGCGAATCGAATATGTTTACTTTAGATGGTCAACGATTTTCTTTAGTCATTTTCCATTCAGCTTTCTGAATCTGCCCTGCTATCTTGATTGATTAATGAATATTCTACGTGTTAAAGTTTTACCTCTCATTGAAGATTTAGTTTGGTCTGAGACATGAATCAGAAATGATTATTTAAGATACATTTTCTTCTCGACAATAAATTAACTTTTGAACCGAAAATACCTTTGAATATGAACGTTTTTTAATCATCCTGGAGCATGATGTTTGAATGTTTTGAGTCGCTGGATATTCTGGTGGTGATAGGAATAAAAAAAAAATTTTTTTTTTTTTTTTGGGGGGTATGCGTTGGCAGATGGTTTATCTGCTTTAGTCTTCTATTGGCCTCGTTCGTGGTGAACGAGGGCTGGGTTATGGGGTTTGTTGGCCTCGTTCGGGGTGAACGAGAGCTGGGTTATGGGGTTTGTTGGCCTCGTTCGGGGTGAACGAGAGCTGGGTTACGGGGATTGTTATAATGGGTGGGAGTTACAAGTCTCCCTCAGCCTCACTGGAGGGTGGTAATAGGACCAATTTCGTGATTGGTCTGGTGGTTTGTCCCCTTGCCGTATCCAGTTCGACGACTCGAACTCGGTTATCGGGGCCATAGTGAAGATTGGCTATCCGACCTAGTCTCCATTCATTGGGGGGCAGATTATCCTCCTTAATGACGACTAGGTCTCCCTGTTTAAGGTTTGATTGTGGATGCTTCCACTTAACGCGCTTCGGCAATTCGGTGAGATACTCCGTTTTCCACCGTTTACAGAAGGTTTGATACAGCGCCTTAAGTTTTTCCCATCGATTGACGAGTGATGCGCGATTCTCGCTGACGTCGATCTCCGGTGGAGCTAACAGGTGCCCTCCCACGAGGAAATGGCCTGGAGTAAGTGGCTCCAAGTTGGACGGCTCGTTGGAGGAGGGGCTTAACGGTCGAGAATTGAGACAGGACTCGATTCGACAAAGTAGTGTGCTGAACTCTTCAAGGGTAAATTTGTGATCCAAAGCGATCTTCTTGAAGTGGTTCTTGAAGCTCTTGACCCCTGCCTCCCATAGTCCGCCCATGTGAGGAGCTCCTGGTGGTATGAAATGCCATGTCAGGTTTTGGTGACTGTACTTGGATAAAGTTTGGTTGCGAGCGTCCGCCAGGAAAGCTTTGAGTTCTGAGCGGAGAGCTCTGGAGGCTCCGACAAAGTTTGTTCCGTTGTCGGAGTAGATGTTCTTTGGACATCCTCGCCGAGCGACAAACCTATCGAAAGCTGCCAGGAATGCGGCAGTACTGAGGTCACTAGTGGCTTCCAAGTGAATCGCTTTGGTTGCAAAGCAAATAAAGAGGCAGACGTAACCCTTTGACATGCGGCATCCTCTTCCGCTATAAGATTTGATGTCAAATGGTCCGGCAAAATCTACCCCCGCATTGGTGAAAGACCGGGAGAAGGTGGTTCGTTCTGAGGGTAGATCTCCCATAAGTTGGGTTTGGGTCCGCTTGCGGAATATTGTGCACGTTTTGCAATTGTGTATGACCGATCGGATCATATTTTTGACCCTAGGGATCCAATATTGTGTGCGTAGGCGACGAAACATAAGTTGGTTCTCCCCATGCAGGGTGTCTTTATGGATGAACTGGACAAGAAGTCGTGTGAGCCGGCAGTCATACGGCAGAATGATCGGGTGCCGTTCACTGTAGGGAAGATCCTTGGCCCCTGAAAGACGACCGCCAACCCTCAATATGCCCTTATCATCGACAAGGGGGGTAAGAGGGAGGATTTCACTCTTTGAACCGATGAGCTTCCCGGAATTTAAGCTCGAAAGTTCCTCCGAATAGTGCCTCCGTTGGTAGAAAGCTATTAACTGACTTGTCGTGGCCTGGATTTCATCGGGTGAAATGAAGTGCGATGCTGCTTTAAAGGAAGATTTTGTCTTATGATTGGTTCTTTGGATAAATCTTCGAACATACGATATGACCCTCAAGGCCCTGGACAAATTGGAAAACCGTTCGAGGATGTCGTCTTTCTCTTTTATTTTTGAAGTTGTATGAACCTGCACCCGTTTTTCCTCTATGTTAGTCCGATAGTCCTTTTCTTGTATTGGCCATTCTGTCTTATCTTCTTGTAACCAAGAAGTCCCTGCCACCACAAAGAGTTATTGACTAACTCCTTCGCTGATAGTCCTCGGCTAGCCAGGTCGGCAGGATTGGATGCGGATTCTACGTGGTGCCAGGATTTGTTTCCTACCTTTTCTACTATTTTCGTTACTCGATGAGCGACAAAGGTTGACCAAGAACAAGGGGGTTTTCTTATCCACGCCAAAACAATCGTGGAGTCTGTCCATAGGTGTAGATTGAAATTTTCTAAATGCAGATTTTCACGCACTGCTTCGATGGTTTCGGCCAGCAACACTGCACCGCATAGCTCTAATCGGGGTAATGAAACTGTTTTAACGGGTGCTACTCTTGTTTTTGCTATTAATAAGTTAACGTAGACCTCATCCTTTATCTTTGCTCGTAAAAAGACTGTCGCGGCGTAAGCTTTTTCCGAGGCGTCGCAAAAGCCGTGTATTTCAACGTCGTTGGTTGGCGTAAAATACACCCAACGTGGGATACGAATTCCGTTAATGGAGGGGTATTCCTGCATAAAATTATGCCATCGGTCTAGGGTTCCTGCCGACACTGGTTCGTCCCAGTCAGTCCCCTCTAGCCAAATGTCTTGCATAATGATTTTTGCAACAATGACGACTGGGGCGAGCCAACCTAGGGGATCGAAAAGTTTAGCGATTGCAGAAAGTATTGTCCTTTTCGTTAACATATCCCGATTTTCAATTGGTTTTGCCGTGAAGTAAAAATAATCCGCATGCGCGTTCCATCGAATACCTAGGGTCTTGACCGTACTCGTGTCCTCGAATTCCAAAAAGTCTTCGTTGAGCAGATGAGGTTTGGGTATTCCTTTAAGTATTCTTGAGCAATTTGACGTCCATTTGCGGAGGGAAAAACCAGCGGACTGTAATGCATCTGTGATTTCATCGCGAGTTTTGAGTGTGGATTCGATGCTATGTCCCCCGGCTAGAACGTCATCGACGTACATACCTGTCCGTAAGATATCTGCGGCAATGGGTAATGAAGTTTCAACGTCGTCTGCTAGTTGGTGCAGTGTCCTTATCGCCAGATAAGGAGCACAATTGACTCCAAAGGTGACTGTCTTTAATTCGTAGACGCTGATAGGGTCACTAGGATTGTTGCGAAAAACTATTCTCTGGAATTGTGTTTGGTTTGGCTTTACCAATATCTGCCGATACATTTTCTCGATGTCGCTATTAAAAACATATTTAAAGAATCTCCATCGAAGGAGTAGAATCGTTAAGTCGGCCTGAAGCACTGGGCCTGTATAAAGTACGTCGTTTAGGCTTGTGCCATTGGCTGTGGGACACGAAGCGTTGAACACCACACGGACTTTGGTCGTGGTGCTTTCCTCTTTTATAACCGCATGATGGGGTAAGGAGTAGCAATCGGTCACGTGGGGTGGTATGATTTTTGGAACTTTTGACATATGTCCCAATGTCTCATATTCCGCTAGTACCCTATTGTACTCTGTCTGTAGGGCCGGTGTCTTGGCTAGGCGCGTCTCATTCCGGTAGAATTGGGAGCAGACGCCGTTTAGGGAAGGCCCTAAGGAGATGTTGTTGGGAAAATCCTGTTTAAAAGGAAGGGCGACAGTATATTTGCCATCGGGATTTCTTTCTGTTGTAAGTCTGAAAAGTTCCTCGCAATAGGCATTATCTTCGTTAAGTGCCCTTTTCTTAGGTATGTTTTCAAGTTCCCAGAAAGCGGTTAGTTGCTTGTCTAGGGTGATTTCATTAAAAAAAGATACCCGTGTATTAGTTGGGTGAGGTACTTCTGCACGACCAGTTAGAATCCAACCGAAGACGGTTTCTTGGGCGAGAAGCGTATTTAGAACGTTCTTCCTTATACCGTTCAGTATTATCTGGGGATCAATGTCGCCTCCAAGTATGAGATCGACTGGTTCATTAATGAAGAACCTTTTATCCGCCAGAATCAGATCAGAGAACGCTTGCCGAGTCGTTGCGCTCACTTGGCAAGTCGCAAGGTCCCCTGTTAATTGGGGCAGGACTAGGACCACTGTATCGATGCTCACTAAGGGGTCTGTGAGCGAACCTAACGTAATCACACATGATTCCTTTACCTGTGCAGATGGGGTATTATTTATTCCTGACACTTGCACATGCAGACGTTTGGATGGAAAGTTTATTCGCTTTTTTAGTCTTTCTGTTATGAAAGAGCATTCGGACCCAGAGTCTATCAGCGCTCTGGCGGAAAATTTCACTCCATTATAGTGTATATTAACACGTGCTGTTCCTAATAATACCCCTTTAGTGGTGTTAGCATGACACGAAGAGACGTTATTAGCATTATCTTGTCTTTTTTCAGACGCCATCCTTGCCCTAGCCTGCTGTGAGGTTGAAGGTGTGTTGTCGGTGGCGTTTTGAGTCCACCTCTGAGGAGTTGTCTTTGGTTGTGCTGTCGGAAGATGGAGCAAGGTGCTGTGCCTCGCGTGGCACGTGCTGCAATTAAATCGGCTAGTGCATCGTGTCACGGTGTGTCCACCCGACAGACAATTCAGACAGTAACTATTGTTTTTGATAAATTCAATTTTTCCTGACGTGGACAACCTACGAAATTTTTGGCAATTTCGTAATTTGTGCTCTGTACTGTTGCACATCTTACAGGCTGATTTGGGTACGCTGGCTTGGTAAACCCCAAGTTTCGTAGAATTTTCCCGAGAGTTTGAATTTTGACTTTTGGGTTCTTTTGTGGTTTTGTTACCTCTAAGATCAGAAACCGTCTCTAATGTCTGGAAGCGATTGGACAGGAATTTGTCCATATCCTCCCATTTTGGGATATCTGTTTTTCGTTCTACGGTCTGTTCCCAAAGAGCCAACGTAGATTCAGGGAGTTTTGTGGAGCATAGGTAGGTTATAATTGCATCACAATTTGTGATGTCAATATTATGACATTGTAATGCAGAAATGCAATTGTTTATCTCCCGTTGCAATTTTTTGATGGAGGTTCCACACTCCTGTTCGACTGCCGTCAGATTAAATAAAAGTTTTAATTGTGTGTTGACGAGGATACGTTTATTTTCGTACCTGTCGCTTAGATTTTTCCAGGCGGTTGCAAAACCCTCGTTTGTTAATGAGCACCTGCCCACTATTTCTTTTGCCTCCCCTTGAGTTTTTTGTTTTAGATAATATAATTTCTCGACATCTTTCAGATCAGTATTGTGGATGTATATCGCCGTGAACATATCTCTAAAGGCTGGCCAGGAAAGGTAGTCGCCTTTAAATACATCGGTGTCACAAGGCGGCAGCCGCATTTTATGTCCACGGCGCGAAGAGTCTTCATCCTTTGCTTCATCCTTGACCGGCTGTGGGGTGATGGATTCGGCTTCAGCCGCCACAGCAGATATGCATTGCAGGTAGTATGCAAAGCAACTTTTATTTTTCTTTCTTAATGAGCTGAGCTCGTCTTTGGACAGTTCAGAATTGCTGAGAAGACTTTCATATGTGGACTTGGTCTTCTTCCATAGTGCCCTTAGCTCCTCTTGCAGTAGTGCAAGGGTGTGCTTGTTCCGGGATTCGGCCGGGGTGGAGTTGAAATCTTGTTCAAACTCCACTATGGAATCAGCCAATCTCATATAAGTCTCCATTGATTTTATTAATTTGAATATTTTGTTTCTTTGAAGGTGTTGAGCTTGAAAGCAAAAGACTTAGTGGCGTTGGTGTATATTCAACCGCAGCAAAAATTATAAGAGTGTTTTGTTTTTTTTTGTACGTAGCCCAGCTATCAATCCTGCTGTGATTGTGCTTGTAATTTGGGAAAAACTTAAACAACGTGACATCAGGACCGACAAGCCGACAGCTGGTTCGATTATACCTTGTAAATCTCTTCAAAACCTTTTCTCTCGGGAGTGGGGTTTGAACCCGCACTCCTACGATGGTTGAAGTGTTAAAAAGACATTCCCTAGTTGTTGTAAACTTTGTCCCAATTAAATATTTTATTCCTTGCACAGTACATACTTTGTGTGTAATCATGTGTTAAAGTTATGCTTTTTGTTTGCGGTAGTTTCAAGGAAACTGGAATTTTTTCTTCTGTTCTATTTATAGAACTACAAAAAATTAACCAATGTCGTCTATTTATTTGAGTTAAGCTGGGATTGCCCTCATTGCTTTTAAATGTATGAAAACATTTATTTTAAGTAATTTTTAATTTATAATTTATTTAATAATTTGGGAAAGATTTATGCAACGTGACATCAGGACGGACAAGGCAACAGCGTTTTCGATTATACCTTGTAAATCTCTTCAAAGCCTTTTCTACCGGGAGTGGGATTTGAACCCGCACTCCTACGATGGTTGAAGTGGTACAAACGCATTCAGCCACATCAGTCCTTAGTTGCAGAACCTGAAATTTATCCCAATTGCCTTCCTTGCATATTTTATTCTTTACAAAGTATTTTAAAAATCGCTTCAAATAAATGTTTTTATAAATTTAAAAGCAATGAGGGAAATCGCCGCTTAATTCACACAAAAATAATAAAAACTGAATAACAATATTTGAATAACAGTTATTATATACTGGTGTCAATCCCATTAATCCTTAAAAAATCTTAACTAAAACTGACCACACCATTCAACATAAACACATCTAAATCTAATATTTATATTATAAATGGCAAAGTTTGGATGTTTGGATGTTTGTCCAGACGTTTGTCTTTGTGACTCAATCACGCAAGAACGGCTGGACCGATTTGGATGAAATTTTGCACACATATAGCCAATAGTCTAGAAGGATCTACTAGCTATATATTTTTGAAAAGGGGCGTGGTGCCCGCCCCCTAGGAACAGTTATAATTTAATTTTTATATTTTTTCGTCTTTGCGACTGAATCACGCTAGAATGGCTACACGGATTTTGATGAAATTTGGGACACAGATAGTAGTCTACTAGCGAAATTTTTTTCGAATATGGAAAGAGGGGTGGGGGTCCCACGACCTCTTCGAGCAATTACTTTTTAATAATTTTTATACATTATAACTTTACGTATACTGGCCTTCACCAATATCACATACTCAAGGGGTCAAATAAATCGAGGGCTTACAAAGTAAGCAGTGACACCCTCCGCCCCCCCCGTCCTCCCCCCCCTTTTTCTCCATCTTTGGTGTAAAATCTATAAATTGTTATAACTCAATATAAATTTTCTCCTAAATCAATAATTTTTGGTATCTGGCACCTAAAGATCGAGATCTAGACAATTTTGGAGGAACCATCAGTGGTCCTCTCCTTTTACTCCCGTCATCCGCCCTCCTTCAATTGTTTTTATTAGCACGCTTTTATTAGCTTTACCTGTATATTTCTATGTACCTTTTTATTCGCTCCAATGCGCCTGCTGCCTTATTAACATGGTTTTATAATTAGCTTCACCTTATTTGTAATCCCGTAAGGGTCATATGGAGACCCTTCCGGGATCATTTCTGGATGGTTTTCGGGATCCATTTTCGGGATCATTTGCGTACCTTCGAGAGATAAATTCTTGATGGTTGCCGGGATCATTACGGGACTTTTTCGGGGTTATTTTGGGTCCCTTTAGGCATCATTTCTGGATGGTCTTCGGGATTCGTCCGGCATCCCGTCGGGGTCGTTTCGGGACTTTTTCGCGACTAATACGGGATCATTTGGGAACCCTTTCGGCATCATTTCTGGATGGTTTTCGGGATCCGTCCGGGATCTCGTCGGGGTAATTTGGGGACTTTTTCGGGATCATTTGGGGGCTCTTCCGGCATCATTTCTGTATGGTTTTTGTGATCCGTCCGGGGTCATTTGGGGGCTCTTCCGGCATCATTTCTGGATGTTTTTCGGGATCCGTCCGGGATCCCGTCGGGGTCATTTCGGGACTTTTTCGCGACTAATACGGGATCATTTGGGAACCCTTTAGGCATCATTTCTGGATGGTTTTCGGGATCCGTCCCGGATCCCGTCGGAGTCATTTGGGGGCTCTTCCGGCATCATTTCTGGATAGTGTTCGGGATCCGTCCGGGATCCCGTCGGGGTCATTTCGGGACTTTTTCGCGACTAATACGGGATCATTTGGGAACCCTTTCGGCATCATTTCCGGATGATTAAGGGTCATTTCGGGACTATTAGGTGATCATTTGAGGACCTTTCCGGCATCACTTCTGGATGATTTTCGGTATCCGTTCGGGATCCCGTCGGAATCATTGCGGGACTTTTTCGGAATCATTGTTTATCCCTTCCGGCATCATTTCTGGAGGGTTTTCGGGATTTGTCCGGGATCCCGTCGGGGTTATTTCGGGACCTTTTCGGGGCTAATACGGAATCATTTGGGGATCCTCTAGGGGTCGTTTCGTGACTTTTTCTATTTTATTTCGGGATCATTTGGGGACCCTTCCGGCATAATTTTTTGATGGTTTGCCGGATCCATCAGGGTCATTTCGGGACCATTTTGGGATCATTTGGGGACCCTTCCGAGATCATTTCTGGATCCGTCCGGGATGCCGTAGGAGCCATTTCGGGATTTTTTGTTACTTTTCCGGGATAGTTTTTGGACCCTTCCGGGATCATTTCTGGATCTGTGCGGAATCCCATCTGGGGCATTTCCGCACTTTTTCCGGATCATTTTGGAATCCTTCCGGAATCATTTCTGTATGGTTTTCGCGATCCGTCGTGGATCCCCTCGGAGCCATTTCGGAAATTTTTCTGGAGTATATCGGGGTCTTTTGGGGATTTTTTCGCGATCATTTGGGGGCTCTTCCGGCATCATTTCTGGATGGTTTTAGGGATCCGTCCGCGATCCCGTCGGGGTCATTTCGGGACTTTTTCTCGACTAATACGGGATCATTTGGGGACCCTTTAGACATCATTTCTGGATAGTTTTCGGGATCCGTCCGGGATCCGGACGGGGTCATTTCGGGACTATTTCGGGATCATTTGGGGTACCTACCGGCATCATTTCTGGATGGTTTTCGGTATCCATCCGGGATCTCGCCGGAGTCATTTGGAGACCTTTTCGGGATCATTTGGGGGCTCCTCCGGCATCAATTCTGGATGGTTTCCGGGATCCCGTCGGTGTAATTTCGGGACTTTTTCGCGACTAATACGGGATCATTTGGGAACCCTTTCGGCATCATTTCTGGATGGTTTTCGGAATCCCATCAGGGTAATTTCGGGACTATTAGGGGATCATTTGGGGACCTTTCCGGCATCATTTCTGGATAATTTTTGGGATCCGTCCGGGATGCCGACGAGGTCATTTCGGGACTATTTCGGGATCATTTGGGATACCTACTGGCATCATTTCTGGATGGTTTTTGGGATTCGTCCGGGATCCCGTCGGGGTCATTTCGGGACTTTTTCTCGACTAATACGGGATCATTTGCGGACCCTTTCGGCATCATTTCTGAATAGTTTTCGGAATCCTTTCGGGATCCCGTCAGGGTCATTTCGGGACTTTTTCGGGATCATTTAAGGATGGCTTTCAGGATTCGTCCGGGAAACCGTCAGGGTAATTTCTGGACTTTTCCGAGACTATTTCGGAATCATTTTGAGACCTTCCCAAGATCATTTCTGGATGGATTTCGGGATTTGTCCGGGATGCCGTCAGGTTCATTTTGGGACTATTAGGTGATCATTTGAGGACCTTGCCGGCATCACTTCTGGATGGTTTTCGGTATCCGTTCAGGATGCCGTCGGAATAATTGCGGGAATTTTTCGGTATCATTTGGGGTCCCTTCCGGCATCATTTCTGGATGGTTTTTGGGATTCGTCCGGCATCCCGTCAGGGTCATTTCGGGACTTTTTCTCGACTAATACGGGATCATTTGCGGGCCCTTTCGGCATCATTTCTAGATAGTTGTCGGGATCCGTTCGGGATCCCGTCAGGGTCTTTTCGGAACTATTAGGAGATCATTTGAGGACCTTTCCGGCATCATTTCTGGATAGTTTTCGGGATCCTTTCGGGGTCCCGTCACGGTCATTTCGGGACTTTTTCGGGATCATTTAAGGATGGCTTTCAGGATTCATCCGGGAACCCGTCAGGATAATTTCTGGACTTTTCCGAGAGTATTTCGGGATCATTTTGGGACCTTCCCAAGATCATTTCTGGATGGATTTCGGGATCTGTCCAGGATGCCGTCAGGGTCATTTTGGGACTATTAGGTGATCATTTGAGGACTTTTCCGGCATCACTTCTGGATGGTTTTCGGTATCCGTCCAGGATCCCGTCGGAATAGTTGCGGGACTTTTTCGGGATCATTTGGGGTGCCTTCCGGCATCATTTCTGGATGGTTTTTGGGATTCGTCCGGCATCCCGTCTGGGTCATTACGGGACTTTTTCTCGACTAATACGGGATCATTTGCGGGGCCTTTCGGCATCATTTCTAGATAGTTGTCGGGATCCGTTCGGGATCCCGTCAGGGTCTTTTCGGAACTATTAGGAGATCATTTGAGGACCTTTCCGGCATCATTTCTGGATAGTTTTCGGGATCCTTTCGGGGTTCCGTCACGGTCATTTCGGGACTTTTTCGGGATCATTGAAGGATGGCTTTCAGGATTCATCCGGGAACCCGTCAGGATAATTTCTGGACTTTTCCGAGAGTATTTCGGGATCATTTTGGGACCTTCCCAAGATCATTTCTGGATGGATTTCGGGATCTGTCCGGGATCCATTCAGGGTCATTTAGGGATGCGTTCGAGATTTCGTCAGGATCATTTCGGGACTTCTTCAGGACTATATCGGGATCATTTCTGGATGGTTTACAGGATCCGTCCAGGACCCCTTAAGGGTAATTTCGGGACTATTAGGTGATCATTTAAGGACCTTTCCGGCATCACTTCTGGATGATTTTCGGTATCCGTTCGGGATCCCGTCGGAATCAATGCGGGACTTTTTCGGTATCATTTGGGATCCATTCCGGCATTATTTCTGGATGGTTTTCGGGATTTGTCCGGGATCCCGTCGGGGTTATTTCGGGACCTTTTCGGGGCTAATACGGGATCATTTGGGGATCCCCTAGGGGTCGTTTCGTGACTTTTTCTGTATTATTTCGGGATCATTTGGGGACCCTTCCGGCATAATTTCTTGATGGTTTGCCAGATCCATCAGTGTCATTTCGGGACCATTTTGGGATCATTAGGGGACCCTTCCGAGATCATTTCTGGATCCGTCCGGGATGCCGTAGGAGCCATTTCGGGATTTTTTGTTACTTTTCCGGGATAGTTTTTGGACCCTTCCGGAATCATTTCTGGATCTGTGCGGGATCCCATCTGGGTCATTTCCGGACTATTTCGGGATCATTTTGGGACCCTTCCGGAATCATTTCTGTATGGTTTTCGCGATCCGTCGTGGATCCCCTCGGAGCCATTTCGGAACTTTTTCTGGAGTATGTCGGGATAATTTAGGGACCCTTCCTGGATATTTTCTGGATGGTTTTTGAGATCCGCCCGGGAGCCCGTCAGGGTCATTTCGGAACCTTTTCGGGATCATTTTGGAACACCTTCAGGGATCATTTCTGTGTGGTTCTCTGGATACGTCTAGAATCTTGTCGTTGTCATTTCGGGTTTTTTTGGGACTATTCCGGGAACTTTTGGAGACCCCTTCGGGGCATTTCTGGATGGTTTTCGGGATCCGTCCGCGATAGCGTGGGGGTCATTTCATAGCTTTTTCTGGATAATTTCGGGATCATTTGGGATCCTATCAGGTTATCTGCTCATTTAGTTCTTTTTTTTACTCAATTACAAAAATAAAATGCATTAGACAAAAAACAAAATTTTAAACAGATAACTTGATAAGCAGGCTAACGCGAATAGCCCATATATTTAAATTTCTCTTTGCGGACGGGGCCGCGGGTAAAGGCTAGTTCTTTATAACACAGGCCGTGAAATAGAAATGAATTTGCAGTTGGCAATTAAGGCCTCTCAGGTGAACCCGCGGGAGAGGATGTCTTTTTAAAGACATAATTACTGCTCCTGATAGATAGCTGACTGTAATGGGCGATGTCATAGCATGGGCCACCCTTCACTTAGTTAAGGACGACTGGGGGTGCCTTCGGGTTACCTAGGCACGAAGCCTGACCAGATGACCAGATAACCCTTTTCCCTTAGCTCTGGCTTTGTCCGTAAGCCAGTCCGTTTAAGTAGATGGCCACTATGCTCTTTTGAACACACCCCTCCTCCGTTCACTCGGAATGGCCTACTTGCTCCAGCTGGTGCAACGCCGCCTCCTGATCGACACCTATTAAGTAGCATGCGATTTGTGGCGGCGTAGTCCAGCCACGAAGCCAGTACTCGTGGTAACCGGACGGGAGTGGGTGCCCTGGAGTATATGTAACCGCTCCCACTAGCTAGCTCACATCGCTTGAATGGACGACATTGTCCCCCTGGTCAGGCAAGGAGTGGCCCTCCGTACATACGACCACATCACCACCTCTTAATGGATCTGGCTTCGACAGTGGACAGATGCGCGCAAACAAGGTGATAGCGCGGTGCCGTAAATGTGCACTTCCCCTCCGCCCACGGATCGATCCTCTGATTCTAGCCAGGTACAGTCTCGCCCTCAATAAGCATTTTATATCTAGCGTGCAGATATAGAGGCGGGGGTGTGGAACGGTAGAGCCAGCACTAATCGAGTCCTCGTAGTCTTTATAGGTCACCGAATAGCTCGGTTCCGCCGACGACTACCCGTGAAGAAACAACCGGCGGCTGCAAAGGTAAAACCCACCACCTCAGCCTTCGACAAAATCCACCTCATAGAAATATATTAGGGCAAAGTAACACTAGAAGCAGTCGTTTTCAAGCCCACATAAGAAAATAGCTCCTCTGACGTTCTGAACAACATCCCAAAATAAAGCCTGGAGATGATTAAGCCAAAATAAAGGCCGTGAGGAGGACAACAGCTGGCACAACACTGGTGGAGCTACTGAAAAGCGAGCGCGTACCGTGAAATTCACATGCGGAGCAGCACATGGATAATTTCTTGGTCCTGACCCGTTAAATGCCTGACTTTTCCCTCTTAGATGAATACACAGTCGACATTGCTGCAGTCATTACAGCGCAAAACACAGAAGAAAAACGCATAAAGATCAATCTTGTCATGATACGCACAAAGAGTGGGTAGACTCGCGTGAACTCCAGCTGTCAGCAGAAAAAACAGAGTTCATATTCCTAACAAATAAAATAACTTAAAAAAAGTGTTTAAGTTAAACAGTTTTATTGAAAACAATACTCACATTAAGTATTAAAAATAGTAAAAGCTAGGAAATAATTAGGTAGGTCCTAGGTGCTAGTCATCACACTCCTCATTAATCTAGGGCGTTAAATAAAAAGGTGGGCCGCATTAAATTTTTTTTAAGTCGCTTTCTATTCACGTATGTATTATGTGTTCCAAATATTAGCCACATGGGTCCACAAATACAATTTTTTTAATAACTCGATACCTAGCGGCGATTTTTTTCATAGGTCGGTTTCTATTCATGTATGTATTATGTGTTCCAAATATGAACCAAATGGGGTCAAAAATACGATGTTTTTAAATATCTAGATCCTTGCGCCACCTGGCGGCGATATTTTCACAAAGCGATTTCTATTCCTCGATACCTACGCCACCTAGCGGCGATTTTTTTCATAGGGTTTTCTATATCTGTATGTAATATGTGTTCCAAATATGAGCCAAATCGGACCACAAATACGATTTTTTTGAATATCTCGATCCTTGCGCCACCTAGCGGGAGTTTTTTCACAAAGCGATTTCTATTCCCGTATGTATTATGTGCTCCAAATATGAGCCAAATCGGACCAAAAACACGATTTTTTTAAATATTCCGATCAATGCGACACCTCTCGGACTTTTTTCTTATTATTGCATTGTCATCAGGTTCTGAACTATATTCCAAGTTTCAAGCTTGTAGCTTATCGGGAAGTTACTTAAATTTTTAAATACAAAATTCGTAAACAAAGGCCAGCCGCTACACAGAGTCAAGCTATATAAAACCGTTTAAAAAGCATAGCCGGCTAGAAGTTCGCTTTAAAAACTTCTCCGCAAATATCAGAGAAGGTCGCCAACAATTTAGGAATAAGGTTTGACTCTCGAAACAGGAAACTGCTGGTGGACATCAACCTATCCACGTTACCTTACGGCTCCGAAATGTGGGCAAATAACAACAATTGTAGAGCGAAAAAAGAAGGCTGGGTTAGGTTGAACCGGTCTATGAGGACCTCACATAGACTGAATGAGTTCGTAATATTACCAGAAATTTATCTAACGACCAAACTGGAAAACCCTATCAAAAACCAGGACCTATGTCATCAAATAACTCTGTCCTCTTGACAAATAATAGTGGCTTTTTCTAGATCTGACATTTGTATCACTCCTAATAGCTGGAGTCTTATCCTGGCAAGCGCAGGGCACGAGCACAAAAGGTGTTCTATCCTTTCTTCATCCAACCCGCACATCCTACATCTGCTATCACTGACCAAGCTTAATTTAAAGGCATACGACGCCAGAAGGCGGTGTCCAGTCAGAATACCCGTCATGAGTCTACAGTCCTTTCTTTTTAATGAAAGAAGCAACTTTGTTAGTGTAAGGTACACATAATCTTCGACAAATCTTGTTCATACTCCTGTGATATTTTATATGTATGTGGTTTTCAACATATCTGAGGATGCTGGAATATTCAGCGAAACGTCGGGAGTAAGGTGGGGTAATCGTTTTACTTGCACCAGTATAAATTAGATCACACTATTCTACATATTTAAAACTCTTAAAATGTAACAACAACCTACTTTTTAAATGTGATTCCTGCTGCTGCATGCTTATATCTTCCTACTTAGCCTAATGGGATAATGCATTATGCTCACAAAGGAAATCCAATTTGTATGAATTAAACCTTTGTCTGCAGAAGGTCTTTGCTTTCAACGTATTCACATTCAAATCGCAAATAATAATACTTCTTAGAATACAACAAAAAATCAACAATGCTATGAATTATAAAGAGGACGTCAATAACATCAACTGCGCTTACATGACGGCATTATCAGCTAGTGGACGATTCAGTGAAGATGGATGAATTAATGTTAAGTTTTGTTTATTTTTGTTTAGTAATGTTTATATGGTTTAATAAAGTTATTTAACATTGAATGTAAGCGGAAAGTCTGTTAAAGAGTTATGTAAATGTTTCACTGTTAAATATGTTAATGTTTGTTTGGTTTTATGTTTATATTTTTATGTGAAAATATACAGCCTCCCTGAGGAAGATGGAAAAACTTGTGTTTTGTCTTCAAATTATCGGCCGAAAAGCTCCAATAACCACAGAAACACATAATAGTTCTAAATCCATAAAAAATGCTTTTAAGTGGAATAATTCGACTGTTCTGTTAGTTCTTGAGAGGGACGAAGTAAAAAGTGATGTATCAACTGTCCCAAAAACTGTGTTCATTTAAAAATAATCAAAAATCGATATCCAGTGCTATAATTGAATTTTTTAAGTAAGTTAAAATGTTGTTTATTTATATGAATTAAGCACGGATTGCCATAATTGCTTTCAAGTGTATGTGAACATTAAGTTGAGGCAATTTTTTAATTTAATTTATTTAATAATGTGTAAGTAAAGTAAGTAAGTAATGTGGGAAAAATTTAAACAACGAGATATCAGGACGGAAAATGCGACAGCTGTTATGTTATTTTTGCTTTTTTTCTGTTTATAGAACTACAAAAAATTGACCAATGTTGCCCGTTTGTATGAATTAAGAGGGGATTGCCCTAATTGCTTTTAAATGTTTGTAAACATTTATTTGAAACGATTTTTTAATGATTCAAGGTTCGATTCGAGCTTAAGGCCAGAACAATAATTTTTTCTAATGATTATTATTGTTTTTTTTTTAATTTTTCTATAATTGAAAAATTGTATTTTGTTGTGTATTTATCAGTCAAATGAACCACCGCTATCTAGCTAAATGCTTAGCGCAGTGTGCCTAAAAAGTACTGATGATGAAGTACCGTTCGAAATGGATTTATCTGCGCAGCTATGGCAGGTTGTCTGGAAAAAAAAATTGTCTACTACTATTTCAAAAACAAAATACAATTTTACTTTCTTTATATTAGGTCGGTTGACTGTTTGTCTGCTTTTCATACAAATCTTGCAATCGATTTTTAAGTAACTTCTCATTGAGCTACAAACGTGAAACTTTACACATAGGTTAGAACACCGGTACAATGCAACAAAAGGGGAAAAGATCCGTTAGGTGGAGCACGGATAGAACTTTTTACCTGTGTTGAAAACTTCGAACGCGCTTGAGAACGTGATGACCCTTGAGTACGGTTGTAGCGAACGGCTTTGCTCGTCGGAGTGGGTGGGTTGTTTTGGGCCTTCATCTCACAGCGCTGACAATAAAAGAAAAGAAGAGAAGAACAAGACGGTCGTGTTGATATGTGCTCCGTATTTTTATAAAAAAAAATAGTAAACAACATATAAAAGCGCTAAAAAACGTACAACGTTTAACAACAGGTGCGGGAAGCTAGATTCATGTGGACAAATCTAAATACATAGTTTGGGAGAGTGGAGTATTTAATTGGTTAGTAATTTGCAAAAGCTATCTGCTGTGCTGCCATTACCGCAGTAGGCGCGCTGCAAACATCGCCAAGCACACTTTCACACAAACGCCTGTTGATACGCTGAGTACGGGTGAGAACATCAACAACCTGTCAAACCCCTTGGTTTTTATACTGTCGCTACTAATTGTGCTCTTTATTTTGTGTTTTTGACTTTTCTTTGCTATCATTAACTTAGCGCAAAAAATGAGCGCCCGATAAGCACTGAATTTGTTTACAAAGGTGAATGATAGAAAGGGCAAGTGGAAGACATAAAGGAGTGAAAAGTGTCAGCCAAAAACAGGGCTGCCATCGCGGTAGAAAAATATATATTTATACAGATAGATAATAAAAGATAATATGAACATAAAATGGTTCTGTAATGTATGTGCATTATCGGATATCAATACAAAATTTGTTGAAATCAAATATTTGATTAATAAATGTGAAGAAAACCATTGATATTAAACAGATAGTCGAGCAGATATTTTGTAACAAATTCTTCCAGATTAAAAGTAGCATTATTACGGACTTCAACTCCCTTTTAGAGCATAACATAGAAGTAAAATTGATTGCAATGAAGAATGAGATATTAAAAGATTTATGCAATGAATTAAAAAAGAGCAATGAATTGCTTAACGATTTACGCGTAGCAAATGAACAGCTAGAAAAACTATCTTATGCTCAGTTCACTTCAGTAAGTGAGAATAAAATTGTCATTAAACCGAAAAAGAAGGGCAAAAAAGCTAAGGAAACCAAGGAAGCTCTAAAAAAAGTTGTCCAACATACCGAAGGCCTTGTTAAAAATGTTAAAGAAGTAAATAGTGGTGCCATTATTGTAGAATGTAAAAATAAAGACGCATGTGAAAAAGTCCAGCTAAAGGTAAGAGAAGGTGTTGGAAACGATTACGAAGCAGAGAAAACAAAAAATAAGGATGAAATAAAAAAGAAAATAAAAACTGAAAAAGTTAGCAATGAGCGTTTGGTAAAGTGCTTAGCTAAGCAAAATGACTCATGTAACGGAAAGGATTTTAAAGTGTTAAAATTGTATGAAAATACCAATCGTAGAGAAGTAAGCTACATTGCGTTAGTGGAAACAGATGCAGTAACATTCGATAATGTGTTGTAACAAAAGAAACTATATATAAAGTGGGATACTTGCGTCGCTTACGGTTATATAAGTGTTTTGAGGTGTTTTAAATTTCTGGGATATAAGCACAAAGCAGCTGAGTGCACGAATAAAGTAGCTTGCAGCAAATGTGCTGGACTCCATGATAGCAACAGTGCACAAAAAATATTCGCAGCCAAGAAATAAGGCACAAGTTTAGCAACGAATAGCAGAGGAGTTGTATATATTTAAATATTAACAGTATCGTCGCCAATAAAGCTGATCTAGAGCGTCTGATATATGTACATAAACCACATTTAATATTTTGTTCGGAGACTTGTTCGACTGAAGAAATAACGAATCAAGAGCTACAGAAACAAACATATAAACTTGTACGGTGTGATTCCCACAGCAGGAACACAGGCGGTGTGCTAATATATATAAATGAAACAATTTACTCAAATAAAACAATTGACTCAACATGTCACAACAGAACATTTAACAAGAGCATCTGGTGTATTATACTGAAACTTAAAAATATTTTCCCCCAATACCAAATAGCTCTGATATATCACTCACCGAGCTCGAGTGATGCAGAATTTATATCGTTCTTATACGACATTTTAAATAATAACTGCGTAACACAGGATAATATTATCTTTGTGGGCGATTTCAATATAAACCTTTAAAAGAGCACAACTTATAGCAAACAGTTAGTTGACTTATTTCGATCCTTTGCTGTGGAGCAATAAATAGATTTTTATACACGAAAGGGCGATAACACAGATACATTGATCGACTTGTTATTTTCAGACAGTAGCACTATATCATGTTTATATTTAGAAGTGTTTCAGATTTCAGATCATGAAACGATTAAATTCAAAATCAAATTACATAAACTATTTCAGTTGAGAACCAAGAGAACAATAATTTCCTGGGAAAATTATACAAGCGACAGCATTGTTAATGAATTACGACAGCTTAACTACACTGACTTTGAAAATCTGAGTATCGAAAATAAGACAACATTGCTATATAATACGCTATCAAGCGCAATGACCACCCTGACATACTCTAAAGAAGTCAGTGTCAAACTTATGTACAAGTGGTATGATTTTGAGCTGGCTAGCTTAAATAAACGTAAGCTAAATCTTTACAAGATCAGCCTATCCACTGGAGAATGGAGTGAATATTATAGTACGAAACGCCAATATAAACGGCTAATTAAGGTAAAAAAAGCCAAGTACATGGAAAACAAAATCAACCATAGTGTTGGTGATAGTAAGGTCATGTGGAAAATCATGAAAAATTGCATAAGCATGGCTAAAGAAAACAAATACCAAAAAATTTAAATAAACGACCAACTCTACACAGAGGAAAATGAAATAGCGCAGTCTTTGAATAATTGTTTCATTGACAGTATATTGGATATTAGCATGAATATTCCTACTTCTTTTAGTAATGAAGGGACTATAGATGAGCAAAATGGCCCTAATGATAATTTAAGTTTCAGAAAGTATCCCCTTCAGAAATAGTTGATATAGTAAGTAGGTTTAAAAATAAAATTGGAGGGAAGAAACTTGTGTCGGAATGAGTCGTTAAAGACTCCATAACGTACACAGATTTTTCTTATTCTCAACTTGTTAATGAGAGCTTAGATAAAGATCTCGTTCCTAGTTTATGAAAATCTTCTATAGTTGTGCCATTAGAAAAAGTTAAAAATACCATCAAAGCTGAGGAGATAAGACCTATTAACACGTTACAATGTAATGAAAAAATTTTGGAAAGATTTTCTAAAAAATCAGCTTGTAAAATATTTAAAAGATAATGTAATTATTATACCTCAACAATCTGGCTTTCGAAAGAAACATTTCTGTGAAAGTGCTTTGAATTTGGTTGTAGCTAACTGGAAAGAAGGCTTAAGCAGGAAAAAACACATATTAGCTGTATTTTTGGATTTAAAACGTGCACTCGAGACGATCGACCAAAATTTATGCTGAAAAAGCTTTCTTACATTGGCGTTTATGGTATAAAACTAAAATGGTTTCAAGACTTCCTAATTAACATATATCAAAGAACAGTGATTGGAACGTCCGTACCGGATAAAAGGGAGGTACCTGCTGATGTACTCAAGGGTCTGTGCTGCCACCCATACTGTTCAATATATATATTAATGATATAACTAGCTCCATAAAGCACAGTGAAATAAAATTGTTTGCTGATGATATATTGCTAAGCTGCAAGAAGATTTTAACGGCGTATATAGTTGGTTATGCGTAAACAGACTGAAACTGAATGTCAATAAAACGAAATTTATGGTTATATATAGACGCAATTTTCAAAACAGTGAGCTACAAAACTTAAATATAAATAACGAACTAATTGAAAAAGTCAGCACCATAAAATACTTGGGAATAAAAATAGATGATAATCAGAATTTCAACGAGCACGTGGATTATACGGCAGGAAAAGTAGCGAAAAAGTTATATTTTACACAACGAACCTGCAAATATTTAAATAGAAGGTATAAAGTCATTGTCTACAGATCTATAATCGAACCTCATTTTATATATTGCCCAACCATATTTTTCATCTTGCGAGATAGTCAGATCTACAAGCTACAAAAGCAACAGAACCGAGCTATGAGATTAATTCTCAAAAAACGGTATGTTACACCGATCAGAGACATGCTATGCTCTCTCAGTTGGCTTAGCATTAGACAGCAACTTTTTTATTTCACCATGAAATTTATTAAAAACATAATAGAATGAACTTTGCCTGCGTATTTGAGGACTAACATAAAATATGTAAAAGATATGCACTCTGTAAATACTCGTAATAATAAAATTAAAGAAAAAAAACTTTTTTAAAAATAAGCTTTTATTATTGGTTAATAAAATTAACTAAAAAGTAAAAAATAAATTGACTGTAAAGAAATATAACACTTTATAAGTTCATTGTAACCTTTAACGATAATTAGGCTTTTTTGTCTGCTACAAAAAAATTCTATATTTTACATAATTATATATTTTTAACATTAAAACTTTACACCTAAATTATTAAATCTTACAGTTTATATCACAGTCCTAATTGTTCTAAAAAAAGCGTGTTACATTGTGATAACAAGAAAAGGAGATCCTAAATGTTCTTAATTATACCAACAAAATTTAACACGCTTTTTCTTAGAACAATTAGGACTGTGATATAAACTGTAAGATTTAATGATTTAGGTGTAAAATTTTAATGTTAAAAATATATAATTATGTACAATATAGAATTTTTTTGTCGCAGACGAAAAAGCCTAATTATCGTTAAAGATTACAATGAACTTATAAAGTGTTATATTTCTTTACAGTCAATTTATTTTTTACTTTTTATTTAATTTTATTAACCAATAATAAAAGTTTATTTTTAAAAAAGTTTTTTTTTCTTTAATTTTATTTTTTACTTTTTAGTTCGTTTTATTAACAAGTAATAGAAGCTCGTTCTTCGAAAAGCTTTTTTCTTAAATTTAATTTAAATATAATTTTTTTTATGTATGTTTGTTTAATGGTGTGTTCAGTTTATACTTATATTTAAGAATTCATGAGCTTAACACCGGCTTATAATAATTGAATTTCAATTATCATGTTTTTCTAAGAGAAACTGAAAAGAGAGAAACATTTACTGGCATATTGCGATGGACCCATTTCGAAACCGCCAACGTAATCATCATCAGGCAATTTTGTAGTGTTATCAAAGGTTTCACCGAGATTCGAACCGTGAATCACATGGTGAAATTGCAGTAGCCTTTATCCTGCTGGTATTTGTTTTCATGCTTAATTCAGTTTTTCTCATTTCTACACTAACAACACAATTGAGACATTTTGTGTCTATATTAATTTGTGTGCCATGTAGATTTGTTTTTTTGAGAATTCATGAGCTTAACACCGGCTTATGTTTGACAACTGTCAATATTCTTATTCATATGAAAGTATAATTGAATTTCAATTATTATGTTTTTCTAAGAGAAATTGAAAAAAAAGAAACATTTACTGGCATATTGCGATGGACCCATTTCGAAAACCGCCAACGTAATCATCATCAGGCAATTTTGTAATGTTATCAAAGGTTTCACCGGGATTCGAACCGTGAATCACATGGTGAAATTGCAGTAGCCTTTAACCACTAAGCCATCCTGCTGGTATTTGTTTTCATGCTTAATTCAGTTTTTCTCATTTTTACACTAACAACACAATTGAGACATTTTGTGTCTATATTAATTTGTGTGCCATGTAGATTTGTTTTTGTAAAGTTCTTCTTCGTTGCGAATGAGAAGCTTTGTAAACTCGGGCTCAGTTGTACATATTTATGTATGTTTGTTTAATGGTGTGTTCAGTTTATACTTATGTTTAAGAATTCATGAGCTTAACACCGGCTTATGTTTGACAACTGTCAATATTCTTATTCATTTGAAAGTATAATTGAATTTCAATTACTATGTTTTTCTAAGAGAAATTGAAAAGAAAGAAACATTTACTGGCATATTGCGATGTACCCATTTCGAAAACCGCCAACGTAATCATCATCAGGCAATTTTGTAATGTTATCAAAGGTTTCATCGGGATTCGAACCGTGAATCACATGGTGAAATTGCAGTAGCCTTTAACCACTAGGCCATCCTGCTGGTATTTGTTTTCATGCTTAATTCAGTTTTTCTCATTTCTACACTAACAACACAATTGAGACATTTTGTCTCTATATTAATTTGTGTGCCATGTAGATTTGTTTTTGTAAAGTTCTTCTTCGTTGCGAATGAGAAGCTTTGTAAACTCGGGCTCAGTTGTACATATTTATGTATGCTTGTTTAGTGGCGTGTTCAGTTTATACTTATATTTAAGAATTCATGAGCTTAACACCGGCTTATAATAATTGAATTTCAATTATTATGTTTTTCTAAGAGAAACTGAAAAGAAAGAAACATTTACTGGTATATTGCCGATGGGCCCATTTCGAAAACAGCCAACGTAATCATCATCAGGCAATTTTGTAATGTTATCAAAGGTTTCACCGGGATTCGAACCGTGAATCACATGGTGAAATTGCAGTAGCCTTTAACCACTAGACCATCCTGCTGGTATTTATTTTCATGCTTAATTCAGTTTTTCTCATTTCTACACTAACAACACAATTGAGACATTTTGTCTCTACATTAATTTGTGTGCCATGTAGATTTGTTTTTGTAAATTTCTTCTTCGTTGCGAATGAGAAGCTTTGTAAACTCGGGCTCAGTTGTACATATTTATGTATGTTTGTTTATTGGTGTGTTCAGTTTATACTTATATTTAAGAATTTATGAGCTTAACACCGGTTTATAATAATTGAATTTCAATTATTATGTTTTTCTAAGAAAAACTGAAAAGAAAGAAACATTTACTGGCATATTGCGATGGACCCATTTCGAAATGTCTCAATTGTGTTGTTAGTGTAGAAATGAGAAAAACTGAATTAAGCATGAAAACAAATACCAGCAGGATGGCCTAGTGGATAAAGGCTACTGCAATTTCACCATTTGATTCACGGTTCGAATCCCGGTGAAACCTTTGATAACATTACAAAATTGCCTGATGATGATTACGTTGGCGGTTTTCGAAATGGGTCCATCGCACTATGCCAGTTAATGTCTCTTTCTTTTCAGTTTCTGTTAGAAAAACATAATTATTGAAATTCAATTATGATAAGCCGATGTTAAGCTCATGAATTCTTAAATATATTTGTTTTTTTAATTTTTAGTAGGGTAAAATATTGTTTAAATTAGTTGTGTAATCTTTACTTAGTTATTTGTAACGTTCCTCATCCTATCCATTTCTTTTAATGCATCAACATTACAAGGTTTCTTCGAAGTCAACTTTGAACAGTCAAGTTCTTCTATTCGAGTGTTAACCAACTTAAAATCATATTTTATTGTGACTTTGCCTATGGCGCGTTCAGATTACAACTACTTATTGCAGATCTCTGCTCTGTAGGTTAAATCTGTTTTAAAATAAAATTCCAAATTTCGCTTAGGTAAAATTCCATCGCCAAAAATCTGTAAAACAAAATCAAGTGCGCAGAAAAGTATGCAACACTTACCGATAACAGCCTAACCGCGTTAGCGTTCGTTGTATCATAGAATTTTTACACATAAAAATGACGGCTGTTGTTTGCAAGGTTGCATTCCTTTGAGTTTATCGCGTTTACATCATGAAATGTTGTAAATGGTTTTTCATACAAAATTTGACAGTTCGTTTATGCACTACACCTTTTCAGTTTATAATGAGAATATATAACTTTGTATTGAGAAATATAAGTTTATACAAAGACTTATCGAAGAATAAAGATGTTGCAGGGACGAAAAATAGTGTAAAGCAAGCTTCACAAAACCTCTAGTAGGTCACATGCTCCAATTACCACAGCAGAATTTGTTAAACTACCACTGTCTGTATTTGTTATTTAATAATTATTTGTACACTTTTTATTCAGCTAATCTGTTCAGAATTTACATTTTTACACTCTAAAACTACAATCAGTGTATTTTGTGTGCTTAAATTATGTTCAAAATTGTGTTAAAGTTTTTGGTGTGGTGGAAGTGACCTACTAGAATTTTGTGAAGCTCCGCTGCTTTCCACTGAAGTTCGCGCATGCAACATTTTTATTCTTCGATCAGTCTTTGTTTATATTAGCTGTGTTTTTTCTCATCTATATAAGTTTACGCTTAAACTTTATATGAACTGCTAAGCGACAAACTTTAAGTACACCTCTGAAATTGCTACGTATAAAATTAGTACTACTAAATTTCAATACGCATTATACTCAGATGTAACTGAAATTGTCTATGTTTCACCCTCTGCCCTAATTCTCTGTATTCTATGCGCGTCCACTATATATAAACAGAAATACAACAGAGGGTTGTGTCTCCCCTTTTCGCTACATCCTGCTGCTGTAGTTAGTTCTTTAACCACAGCCGCTAAATGGATCTCTTAAGCATTATCTAAGTGAGGATAGGCGTTACTTTTCACGGGAAAACGAAACGTATACGCGTGTAAAAAAAACACGGGTATTGAGAAAATGTAAATCGATAATGGGAAATCCAACTTTATAATGAGAAAATAAAATATGATAATGGGAAGCGTATCTTCTTATTGAGAAAATATAAATTGATAGTGAAAAATGTTACTTCATATTGAGAATACATAAATGGATAAATATGAATTGATAATGAGGGGACGGCTGCGCCAGGAATACACCATACGTTTTGCCCCTGCTTCGTTTTCACCATCTGGATTAAAAATGTCATGAGCCTGGGTATTCGCGCAATTTTAGTGATGTAAATTGCATGGCGTCAACGCCAATGCGGTGCCAGCTCAATGGTAGCTCATTGCCGCAATGACTCCAAGCGAATTTTTGACGCTGCTTAGTAGTGAGTGCATAGTACATTTCACTTGCGCTATTGAGTGAAAGGACTTTTGTGTGTTAGGCACGAGTTTGGTGTTATTGGCGCTACTGGCAATGACGACACTGTGCTGATGACGGTAGCGCTGGTAGTTCAGCTTTTGAACCAGAGAAAAAATTGATGACCCGTGTAAATTATTATGGCTTTGGCTATTATTGGTTGTGTATTTGAACCAAATAAATACTGCGGACATAACAACCGGAGCCACTTTAAGTTGTATATTTTAGATTTAATGCACAATTAATATGGGTGTGTTTGAGCAGCCAAATAATAACAGTAGTATTGCTAAAGTGCTGCTTAGTTGATGGAACATTGCTCAGCTATGTTTGTTATACACAGAAATAAAACAGAGGGTTGTGCCTCCGCATTTCGCAGTTTGTTAATAAGCAATATAAATATCTATGGTTACAAGGAATAAGTCTCAGAATCCACGGTTAGGTACCGGCGGGTTTGTATGGGACTTAGGCTGTTATGCCAAAGTAAACACAAATCTTTACCGATAACTGTTTTATCGATTAATTTATCGAATTCTCGCAAAGTAATATTGCATTGTCATCGGAGTTATATATGTGCGCAAAATTTCAGCTCAATCGGACACCGGGAAGTGTATCAAATTTAACTTTCAATATTTCATTATATACAACAGCCAAGTGAAGGTAAATAAAAGCTTATAAAAATGGTTTTAATCTGCCGGCTTATAAAACTGAAGCAGACAAATGTAATCTGTATTATAAAGGTCTTAAATACTATAATGAACTACCGAATGATATTAAATCATGTCATTCAAATAAATTTAAACAAAAATTGTACAATTATTGGAGAACACTACCAATTTAGGTGCTCACATCATCGAGCATGTAACTTCAGAACGCTAACCGTAAACCCATCTATTGAGACGTTTCTAGATCCTAGCTTGCCGAAGTTAAATGGGCTAAACCCTTCTAGTTCCTACATTTCACTACCTTCCCCGCTCGTCACTCAAAACCCAATTTCTCCCGA
Organism: Eurosta solidaginis; assembly: GCF_040869045.1. NCBI lineage: Eukaryota > Metazoa > Arthropoda > Insecta > Diptera > Tephritidae > Eurosta > Eurosta solidaginis. The sequence goes on from NC_090324.1 coordinate 141,401,412, forward strand.
TCCCGTTTGACTAATATCTACGAATTTTTAAGAAATTATTTCAATGTCACTCACGACTGAACTCAAAATGATGATAAATATATGATATCTACAAATTAATTGATTACATAAATATGGAATTTATAATAATGGTTTACACCATATGTTAGTTTGATGTTTCAATATGAAGTCTTACTCTTTAATGTAATAGTTTTGCGAGGAGCTGACTTGCACCACTCGAAGTGTTTCCAACGTTAAGTGATTGAATTATGATAACGTAAGATGTTTTTCAATATAATAGTTTTACGAGGAGCTGACTTGCACAACTCGAAGTATTTCCAGCATTAAGTGAGTGAGTTATGATAAACGTAAAGTGTTCTTCAATATAATAGTTTCGCGAGGAGCTGGCATGCGCCAACCGAAATATTTCCAACAATAAGTGACTGAATGATGATAAACGTATGATGTCCCCAAATTAATTTTTAATATAATTGTTTTGCGAGGAGTTAGCTTGCACCACTCGAAATATTTCCAGCAGTAAGTGACTGCTGCCCGCGATAAATGCCTCGATGCAACTAATCCCAATATTTTCGTGGATTTTATAGTGGCCACAATTTCGCATGTTTATTGCCAACCACCATTGAATTTTACCAGCATCTCTTTCTTTTCGATGTCACCAGATAAATGCTTAGATATGATGAATTCCCAACAATTGGGGCTTTATTTCACCGTCTTACGGTTTAACAACTTGCATATATAGCAAAGCACTTTATTGAAAAGGTTTATCGTTGCAAAACGTCAGTATCCAAGAGAAAAAGCAACCGGAAAGAAAGATCCGCGACCATGGCTGTGATTAGCTAAAATCATCATCAGGCGGTGCGAACAACATCCAGCTTTACGCAGGGCGCATAAAAATCTATTACTTCATGCACGTAGTAAAGGCCTTAGCATACTTTTCGGCGCAAGTCAACCGTAACAGGGCGAGTTATATGATGTCACTGGTGAGATGGATAACTCGAAAGAGGTGTTGACTCTCCACTGAAGCTTGCCCACTACACTCTCAAATCTTTGGCATGGAAGACTCCTAAAAACTTGCTTCTCATATCACCCAACTCGTATAAGCAATTCCCAGCTGGTCTAAAAATTATCGCCTTGGTAAATTTTTCGCCAGCTTGGCACTGAAACTCTTTGCAGAATCACTCTGCCTATAGTTTCTTTTAAAGACTAGCTGACCCGTTTTAAAGGTAATCGGCTTGGCGCGCGTATTATAAACCTTTTCTCCCTTGAGGTAAGCCTTTCCTAGACCCTGAACTATTTTATCACACAGTAACTGCAGATGCACGTCTCTTGGCCTCACCTCCAGATCCGAGTTATTCAAGCTATCTAGCCTGCGCAGAATTTCATACGTTTCGCCGTGTTGCACCATCGCTAATCCAAAGACGGCCCCATACGGATCCATTTATATTGCCTCGTGCACCGCACTCCGTAGCGCAAACGCCGCTTTCGACAATTGATTTCCCACGATCTTTGATCCACTTCATCTATGTACGACCTTACTATCGCCAGAAGCGACCTATTTATTCTATCCGAGGCGTTCAGCTGTGGAGGGTACGCAGCCGTTCTAACATGTTTGACACCGTATGTCTGAAGGAACCTCGCGAATACTTCAGAGATAAATTGACGACCATTATCCGAATGGACAGTCTCCGGTACTCCGAAAATATGGAAAATGTCATTTTCGAGGTATCGAATAACTTCCTTGGCTGTGGCGTTTCCCATTGGCTTCACAAATAAAACTTCGAAAAGTGATCTAACACTACAAATATATATGCATTGCCATCGCGAGACCTTGGGTATGGTCCGCAAAAGTCAATGTAGAAACGTTGAAAGATCCTCTCGGTTTCAACCCTCTTCCCCATCAGAGGTCTCGTTATAGCATTTGGAGCCTTGCTTGACTTGCATACTTCACAGCCCTTTACAAATACCTTTACCGCGCTGACCATGCCTGGCTAGTAATACCTATCCCTCAGACGACTTACCGTTTTCGTGATGCCGCCATGTCCGGCCGAACTACCACTATGAAACCTTTCCACCTATCCATACCTTAAGGCTTCCGGTACCCATACCCTCCACAACGAATTTTCTTCCTCAGCGTTCGATCTAAAGCGCGTTCTTTTAAAGATAATTCCATCCTGTATTTTAACGTCCGGAAGTCGGTCCGAACAATTTTGTATAGCATACCTTAGCTTTTCGTAGGCTTCTGACCTGAATTCTGGGTCATTCAGTGACAGATCCATCGCCAATTCTCTATCTCCTAGTTCATCCATATGTGTGCGACTTAAGGCATCGGGTACCACATTTTTAACATCCTTTCGATGGACAATTTCAAAATCGAACCCCTGAAGCTTTAGGCTCCAACCGACCAGTCTCCCCGACAAATCCCTCTGTCCCATGAGCCATTTAAGACTCATATGATCAGTCATAATCGTAAATTTTACACCATCTATATACGGTCGGAACTTTTGAACGCTAACTACTGCCGCTAAGCACTCCAACTCTGTGATGGTGTAATTCTTTTCGACCGAATTAAGTTTTTGGGATATTTAAGCAATCGTTGTCTCCTCTTGCTCATCCAGCTGAAAGAGAACGCCACCCATTCCAGTGGTGGAGGCGTCGCACTGAACATAAAAATGTTTGGAGAAATCAGAAATTTCTGCGAAGCCAGATCATTCTGTAATGCCTGGAATGCCGTGATTGCTTCGGGAGTCATGCAGAGATCATTCCTCTTCTTCAAACAATCGGTCAGTGGCGTCGCTGTACTAGCTAAATTGAGGATGAACCTGCGATACCACCCAGTAAGTCCCATGAACCCTCGTAATTGTTTGATAATTTTCGGAAATGGGAACTCCAGTATGACCTCTACTTTGGATGGATCAGTTCGCAAGTTTCCCTGTCCAATAATGTACCCTAAGTAGTGTATCTCTTTCTGGCAGAATTTTGATTTTTCTAAATTGATTGTTAGTCCTGCCGACGAAAGACAGTCAGCTACATCCGTTAAGTGCTGCAAATGTGTGTCAAAGTCCGATGAACATACTAGCAGGTCGTTACTATATATGAAGACGTTATCTCTTAACCGCGACGGGATTATGCGGTCCATCAGCCGGAACAGCTGCCGACTGGCGTTGCATAGCCCAAAGGCATGACCTTGAATTGATACAAGGGGCGGCCTGGCATCGTGAAGACCGTCTTCTCTCGTAAGCTCTACTCTAAAGGAATATGCCAGAAGGCATCCTTGAGGTCCAGCCCTGTAATGAAGCAGGTATCTTTCAGGCGACTGAGTATTCCTTCTACGTGTTGTGTGTGATAGGCGTCCTTCTTAGTTCGCTCATTGAGCTTTCGCATATCCACACACAATCGATTCTTCCCTGGATTTTGCACTAGAACTATTGGCGAACTTCATGCGCTTCTTAGATAACATCAAGCTTTAGCATTCGCTCTATCTCGTCGTAGGCATACTTCTGTTTGACGAGTGACATAGGATAATACCTTTGTTACACAGGCACCTTATCATCGTAGACCTCGATTACAGCCTCCAGTCTAAGCTCTAGTCTAAGCTTCTCTTCTGAGCTTAGCTCCACAGTATTCGTGCTCTCGGTGCTCACCTCAGATATCACCCTCGGAGCTAGATCAAACTTTTCCCAGAAGTCCACCCCTAGGTAAAGCTTCTGTTTTAATGACGGTACAAAGAACAAATCCAGGACCATAATTTTCTTCCGCCAGTGAACACGTGTGTTTGTCTTACCTGCAATTGACTGAATTCCGCCATCTGCTGTTTCCAGCTCTTCGCCTATTGCTTTAACTTCTTCCCCGTTTACAAGAGCGTTACCACTTCCACCCAAGCAACTCACCGATGCACCACTATCCAATAAGCCCATCACTGAAACACCGTTGATGAGTAATTCAGTATACGGCCTCTTGTTCTCATCACTCCTGATAATGGTTGCTTCAATAGATCGGCGCATTTTCTTTTTATCCCTAATCTTTTCCCTAAGGAACTCGATTTTCCTTTTGTTATTTTTCTTCCCCTTAATATTCTTCATCTCACTTTTTCTTCCCCAAATATTCTTTTCTTTACTTCTGAATAATGAGCCATTTTCTCATCCAATGTCTTCGAGCTTGGCTGTTCTACTGCTGGATTTTTATGCCGTTCATGTTTGAGTAGAGTTAAGCGTTGCACTGGGAGATCTCGATCCTGACGGCTTCTCCCAGACTTGCCGCCAAGGAGCCTGGTTTCCTGTTTGCACTTATCGCGTAACAGAAATGCAGTATTCATCTGGCTGCATTTAAAGTAGACCAAATCATGAAAACGTGATTTGCATTCTCCGTCCTTTCTCCCATCCTGAGATATAGTGTTGTCACTTCTCTTCCCAGATGTCCCTTTAGTCAGTTCGTTGTCCGTTCCCTTTCTTCGATCTCTGGTATCCAGTGCCTTCAAGGCCAATTCAGTCCCTCTCCCTTCTTGGATTCCCAGGTGCCCTGGCTCTATCTCCTCTATAGTTTTCCTTCTGGAAAACTTTTGTTCTTGTTCCTTCAAGTGTTTCTCTGCCCTCCTACACTCTTCCTTGAGGTGTTGCAGAGTCTCTGTCCGACAACCAAAAACTAAATTTTTTATTTTACTCTTCAAATTTCGCCTCATGAGGTTTACCATCCCGGTCTCCGGCATCTTGTCTTTCATTGTGAAAGCCATGCCATTTATACTGGCATAGAAATCATCGAATGATTCAGAAAACTCCTGCTTCCGCTCATTCATTGCTTGCAGTCGGACAGTATCCAAGCAAGGATTTTCGCAACTCTTGAAATCCCACATTCTTTTCTTCAGCGTGTTCCTCCATGAACAGCCAGAACCATTCTTGGGCCGCTCCTTCCAGTAAAAGATGGAAGTTAACATAGAGATCATCAGACGAGATATTGTATCGCCTATGCAATGTCTCCACCCTAAACATAAATATCTCGATCGGTATGGATTTGTAATTTCCAGCGAACCTCAACCCCAGTCTTTTATTATCTTGAACTTCACCTTGCCGGAACGGATATCCTGCCCCTGATCCTGCGAAGATGGGGAGAAAAGCCTACGACGAGCTTGTGAAGGGCGGTTGGGATTAAGATCTTCTGGGCTGGGACTCTGTTCCACGCAGTTGTTCGGGCCACCTCTTCAGTCGTCTTTGCTTTATCATCCTCATGCAGTCGATCTTTATAATGATGCTCTTCTACTGCGGTAAGTCTCTCCCCCAAAGACTTTACATCCCTGCGCACTTGGTTTATAGCATCGTGGACGGCTTCAGCAGTGATTTGGTTGACGTCAACCTGATATTGAAAAACATGGACATCCTATCGAACTCAGTGGTCTCCGGCGAAGAATTGTTTCCCACTGGGATGACCCGCTGAGTCGTAGTGGATTTATCATTCTCGACATTTTCCTCATCAGAATTTATGATTTGATCCTCACCAGCTGTGACTGCTTCTTCTATATCTGTATGTTTCTTTTTACGTGTCCCCCTTTTTTACCCCCTTTTGTCTTGGTACTCATCTTTAGCGAGCTTTTATTTTCTTTACTATCCGTTATGGCGGCCACCGTGGTGTGATGGTAGCGTGCTCCGCCTACGACACAGGGCATAACGGTTCACACCCCGGGCAGAGCAACATCATAATAATTTTCAATTAGCAATTGTTTTTGTTTTTATCGGCCTATTGATAAATGATTCAAGGTTCGATTCGAGCTCAAGGCCAGAACAATAATTTTTTTCTGATGATAATTATTGTTATTTTTTAATTTTTCTAAATTTGAAAAATTGTATTTTGTTTTTGGAATAGTAAGTAGAAAACTTGTCATACAACCTGCCATAGCTGCGCAGATAGATCCATTTCGAAGGGTGCTAAGCCTTCATCATCAGTACGCTTTAGGCATGCTGCGCTAACCATTTAGCTATACAGCGGTGGTTTGTTTGACTGGCAAGTTTTCTACTTCTATTCCTTTTACCAACTATATTTATTCAGTGTTGCGCCATCTGGTGCAAATCACTAATAATGCTGGATTTTTGTTTATTGTCAATTACTTTGTTTGACATTCCCAAGTGCTCATGGTTTATTAACAATTGTTTTTGTTTTTATCGGCCTACTGATAAATGATTCAAGGTTCGATTCGAGCTCAAGGCCAGAACAATAATTTTTTTCTAATGATAATTATTGTTATTTTTTAATTTTTCTAAATTTGAAAAATTGTATTTTGTTTTTGGGACTTGCCAGTCAAACAAACCACCGCTGTATAGCTAAATGGTTAGCGCAGCATGCCTAAAGCGTACTGATCATGAAGGCTTAGCACCCTTCGAAATGGATCTATCTGCGCAGCTATGGCAGGTTGTCTGACAAGTTTTCTACTTACTATTCCAAAAACAAAATACAATTTTTCAAATTTAGAAAAATTAAAAAATAACAATAATTATCATTAGAAAAAAATTATTGTTCTGGCCTTGAGCTCGAATCGAACCTTGAATCATTTATCAATAGGCCGATAAAAACAAAAACAATTGTTAATAAACCATGAGCACTTGGGAATGTCACACAAAGTAATTGACAATAAACAAAAATCCAGCATTATCAGTGATTTCCACCAGATGGCGCAACACTGAATAAATATAGTTGGTATAAGGAATAGAAGTAGAAAACTTGCCAGTCAAACAAACCACCGCTGTATAGCTCAATGGTTAGCGCAGCATGCCTAAAGCATACTGATGATGAAGGCTTAGCACCCTTCGAAATGGATCTATCTGCGCAGCTATGGCAGGTTGTCTGACAAGTTTTCTACTTACTATTCCAAAAACAAAATACAATTTTTCAAATTTAGAAATATTAAAAAATAACAATAATTATAATTAGAAAAAAATTATTGTTCTGGCCTTGAGCTCGAATCGAACCTTGAATCATTTATCAATAGCCCGATAAAAACAAAAACAATTGTTAATAAACCATGAGCACTTGGGAAAACTCATCTGCCTTGCAGATGCCGTTCGGAGTCGGCATAAAACATGTAGGGCCCGTCCGGCCAATTTGTAGGGAAAATCAAGAGGAGAACGACGCAAATTGGAATAGAAGATCGGCCTTAGATCTCTTCGGAGGTTATCGCGCCTTACATTCATTTATTTTATCCGTGAAGTTTGTGTTTAACCTTTTAAAAATATGTTAATTTGTGTGTGTGATGAATCTATGTATATGGAGCTTCTGTCATTTCCGGTCATGTTCGTTTGTGTCAATCGCTGTTTTTGTCTTTTGGTAGACCACATCCGCAGAGAATTGACCCTCATATCTGCGGAATGGTCTGACCAATCGCATTAGGTCACATACTGATGCAGAATGGCTTCTCGAAAGCCGAAAAAAATCTTCAAACACAGCAGCCATATTTAGCTATATGTCCCTATCCTAACCACTTATCACCCGGACCTCGTCGCCTGGTGTGATGATTGGATATGGTCTCCCGAATCTTCCTGCGTGATATAGAGCTACTTCTTAAGAATATTTGTATGGTATGGAGTCCCTTTCGGGCCCCAAGTTGGGCTCCATTTCTTATTGTTACCTGTGTCGAAAACCTCGAACGCACTTGAGAACGTAATGACTCTTGAGTACGCTTGTAGTGAACGGCTCTGCTCGTCGGAGTGGGTGTGTTGTTTTGGGCCTTCATCTCACAGCGCTGACAATAGAGAAAAACAAATTTACGTACTCAATTCTAAGACACGGAGTGTGATCCCCATCACCCTCAATCAACCGTAGCTTACAATGCGCTCGAATCCATCGTTAGTGTTCTGAATTGCCTCAATAAGGCTGACAAATTCGTCCTACCGTCCGTCTGTCCTAACTCCATAATAAGACTCATGACACGCTAAGTCTTCTTTAGCAATTCATTATTTATTGTTCATACAATTCTTGATAACTCAATCTTTATTACAATTATGGGGTGTATAGATTTTGGGTGCTTAGAGCGAAAGGAGTTGTAGGTGCTCACATCACCAAGCATAGAAATTCAGAACGCTAGCCGCAAGCCCATCTCTTGAGACGTCTCTAGATCCTAGCTTGCCGAAGCTGAATATGACCAAACCCTTCTTGTTCCTATACTTCACTACCTTCCCCGCTCGTCACTCAAAACCCAATTTCTCCCGAACCCGTTTGACTTATATCTATGCATTTTCAAGAAATTATTTCAATGTCACCCCCGACTGAACTCAAAATTATGATAAACATATGATATCTACAAATTAACTGGTTACATAGATATGGAATTTATAATAATGGCTTACACTATGTGATAGTTTGATGTTTCAATATGAAGTCCTACTCTTAAATGTAATAGTTTTGCGAGCAGCTAACTTGCGCCACTCGAAGTGTTTCCAACGTTAAGTGATTGAATTATGATAAAGTAAGATGTTCTCCAATATAATAGTTTTGCGAGGAGCTGACTTGCACCACTCGAAGTATTTCCAGCATTAAGTGAATAAGTTATGATAAACTTATGGTGTTCTTCAATATAATAGTTTCGCCAGGAGCTGGCATGCGCCAACCGAAATATTTCCAACAATAAGTGACTGAATGATGATAAACGTATGATGTCCCCAAATTAATTTTTAATATAATTGTTTTGCGAGGAGTTAGCTTGCACCACTCGAAATATTTCCAGCAGTAAGTGACTGCTGCCCGCGATAAATGGCTCGATGCAACTAATCCCAATATTTTCGTGGATTTTATAGTGGCCACATTTTCGCATGTTTATTGCCAACCACCATTGAAATTTACCAGCATCTCTTCTTTTCGATTTCACCAGACAAATGCTTAGATATGATGATTTCCCAACAATTGGTCTTACGGTTTAACAACTTTCATATATAGCAAAGCACTTTATTGAAAAATTTTATCGTTGCAAAACGTCAGTATCCAAGAGAAAAAGCAACCGGAAAGAAAGATCCGCGACCATGGCTGTGATTAGCTAAAATCATCATCAGGCGGTGCGAATAACATCCAGCTTTACGCAGGGTGCGTAAAAATCTATTACTTCATGCATGTAGTAAAGGCCTTAGCATACTTTTCGGCGCAAGTCAACCGTAACAGGGCGAGTTTTACGATGTCACTGGTGAGATGGATTACTCGAAAGAAGTGTAGACTCTCCACTGAAGCTTGCCCACTACACTCTCAAATATTTGGCATGGAATACTCTTAAAAACTTGATTCTCATATCACCCAACTCGTATAAGCAATTCCCAACTGGTCTAAAAATTATCGCCTTGGTAAACTTTTTCGCCAGCATGGCACTGAAAATCTTTGCAGCATCACTCTGCCTATAGTTTCTTTTAAAGACTAGCTGACCCGTTTTAAAGGTACGCGGCTTGGTGCGCGTATTATAGACCTTTTCTCCCTTGAGGTAAGCCTTTTCTAGACCCTGAATTATTTTATCACGCAGTAACTGTAGATGCACGTCTCTTGGCCTCACCTACAGATCCGAGTTATTCAAGCTATCGAGTCTGCGCAGAATTTCATACGTTTCGCCGTGTTGCACCATCCCTAAACCAAAGACGGCCCCATACGGCTCCATTTATATTGCCTCGTGCATCGCACTCCGTAGCGCAAACGCCGCTTTCGACAAGTGATGTCCCACGATCTTTGATCCACTTCATCGACCTTATTATCGCCAGAAGCGACCTATTTATTCTCTCCGAGGCGTTCAGCTGTGGAGAGTACGCAGCCGTATGTCTGAAGGAACCTCGCGAATACTTCAGAGATAAATTGACGACCATTATCCGAATGGATAGTCTCCGGTACTCCGAAAATATGGAAAACGTCATTTTCGAGGTATCGAGTAACTTCCTTGGCTGTGGCGTTTCGCATTGGCTTCACAAATAGAAACTTCGAAAAGTGATCTAACACTACAAATATATATGCATTGCCATCGCGAGACCTTGGGTATGGTCCGCAAAAGTCAATGTAGAAACGTTGAAAGATCCTCTCGGTTTCAACCCTCTTCCCCATCAGAGGTCTCGTTATAGCATTTGGTGCCTTGCTTGACTTGCATACTTCACAGCCTTTTACAAATACCTTTACCGCGCTGACCATGCCTGGCTAGTAATACCTATCCCTCAGACGACTTACCGTTTTCGTGATGCCGCCATGTCCGGCCGAACTACCACTATGAAACCTTTCCACCAATCCATACCTTAAGGCTTCCAGTACCCATACCCTCCACAACGAATCTTTTTCCTCATCGTTCGATCTAAAGCGCGTTCTTTTAAAGATAATTCCATCCTGTATTTTAACGTCCGGAAGTCGGTCCGAACAATTTTGTATAGCATACCTTAGCTTTTCGTAGGCTTCTGACCTGAATTCTGGGTCATTCAGTGACAGATCCATCGCCAATTCTCTATCTCCTAGTTCATCCATATGTATGCGACTTAAGGCATCGGGCACCACACTTTTAACATCCTTTCGATGGACGATTTCAAAATCGAACCCCTGAAGCTTTAGGCTCCAACCGACCACTCTCCCCGACAAATCCCCCTCTGTCCCATGAGCCATTTGAGACTCATATGATCAGTCATAATCGTAAATTTTACACCATCTATATACGGTCGGAACTTTTGAACGCTAACTAAAGCCGCTAAGCACTCCAACTCTGTTATGGTGTAATTCTTTTGGACCGAATTAAGTTTTTGGGATATGTAAGCAATCGGTCTCTCCTCTTGCTCATCCAGATGAAAGAGAACGCCACCCATTCCAGTGGTGGAGGCGTCGCACTGAACATAAAAATGTTTGGAGAAATCAGAAATTTCTGCGAAGCCAGATCATTCTTTAATGCCTGGAATGCCGTGATTGCTTCGGGAGTCATGCAGAAATCCTTCCTTTTCTTCAAACAGTCGATCAGAGGCGTCGCTGCACTAGCTAAATTGGGGATGAACCTGCGATACCACCCAGTAAGTCCCATGAACCCTCGTAACTGTTTGATGGTTTTCGGAAATGGGAACTCCAGTATGGCCTCTACTTTGGATGGATCTGTTCGCAAGTTTCCCTGTCCAATAATATATCCTTAGTAGTGTATCACTTTCTGGCAGAATTTTGGTTTTTCTAAATTGATTGTTAGTCCTGCCGACGAAAGGCAGTCGGCTACATCCGTTAAGTGCTGCAAATGCGTGTCAAAGTCCGATGAACATACTAGCAGGTCGTCACTATATATGAAGACGTTATCTATTAACCGCGACGGGATTATGCGTTCCATCAGCCGGAACAGCTGCCGACTGGCATTGCATAGCCCAAAAGGCATGACCTTGAATTGATACAAGGGGCGGCCTGGCATCGTGAAGGCCGTCTTTTCTCGTGAGCTCTCCTCCAAAGGAATATGCCAGAAGGCATCCTTGAGGTCCAGCCCTGTAATGAAGTAGGTATATTTCAGGCGACTGAGTATTCCTTCTACGTATTGTGTGAGATAGGCGTCTTTCTTAGTTCGCTCATTGAGCTTTCGCATATCCACACACAATCGATTCTTCCTGGTTTTTGCACTAGAACTATTGGCGAACTTCATGCGCTATTTCTTTCTTAGATAACATCAAGCTTTAGCATTCGCTCTATCTCTTCGTAGGCATACTTCTGTTTGACGGGTGACATTGGATATTACCTTTGTTTCACAGGCACCGTATCATCGTAGATCTCGATTACAGCCTCCGTCACAGGCGTTCTGCCTAAGCCCAGTTTTGCGAACGAGGGAAATAAAGTTTTTACGTGCTCTAGTCAAAACTTCTCTTCTGAGCTTGGCTCCACAGTATTCATGTTCTCGGTGCTCACCTCATATATCACCCTCGGAGCTAGATCAAATTTTTGCCAGAAGTCCACCCCTAGGTAAAGCTTCTGTTTTAATGACGGTACAAAGAACAAATCCAGGTCCATAATTTTCTTCCGCCAGTGAACACGTGTGTTTGTCTTACCTGCAATTGACTGAATTCCGCCATCTGCTGTTTTCGTCTTTTGCTTTAACTTCTTCCCCGTTTACGAGAGCGTTACCACTTCCACCCAAGCAACTCACCGATGCACCACTATCAAATAAGCCCATCATTGAGACACCGTTGATGAGTACTTCAGTATACGGCCTCTTGTTCTCATCACTCTTGATAATGGTTGCTCCAATATATCGGCGCATTTTCTTTTTATCCCTTATCTTTTCAATAACGAACTCGATTTTCCTTTTGTTATTTTTCTTCCCTTTAATATTCTTCATCTCACTTTTTCCTCCCCCAAATATTCTTTTCTTTACTTCTGAATAATGAGCCATTTTCTCATCCAATGTCTTCGAGCTTGGCTGTTCTACTGCTGGCTTTTTATGCCGTTCATGTTTGAGTAGAGTTAAGCGTTGCACTGGGAGATCTCGATCCTGACGGCTTTTCCCGGACTTGCCGCCAAGGAGCCTGATTTCCTGTTTGCACTTATCGCGTAACAGAAATGCAGTATTCAGCTGGCTGCATTTAAAGCAGACCAAATCATGAAAACGTGATTTGCATTCTCCGTCCTTTCTCCCATCCTGAGATAGAGTGTTATCACTTCTCTTCCCAGATGTCCCTTTAGTCAGTTCGTTGTCCGTTCCCTTTCTTCGATCTCTGGTATCCAGTGCCTCCAAGGCCATTTCAGTCCCTCCCTCTTCTTGGGTTCCCAGGTGCCCTGGCTCTACCCCCTCAATAGTTTTCCTTCTGGAAAACTTTTGTTCTTGTTCCTTCAAGTGTTTCTCTGCCCTCCTACACTCTTCTTTGAGGTGTTGCAGAGTCTCTGTCCGACAACCAAAAACTAAATTTTTTATTTCACTTTTCAAATTTCGCCTCATGAGATTTACCATCCCGGTCTCCGGCATCTTGTCTTTCATTGTGAAAGCCATGCCATTTATACTGGCATAGAAATCATCGAATGATTCAGAAAACTCCGCTCATTCATCGCTTGCAGTCGGACGGTATCCAAGCAAGGATTTTCGCAACTCTTGAAATCCCACATTCTTGTCTTCAGCGTGTTCCTCCATGAACAACCAGAACCATTCTTGGGCCGCTCCTTCCAGTAAAAGATGGAAGTTAGCATAGAGATCATCAGACGAGATATTGTGTCGCCTCTCCACCCTAAACATAAATCTCTCGATCGGTATGGATTTGGAATTTCCAGCGAACCTCAACCACAGTCTTTTATTATCTTGAACTTCACCTTGTCGGAACCCCCTGATCCTGCGACGAGCTTGTGAAGGGCGGTTGGGATTGAGATCTTCTGGGCTGGGACTCTGCTTCCACGCAGTTGTTCCGGCCACTTCTACAGTCGTCTTAGCTTTATCATCCTCATGCAGTCGATCTATATTATGATGCTTTTCTACTGCGGTAAGTCTCTCCCCCAAAGACTTTACATCCCTGCGCACTTAGTTTATAGCGTCGTGGACGGCTTCAACAGTGATTTGGTTGACGTCCAGCTGATATTGAAAAACACGGACTAAAATTTTTGAATTTAATCTCCCAACATTCTATCGAACGCATTGGTCTCCGGCGAAGAATTGTTTCCTACTGGGATGACCCGCTGAGTCGTAGTGGATTTATCATTCTCGACATTTTCCTCATCAGAATTTATGATTTGATCTTCACCAGCTTCACCAGCCGTGACGGCATCTTCTATATCTGTGTGTTTCTCTTTACGTGTCCCCACTTTTTTACCCCCCTTTTGTCTTGGTACTCATCTTTAGCGAGCTTTTAATTTCTTTACTATCCGTTATGGCGGCCACCGTGGTGTGATGGTGGCGTGCTCCGCCTACGACACAGGGCATACCGGTTCACACCCCGGGCAGAGCAACATCATAATTTTAGAAATAAGGTTTTTCAATTAGAAAACATTTTTTCTAAGCGAGGTCGCCCATCGGCAGTGGTTGGCAAACGCTCCGGGTGTATTTCTGCCATGAATAGCTCTCAGTGAAAACTCATCTGCCTTGCAGATGCCGTTCGGAGTCGGCATAAAACATGTAGGGCCCGTCCGGCCAATTTGTAGGGAAAATCAATTGCGCCTTACATTTATTTATTTTATTCGTGAAGTGTGTGTTTAACCTTTTAAATATATGTTAATTTGTGTGTGTGATGAATCTATGTATATGGAGTTTCTGTCATTTCCGGTCATGTTCGTTTGTGTCAATCGCTGTTGTTGTCTTTTGGTAGGCCACATCCGCAGAGATTTGACGCTCATCTCTGCGGAATGGTCTGACCAATCGCATTAGGTGGTCTGGCCAATCGCATGTCACATACTGATGCAGAATTGCCTCTCGAACGCCGAAGAAAATCTTCAAACGCAGCAGCCATATTTAGCTATATGTCCCTATCCTAACCACTTATCACCCGGACCTCGTCGCCTGGTGTGATGATTGGATATGGTCTCCCGAATCTTCCTGCGTGATATAGAGCTACTTTTTAAGAATGTTTGTATGGTATGGAGTCCCTTTCGGGCCCCAAGTTGGGCGCCTTTTTTTATTGTTACCTGTGTCGAAAACCTCGAACGCGCTTGAGAACGTGATGACCCTTGAGTACGCTTGTAGTGAACGGCTCTGCTCGTCGGAGTGGGCGTGTTGTTTTGGGCCTTCATCTCACAGCGCTGACAATAGAGAGAAAACAAATTTACGTACTCAATTCTAAGACACGGAGTGTGATCCGCATCACCCTAGCTTACCATGCGCTCGAATCCATCGTTAGTGTTCTGAATTGCCTCAATAAGGCTGACAAATTCGTCCTACCGTCCGTCTGTCCTAACTCCATAATAAGATTCATCACCCGCTAATTCTTCCTTAGCAATTCATTATTTATTGTTCATATAATTCTTGATAACTTAATCTTTATTACAATTATGGGATGTATAGATTTTGGGTGCCTAGAGTGAAAGGAGTTGTAGGTGCTCACATCACCAAGCATAGAAATTCAGAACGCTAACCGCAAGCCCATCTCTTGAGACGTCTCTAGATCCTAGCTTGCCGAAGCTTGTTCCTATACTTCACTACCTTCCCCACTCGTCACTCAAAACCCAATTTCTCCCGAACCCGTTTGACTTATATCTATGCATTTTCAAGAAATTATTTCAATGTCACTAACGACTGAACTCAAAATTATGATAAATATATAATATCTACAAATTAACTGGTTACATAGATATGGAATTTATAATAATGGTTTACACTATGTGATAGTTTGATGTTTCAATATGAAGTCCTACTCGTAAATGTAATAGTTTTGAGAGGAGCTAACTTGCACCACTCGAAGTATTTCCCACGTTAAGTGATTGAATTATGATAAAGTAAGATGTTCTCCAATATAATAGTTTTGCGAGGAGCTGAATTGCACCACTCGAAGTATTTCCAGCATTAAGTGAATAAGTTATGATGGACTTATAGTGTTCTTTAAAATAAGAGTTTCGCCAGGAGCTGGCATACGCCAACCGAAATATTTCCAACAATAAGTGACTGAATGATGATAAACGTATGATGTCCCCAAATTAATTTTTAACATAATTGCTTTGCAAGAAGTTAGCTTGCACCACTCGAAATATTTCCAGCAGTAAGTGACTGCTGTCCCCGATAAATGCCTAGATGCAACTAATCCCAATATTTTCGTGGATTCTATAGTGGCCAAAATTTCGCATGTTTATTGCCAACCACCATTGAATTTTACCTGTATCTTTTCTTTTCGATTTCACCAGCTAAATGCTTAGATATGTTGAATTCCCAAAAATTGCTGCTTTATTTCACCGTCTTACGGTTTAACAACTTGCATATATGACAAAGCACTTCATTGAAAAATTTTGTCGTTGCAAAACGTCAGTATCCAAGAGAAAAAGCAACCGTAAAGAAGATCCGCGACCATGGCTGTGATTAGCTAAAATCATCATCAGGCGGTTCGAACAACATCCAGCTTTACGCAAGGCGCATAAAAATATGTTACTTCATGCATGTAGTAAAGGCCTTAGCATACTTTTCGGCGCAAGTCAACCGTAGAAAACTAATTAGATAAGAATTAGAAAGTTTTCAAACCAGCTTTTAAGTAACTTCTCGATGAGCTAGAGACTTGACATTTCAAACTTAATTCAGAGGTCGATGACAGCCGATCACACCATACAAAAACATTCGCTGCGGAACACACGTGATGAGATATTTAGAAACATCGTACGAAACGGAAGGAATATTGGGATTGATTTTTCTGTAAGTTCTCATTGAGCTACAACTGTAAAACTTCACAAATAAGAAAAGACGCCGAGAAAATTTAAGAAAAGGAGTAAAAAAAAAATTCCGTTAGGTGGCGCACGGATCGAAATATTTAGATAAGAATTTGGAAATTTGGTGGTTTGAGATCGATTTTAAAGTAACTTCTCATTGAGCTACAAACATGAAAGCTCAGAGACAGATTAAGACACCGTGACAAAGGAACAAAAGTAGAAAAACATTCCGTTAGGTGGCGCACGGATCGAAAAAATTAGATAATAATTTGGAAATTTGAAACCGGGTTTTAAGTAATTTCTCGATGAGCTAGAGGCTAAAAATTTAGAGCTTAATTCACAGGTCGATGACAGCCGTTAACGCAATACAACGGAACGGAGAGAATTTTGGGATTGATTTTTATGTAAGTTCTCATTGAGCTACAGGCGTAAAACTTTAGAGATAGGTTAAGACACCGAGAAAATGTAAGAAAAGGAGAAAATAAAAATAAAATAAATACATTTTAAGCACTTCCTTTATATAAATGGACAAAAATTAGCGAATAATGTCTCTTTATATAGAGACATATTTTTGCTAAACGTTGCTTTTTAAATTTTGACATAGAAATTGCAAAAATATTTATGAGAAGTGAAAATATAAAAGTGGAGCACAATTGATTGGTTAATAATATCTCCTTTCCTACCAACTTTCCAATCCAAATAATGTGCGCTCCACTTTTATATTTTTATACCCACTGTAATTGTACACAGGGTATTATAACTTTGATTGGAAAACGGTTGGTTGTACAGGTATAAAGGAATTGATATAGATATAGGCTTCTATATATAAAAATCATCAGTATCGAAAAAAAATTTGATTGAGCCATGTCCGTCCGTCCATCTGTCCGTCTGCCCGTTAACACGATAACTTGAGTAAATATGGAGATATCTTCACCAAATTTGGTGCCCGAGCTTATCTGGACCCGGAATAGATGGGTATTGAAAATGAGCGAAATCTGATGATAACCACGCCCTCTTTTTATATATATAACATTTTGGAAAACACAAAAAACCTGATTATTTAGTAAATAATACACCTAGAATGTTGAAATTGGCGTGTTGATTGATATTAAGACTCTTGATACAAATTTAAAAAAAAAAAAAGGGAATTTCATTTCCCAAGTGGATTTATAACAATAAATAGGAAAAACTTCATATTTAAAAAAAATGGGTGTGGCACCGCCCCTTTTTTTTCTAAGCAATTTCCAATGTTTCGGGAGCCATAACTCGAAGAAAAATTTACATATCGTAACAAAATTGGGTACACAAATTTTTTCTATAACAGGCAATATTTCTAGTAAAAATGGAACTTAAAGGATCTCAGATCCTTTCACTGAAGAAAATTAAGGAGCCAACTAGCTCCACACAAACTAAGAAGTTGAAATTAGTACAACAATGAAATTTAAATTTTAACAAAATATTCTTCATTTAAGTGGTTCAATAAACACAACTCGACTTAATCGTACGGATCCCCGACAGCAACTGCCCAAACGTTATTGGCAGTTTGCCAAAGGAACCTCAGCGCCGGCGGCAGCAGCGCGACCCTTACGCGAGTGTGTTTGAATGCAGGAGAGAATGACCGTGGCCTTGATTTCCCACAAGCGTTGCGTTATGAAATTATTGGTATTGCATTTCATGATGAAATACAAATATTCTTACGCTGCAGCGCATGCAACGATCGTTGGGAGACAAAAGTGCTGACGTTGCGACGCGTGTTGATCGACCGTGGGAATGGTATGACTGGGTAGTGGCTGAGCGTGTTAACTCCTCCCCCTTTAAAGATCTACGTCCCATAGATTAGATATTTGGGGTGAATCCTCGCGCCTGTGTCGCGGAAGCTTTTGTTCAGTGCTGAAATCTTCAAGGTAGGTATGATTAATTTTGCTGTAATCCTTTTTCAAATTAGCCAAATGACTGTGACCAACATAGCAAAACCCACAACAACAATCGTCCTCTCGAAATAGGTCCAATGATTCCTGCTTACATACCATTGCGCTTGTAAGATGGGCGCAACTATCCTTGATGCCATACGTTTGCTCCTTGTTAACTAGGACAGAACTGTATTGCAGTTCCACCCGATGACGGTTCCTTGTTATTGACCTGGTGATAAGATGGTTGAACCTTGTTTCGGCCACCTTAGACATGGCCAAAACCTAGAGTAGCATGGTGCCGTTTGTGAAGATGGATGGTTCTCCGTACTCAATGGCTACTAGAACATTACTATAAGGGAGGACTCCTATCTCGCTTATGATTCTGTTGATTTCTTCTTCGTCTAGCAGGTTGCTGTTGACCACCCCTGCTTTAGCCATCTGACAGCCTTGAACCAATTCGTTTACATCGTCCCTCAGAATCCTTGCCTTGTGTAGGATTGCCTGTGATATCTTCATTATGTGATCATGTCCAAGGATTCCATTTGTGGCGGTTATGATGCCATTGACAGTCTGCAATAACTCATGAGATTTTTTAAATATTTCAGAGTTTACTTTGCATTATTGATTGTTATTGGATATTAATGAATCCTGTACTTATCCCTATTTCTGTAAGTGTCCATAAGCACCTTCGTGGTTTCGTCCGTGTAAGACTCGGTTTGCAATTTGTTCAAAATCAAATTGAATAGGTGGTTCACTCGAGCATAGAACTCGTCAACAGTGCCACCTCTCTGTTGCAATTGATGCAACTGGTGTTCGAGAAAGCGGACATCTTGCTTATCTGCGTAATGCAAAGTCAGGCACTCCTTTATTTTGGACCAATTTTTGTCAAAAATATTGTAAGAAATCAGAGCGTTATCCGCCGCACCGCGGACTTTTTGTCGAATGTGCTGTAATATATTACGGTATAAGGGTTTTCCTTTGATGAATGAAAAGTCAGCAAGGATGGTTTCTACGGAGTGTACCCAGGACACGAAGTGAATAGGGCTTCCATGAAGTTCTTTCACGCAACCAGGCAGACTACATATTTCGCAAATGTCGGCCTCAGTCATGAGAGCTTGCGCTACAACTTCCTCCAATTCCGCGCTATGCGGAGGACCATTTAATGTATTATTGTCTCGGTCCAACTCTGTTACACGTCTCTCTAAGGTTTTAATTTTTCCAGCAGGGCATTAACAGCACCTGTTAAGTTGGTGACGTTCACTTTAAGGGCTTCCATCCTTTCTATATTTGAAGAAAATAGATATATATAATTAATCTTTATATATTATACTTACAGCACCGCTAGGTTCATAAGCGGTGTTATAACGTGTACACTGATTTTTCTTTTAGAGAAGTTGCTTCTATATATTTTTGGTTGCTTGTTGTTTCTTTATTTGCTTTTTTTTTCAATGCATGCTTTTTTGTTTTTTTAACCGCTTTTTTCCTCTTTTGATCCTTAAAGGAGTTTCACTTTCACAAGGGCGCCACTTAAAGGATCTCAGATCCTTTCACAGAAAAAAATTAAGGAGCAAACTCGCTCCACACAAACTAAGAAATTTAAATTAGTATAACAACGAAATTTAAAGTTTAACAAGATAATCTTTATTTAAGTGGTTCAATATTAACTTAAACAGAACTCGACTTAATCATACGGATCCCTGACAACAACTACCCAAACGTTCTTGTCAGTTTGCCAAAGAAACTTCAGCACCGGTGGCAGCGGCGCTACCCTTACGCAAGCTTGTTTGAATGCAGGTGAGAATGACCGTGGCCTTGATTTCCCACAAGCGTTGCGTTATGAAATTATTGGTATTGCATTTCATGATGAAATACAAATATGCTTACGCTGCAGCGAATGCACCGATCGATGGGAGACAAATGTGCTCACGTAATGCGCGTGTGTTGGTCGAACGTGGGAATGGTATGACTACTGGGCAGTGGCTGAGCGTGTTAACTTGGATATTATTGGTTAAGGACCACGCCCACTTTTATATAAATGACTTTAAAAAGGGTCGTAGGCAAAAATAATAAGTTAAATCTTAGCGAAAAATAGTTTTGTACCAATCGTATTCTGTGCAATTATAACAATGGGAGAAAATTCAAATCTTGAAAAATGGGCGTGGCACTGCCCCTTTCTTACAATGCATTTCCCAACGTTTTTGGAGCAATAACTCGACGGAAAATTTGATGTTTAACAGGAAATTTTTACAGTAAAAATGGACTAAATCGATTAAATCGCCTTCTTTTATATAAAAGATTTTGTAAAAGTGCGTAGATGCAGGTAATGAGCTATTTCTAGTAAAAGTTGAAAAATTTCGTTAATAACCCTGCCCTTTTTTGTAATAACGCTTTTTAGTACAATGGCACTTGTGTGTTTATGTTTATTGTTCTGTTATATCTTTATTTTAAAATAAACAGTAGGGAAATCCCCATATCTGAAGGAAATCTGCATTATTACCAGCTTAAGGTCATTGGTGGTAGCCTCTGTATAATTTTTGCTTCTTTTAAACGAAAATTAATTCAGAATAGAACCAAATGTATATGTATTATTGCGCAGCCTTGTAACACTATTAAGCACACAAAACAAAGAACAACAGCATTTCAACTGGACGACAAAATCCGCCTCATGGAGGTATATTAGGACAAAGTAACACTAGAAGCAGTCGTTTTCAAGCCCACATAAGAAAATAGCTCCTGTGACGTTCTGAAGAACCTCCGCAACAAAATAAAACCTGGAGATGATTAAACCAAAATAAAGGCCATGAGGAGGGCAAGACCTGGCACAATACTGGTGGAGCTACTTAAAAGCGAGCGCGTACCGTGAAATTTACATGCGGTGCATCACATGGATAATTTCTTGGTCCTGACCCGTTGAATGCCTGATTTTTACCTCTTAGATTTTTACCTCTAGAGTGGCTTGACTCGCGTGAACTCCAGCTGTCAGCAGAAAAATGCGAGTTAATATTCCTAACAAATAAAAAAATTTAAAAAAAGTTTTCAAGTTAAATGGTTTTATTGAAAACAATACTTACATTAAGTAATACAAATACTAAAAGCTAGGAAATAATTAGGTAGGTCCTAGGTGCTAGTCATCACACTCCTCATTAATTTAGGGCGTTGATCAGATTAAATAAAAAGATGGGCCGCGTTGAATTTCTACTGATAGTCAACCGCTTCTATCTTTATAAATGATATTTTCATATATGCATAAGTACGACCAACTGAACCCTAATTAGGTTATGCTACGCCTCACGTTTTTAGAAATTTCACGCCCCCAACACTTTTATTTAAGTGTCTGATCAACGACCTAGATTATTGAGGAGTGTGATGACTAGTACCTAGGACCTACCTAATTATTTTCTAGCTTTTAGTATTATTATTACTTAATGCAAGTATTGTTTTCAATAAAACCGTTTAGCTTAAAAGTTATTTTAAATTATTTTATTTTCAAGTTTTTAGTCTTTATTTAATTGCTTATTATTTCTCATTCTATTTAGTTCATTTAGTGACTTATTATAACAAGGACTCTTTCTGACAATTTGTTAAAATCTAAATCCTCAATTCATAATCCTTCCAAAGACTTTACCCGACTCAGTGCCATGCATGCTTGTCCCTCTTCGAACTCCAAAGTATTCTGATGTCACTTCTACCGGACTGTATGTAATATTTTTTCCAAATATGATCCAATTCGGACCACAAATACGAGTATTTTAATATCTCGATCCTTGCCGAACCTAGCGGGATTTTTTTCATAAAATGATTTCTATATCTCTATGTAATATGATACGACTTGTTTGAATATCTCGATCCTTGAGCCACCTGGCGGCGATTTTTTTAAGTCGCTTTCTATTCACGTATGTATTATGTGTTCCAAATATGAGCCCAATCGGCTCACAAATACGATGTTTTTAAATATCTAGATCCTTGTGCCACCTGGCGGGAGTTTTTTCACAAAGCGATTTCTATTCCCGTATGTATTATGTGCTCCAAATATGAGCCAAATTGGCCCACAAATAAGATTTTTTTTAAAGTTTTGATCCATGCGCCATCTATCGGATATTTTTCTTATTATTGCATTGTCATCGGGCTCTGAAATATATTCCAAGTTTCAAGCTTGTGGCTCATCGGGAAGTTACTTAAATTTTAAAAAGCATAGCCGGCTAGAGGTTCGCTTTAAAAACTTCTCCGCAAATATCAAAGAAGTTCGTCACAAATTTAGGAATAAGGTTTGACTCCCGAAACAGGAAACTGCTGGTGGTCATCAACCTATCCACGTTACTGTACGGCTCCGAAATGTGGGCAAATATTAATAAGGCTTGCACTTAAGCTGCCCCGAGGCCTTGAGCCTTGTTCCGTTTCTAACGCGATGATTTTGCCCGTTAGGTCTGCAGGCCGGATATGTAGAATGGCATGCAATGCTGCTGTCGGGGTACTTTTTAAGGCTCCCGTTATGCTAATCATTGATACTCTGCATACCCTCTCAAGTTTTTGGGTATGCGTAATTTTTTGTGTGGCTGTCCACCAAACAAGAACCCCATAGTAATGTATTGGTATGACAATTGCCGTAAATACCCAATGAGGCCCCACGTGCATCCTAGCATCCCCTTGCATGCATAGAGTTACGGGGAGGCTTTCTTCGCCCTATCTTCCACATGGAGTTTCCATGTGAAGGGTTACCCCTTCAAGCTAGGCTTAGTCAAACTAGGGACCTTTACTTCCCAGTAACTAATACTAGATAGGGGTTTTCCACGTTGGTGGTTAACGCAACTCCAGATGCTCAGGCATGTACATCCCGAAGTGCCTGATCCATCAGAGAGCTGAGTGTTGTTAGGCATCTGCCGCTTATGATTACAGAAACGTCATCTGCATATGCCGTAAGTTTGACTGGTCCTCCGTCGAACCGCCTAAGCAAGTGGTTTAAAACCAGCGTCCACAGCATTGGTGATAAAACCGCACCCTGCGGCGTTCCTCTGTTTTCAGATTTCGTTGCTTCGCACGGGCCCCATTGCGATGTGATTATTCTGCAGCTTAACATGAAGCCGGTCCAATTTGCTAAGGCTGGATGAACTTCAATCGAGTTGAGACTGTTCATTGTTGCTCTTTTCGAGACATTGTTGAAAGCTCCGGCAATGTCCAGAAAAACACCTAGGGCATATTCGTGGTGCTCCAGGGCCTTCTCTATATTCATAACCATCTTATGCAACGCAGTATCGACTGACTTGCTTTTGGTGTAAGAATGTTGTGCTGAAGAGAATAAATTCTCGTTCATTTTTTATTTTAAATACACATTTATTAATCTCTCTAGGGTTTTGAGTAGACAAAATGTCAAAATAATAGGCCTGTAGTCTTTCGGCTGCCGATGACTGGGTCAGTTCTATGTAACTCTCATAATTTTTAGCCATTCTATAATCGTTCCACTGGCCATCTGCAGCATAACAGGGAATATCCCATCTAGGCCCGGCGATTTGAACAAAGCAACCGTCCTGGTAACTCTCTCAATATTAGGACTGTAGACGTGGTTACATAACTCTTCCGCATCATCTCCTGATTGGAAGTGTGTGCTAAGTAGTGCCTCAAGGGACTGTTCACTACTGTGTGACCATTCCCCGTCGTCCTTTTTATCAGTCCCTGGACTGCATCTCCTTTATATAGGACTTTCCTCAGTATCGCCGTTTCGCTGGAGCATTCTATGTCGGAACAGAAATTCTTCCACGAAACCCACTTTCACCTGTTGTTTTCAAGTTTATAGATCCTCAAGAAATCTCTGTATTCGTCCCAGCACTCCTCGCTTTCCGCAACTTTTGCCCGCTTAAAAAACTGTTTTACCAGCCCTCTAAGAAGACTTAGCTCCTTACTTCACTGTGGTGGTTTTGCTTTCCCCTTGAATCTTCACAGAGGACAAGCTCTGGTGTACGCAGTTGTGAGCTCCAACTCCTCTACGGTGGCAACCCCTTTAGGCTGTCCCAGTCTTCCTGATACACCTTGCGGAAATTTATACCAGTCCGTTTTCCTAGGGCTTCTAAAGGTTTTAGCCTTCTCTACCCTCTAAGGGGATTCTGAAGCTGATATATGCATGGTCTAAGAATAATGGCCTTTCAAGGACTCTCCTTTTATTCTCCGATATATCCTGCTCATAGCTCAATGTGATATCAAGCGCATTGCTTGACGTAGGGCCAGCATATGTAGGCACGCTGCCGCTCTTGGCCACCTGTAGACTAGTCTGTGATAAGCAACAAAAAATGGACTCACCTCTATCATTAATATCGTCCCCTCCTCATACACTGTGACGCGTATTCGCATCCGCGCCTATGACAACGCGTTCTCTGCACTCTTCTTGATCCATCAGCCTTTTGAACTCCTCTGGTGGGGCTTCTACGTCATGGGCTATGTAGCAGGATACCAGGATATGGGAAGGTTTTTTCTTTCCCTCTATTGCGACTACCGCTAAGTCTTCGGTGCTGAAGTTAGATAGCATGCACGAGAATAGGTGTGTCCTTACCATGACTGTAGCTCTAGGGGCTTCTTCCTCTTCGATGCGGTTGCAAAATAGAGGGTTGCTTGCAGCAAAGTTTACGTCAATGAACTGTCTTCGATATTCTTCCACTGTCTCACTGGCTCATGTCAAGCGATCGCTCTCATCGTTGGTGAACCACTGGGCTCAAGCGCTGCATAATTCTCAATGCAGCACGATATTTTGAGAGCGTTCTCTTAAGCTCTCTATGTCGTTGTTCCCATTCTAACATTAGTTCTTTGTCCGGGCTAGTATGCCGCTCCTTTACCGAGCGCACTGACTGCACACTATCATGGCTAACCGCGTCCGAGTCACCGCTGATAGCGATTTCCTCTTCCGGCTTGCGACGCCATCGCCTTTTCCTTCGCATCCTTACTTTCTCTTAAAGTTTTTGAGTTCATTTTGGTCGTACGACCAACTGTCCACAAGGCGGGCTCAGCGGTCTAATGGGGAGAAAACCGTCCGCCACAACAGCGCCCCTTGCTGCGGTAAGGCCATCATTGCTTCCCGAGGCGGCCCGGTATAGGAAAGGCTCGGTTCACATACAGCCGAATATATCCCGTGGCTGCAAATCGTCCAATAGACACGGTCCGCATAACACCCTGGATTAGGGGGTTTGCAGTTCTTGGTCACCGACATCCCGCGAACTCCTATGAAGCGAAACGACGTAGATGCCAGGACCTAAACCGCTCATCCCCATAGTCGGGCGCTATGGAGTTCGGCTAAGCCCTCACACCAACGACAAAGTGCCTGCTATAGTGAGGGCAGGCCTGCACAACTTTAAAAACAAAGTTTTTAAATGTTCATGATATCAAAAAAAAAAAATATCAAGAAGGAATTCTTTTCGTTGTTATCAAAAATGCAATCAAAAAAATTTGTTTTTCTTTGATATTTCGAAGTGCGAGCTTTGTTGAAAACATTTTATGTGGAAAACAAATAAGGAAGTCATATCAATCATATATATACAATTAAAGATACATCCAAAGATAAATGCTACAAACATTAAGTGATTTGAATGCGGAAATATACTACTTAAACCTACATATGCAAATATCGTCTTCCGCATCATGCCATAAAACAGTTGCTGTCATAGAAACAATGGTCCTATCACATATCGTTTAATGCGGTCCTTACCAAATTTCAACATGATATCTTCAATGACTTTTGATTTATGGCAGAGCACACGTACGCAGTTTGAAGCTCAATATGAATTAAGTTAGTTTTAGTTTATAAATTTAGTACATAAGTACTCATTAAATATAAGATTTGCTAAATAAGGAATAAAAAAACATTAGTGGTGTATGTTATAAGTTTGGAGAGAATTGCGCCGCATTTATATAGAAATCAGAACCTACTACATACAGTGCTGGCCATTTTTAAAGGTACCCTTGCGTTAATGGCTAATTACTGTGTCTTTTTAGTTTATTTAACACGTTCGCCACTCATTGATTTTTTGCGCTTTCAAAAAAAAACTCACGAACAAAAAAAAAAATATGTCACATGTAAGTGTCATGAGTTTTGGGAAGTACTTGTGTCACATATGGGAGGCACTAAATAGTTTGATTTCTATGATAAAACATAAACTGAATTTTTTTATTATAAATTAAACATTTATATTATTTTCTATATACATACGTATACTTTATTAGATATGCCAGTCTCTAAAGCATAGATATGGGCATAATCTAGGTGGTAAATTTATCGATATTTTCTCTTCCCCGTAAATTCAATGTTTTGGGTTTCGTGCTCTAATCAATCCACTCATTTTCATTTGTCACGTTTTCACTAAGATCGTTTTCTTCTATGTCATTCCCATCTCCTGAGCTATTTTCTTCCCCAGACTCACTTTCTGGGGCGAAGCTGCTCCCGTAATCTTCAAAGTGCAGGTCGCTTTCGCTGAAATTCAAAATACCCTTAATAATTTCTTCCTCAGATACTTGTTTTCTTCTACGACCCTCCATTCCAAAGAATCAACGAAGAATATACACATATATATAAATTATGTTTTCTATGTTAGTATATAAATAGTTGAAACATTGTAAAAAACTTACCTTAAAATTTTTAATATCAATATGCACACTTTTATTCAAGAAGAACGTTCATAACAACCTTCTTCTAAGGCTATTGTGACACGAATGAACTGATAAAAGCATATTTAGAACTTCTTTGCACATTAATTAGCACATTGCAAAATTTCGGGGAACACCCCTTAAAAAAACGAAATTTTAAAATAGCGGCTTAGCGCATACACAAACCGCAGCTTTCGGGTGTATCTGACACCCTGCCAGATACTAAAACATGCAAGAAAATTACTTCCTACAAACCTTCATGAAATAACAGCTCAATACATTTTAGTAATTTTACGACACATATATGTGACATGAGTTTTTTTTAAACATCCCACGTCACATATATGTGACGCTGAGCGGCGAACGTGTTAATGTTTTATTCAATGTTTAATGTTACTATTGTTATTTACTACTATAAAGTAAATTAAATTAAAATTTACAAATGTAAACGAAACTTTGCCAAATGGGCGCTATGAAACCTCTTTCCCATCCTTCTTGCAAAAGAAAGCTAATATAGCTCATAAAACTTTTGTTCAAAAAATACAACCTGATGCTAAGTTCCGAACTTTTCTTGATTTTAAAGTCGCTAATCTATATTCTAAATCGTATGATGTCATTCCGATTTTTAGTTATATACACACATATTAATTAAATAATTCACATCGAATATCCGCATGGACTGTTTCAGTTTCTTGCGTATGGTTAAATTAATGTTATTATTACAAACAAAAACATAAAAGTAAATTATATAGGTACATATAATCATAAATTTCGAAGGTATTCAGATATAAACATATTTCTACCTAGTAAAATTCCTTAGGTATTAAAAATAACTTAATTTGTAATAATTTTAGAAATTTTTTACTAGCCATCATAGTCCACAATTACTCGATTGCTCTATCCATAAATTCTAGAAATCTTTTGGCATATTGATCTGGATCACAAGTAGAAATTCCATCTACGTTACCTCCATATTTAACGGTTTTTGCTGCCTTGGCTGCCTAAAAGGACAAATAATATTGATTTACATTAGTAAAGAATTTTTTCAGTTACAATAAAAACTTTGAACACTAATCTCAATATAAATTAGAGATTACGATTTCTCGAACTTGTTCGAGAAGAGATTTCTCGCGAGTCTCGCCTTCTCGAATCTCGAATTATTCGTAAGGCTCGCGATCTTCTCGACAATCAATTTAATCGATTCATTGGCTGTTTTATATACAGCTTATGATTTATTCTGGAGCTCAAGCGAAAATGTTCACAAAACTACAAGTAAAAAACACCGAAATATATAGAATAGTGCCAATGCAGCGACTGAGTATTACGAGTATTTCGAGATTCGAGAATCTCGCGAGAAGTCGTGTTCTCGATGTCTCGTTAAAAAAATGAAATATTATGAACAAAATTATACATATTGTAATGAATTTAGTGCAATTCGCCTTATTTGCAATCTTCTGCTAACGTTCATATCGCTAAACTCTTGAATAAATAACTCCACTATTCAATAATGCAAAATGGCCTTTATTAAAGTTATTCACAATAACGTACTTCACAACAACACTACTATTGCTCACCAGGTGGCTTCTTAAATCAAACTGATTGTCGCGCCTCTACTGTTGTTGCCTTTTATACTCTATGATTTCTCGTTCGCATCTTCTAGGCGCTTCCATTTCCAGAATCTACTAGTTGGTTATCTGCTATAAATTTCTCAGCTATAACTACAGATGCACAATTTTTATAGCTTCTCTTACAGCTCATGCGCGTGTGTTTGTGAGTAATATTTGCACAATTATTGCATACTTTCAGGAGTATCTCAGATATATGCATGTTGTTGTGCGTTGCTTCTCCGCTGCGTGTGCGTACATATGTGTAGACATAATAATTAATTTAGTTATGTGCATACAAGTCACTGCTTAGCATCGGGTTAGAGATGACAGTACCCCTTAGTGTTGCTCATATTCGTAACACTGCCCTCCACCTAAGTCTGATCGTCCCGATCAGACAAATTTCCTGATCTAAACGCCGCTAGCATCTCCAATTGTACCACTCTTCTATTTCGTGGTTTCCCTATTGTTTGTATGCGGTAGATGACATCACTGATCCTCTTCACAACTCTGTACGGGCCTTCCCAACTGCACCAAAATTCGGACGGAACACGTTTCCGCCGGTGAGGGTTGTATAGCAGTACCACATCTCCCTCCCGGAAACTTTCCGAATTATTTTTCTTGTCGTACCTGTGTTTCATCTTACTACTCATTATACTTGGCCGTTCCCACACACTCTGTTGTTTGGCCAATGAACTACTTCGTAGAGCTTGCGCTTGATGGATTGGCTTCGCATAATCAGTATCGTTTCACAACAGTAGTGCGCCCGCCTTGAAACTACCCTCGCATTCTTTCTGGGAAATTCGTTCCTTCGTTTTTGTGCGTCCATTAGGGTTTTTCAATGCCAGTGTTTCTCTCGCAGGTACTTTTGATTTCGCTTTATTTGGCCCATTCGATCCATCAACCTTTACCTTTGACTTTCGTGGTGTTTGTCGAGTCTTCTCCAGCAGTACCCGATTACTGCTGAACCCTTTCTCCAAACTAAAGTTAAGTGGTATATCCTGGTTCTTATAGCGCATAATCTTCCTACGCATACCGATCTTGATGTCATGGTCAACTAAGAAGTCCACTCCCAATATGACTTCATCACCAATCTCCGCCACAATGAATTTGTGTAGAACTAAGACCTTTCCAATTAATACCTAACATATCACTTCTCCTTGGACTTGGTGTAGCATTATGCGTCTGCCACCTATGCAATACATTTACATTTTAATAGCATAATCATATTACAATATCATAAGACATAAATTACCTTGACCTCACACAGCGGTTAGCTAACATCAATGGAATGCCGAATATGAATCCCTTGTCAGTTCACACATAACAAATTATGCTTATGTTAGTTTGTCACCAAAATATTTACATACAACCCATAAAATGAATTAACCAAATATTAACATTTCACATGAATATCGATCTGCTGACTTTGCATACAAATCTACATGCATGCATAGTAATACAAATCTACATGCATGCATAGTCATACAAATCTACATATATGCATAGGAATACAAATCTACATATATGCATAGTAATACAAATCTACATATATGCAAAGCAATACAAATCTACATATACGCATAGCAATACAAATCTACATATACTACATATATGCATAGTAATACAAATCTACATATATGCATAGCAATACAAATCTCCATATATGCTTAGTAATACAAATGTACATATTTTTAGTTGTTAGTATTAGGATATTTATAAATGTGTAGGTTAAGTAATTAGCTATAAAACAGAAAGAATTTTTGTAATAAAGGCAATCTTGATCTGACTACCAAAGTCACTACATTTCTTATTATTTTAACGTTTCATTGGTTATACTCGCCAGTGACCGTGCGCAACCATGCTCCAGGTAACGGTTTTACTCTCCTGTTGACCAAGTCAGATCGGATTAAGGAATGAGATGCGCCCGTATCTACAGTCAGTACACGCTCTTCGCCCTCCAGCTTTCTTTTGAGGGCAAGAATGCTCGATTTTCTTCCAATTTGCAACACAGATATCACAGGACATTCAATAGCTGGGGCAAGTTTTGGTTCTTTACATCTGACACGCTCTTGCCCATCTCCTCCAGCTTTGCATTTACGGCTACCCATATTGTTGGAACTATTAGGACCAAGATCGCAATGACGTGCAATGTGCCCGGACTTCCCGCATTTGAAGCCTTTGATAACTCTTTCACTCCACTTTTGCGATCCTTTCAGCGCCTCCAATATTGAGTCTACCCACTCTGGCCTTTCTACTTCCGCACGGCGTGCTTTGAAAACTGGCTTACCCAGAAGCGACGCTGTTTTCTGAATCAGAGCTTGTGACACCATTTCTGTGAATGTTGTCCTTGGGTTTGCGTATGTAGCTCGCTTTGTTTCGACGTCCTGTATGCCATTTGTAAAGCTCTGAATCTTTACTCTCTCAGTGTATTCCACGGGTGCGTCCGCATTCGTAAATGTGCCAGCCTGTCAACATCCGATGCAAACTCTTGCAATATTTCACCAGGGCTCTGGAAGCGGTTCAGTAACTCCATTTGGTATATCTGTCGCCTATGCTCAGTTCCGTATCGGCTCTCTAGAGCGCCCATCAATGCTTCATAACAGTTCCGTTCGCCCTCTGCAATGGTTTGTAAAATCTCAGCTGCAGGCCCTTTCAATGCCATGAACAGGTGCTGACCTTTATCTTCAGCATTGCAGTTGTTCACAGCTGCGGTCTTCTCAAACTTTAGCTTGAAGACCTGGAAAGGAACAGAACCGTTAAAAGATGGAGTTTTTACCTTCGGATTGCTTGCTAAAACAGCTGGGCGATTTAGTTAAAGCTCCTGTATACGACTTCTCAATGTTTCAATCTCAGCATCGATTTTATCCTCGAGTTGTACAATTTTTGTATCTTGTGCCGCCAGCTTCGATGATACCCTTATCTCCTGCCACTCCAGCTGCGAGGATTTGCGAGCCTCTTGTGCTTTCAACTGTTCAGCCAACTGAGATGTCATATATGTCTTCTGTTTTTCCAGTTGAGTTTCCATCGTGGATGTTATACGTGTCTCCTGTGATTCCAGTTGGGATGCTATACTTGTCTTTTGTTCTTCCAGTTGAGATGCTATTTGCGACGACATTGATGTTACTTTCGATGTTTGTGCAGATATTGCAGCCAAAATCGTGTTCAGGTCTGTGTTCACCATTGTCTGCGGTGTTTCATTTTTCTCCTCCAATTTTGTTGTCTCACCGCAATCAAGATGAAAGACATACGTCAATTCCTTCTAATTCCATTGCCTGTCGTAGTTGTTCCTGAAGTTCTAGTTTAATGCCGGTTGTATTCAATCCACGGCTCTCCAACTCCTTCTTCAGTTGCTGGATCTTCAATTCACTTATCTTTGCCATGTCCAAGTTGAATTCGAAATCTCCAGAATTTATTCAACCATTCCTCTTCTCACAACAATTGTAACGAATTTAGTGCAATTCGCCTTATTTGCAATCTTCTGCTAACGTTCATATCGCTAAACTCTTGAATAAATAACTCCACTATTCAATAATGCAAAATGGCCTTTATTAAAGTTATTCACAATAACGTACTTCACAACAACACTACTATTGCTCACCAGGTGGCTTCTTAAATCAAACTGATTGTCGCGCCTCTACTGTTGTTGCCTTTTATACTCTATGATTTCTCGTTCGCATCTTCTAGGCGCTTCCATTTCCAGAATCTACTAGTTGGTTATCTGCTATAAATTTCTCAGCTATAACTACAGATGCACAATTTTTATAGCTTCTCTCACAGCTCATGCGCGTGTGTTTGTGAGTAATATTTGCACAATTATTGCATACTTTCAGGAGTATCTCACATATATGCATGTTGTGCGTTGCTTCTCCGCTGCGTGTGCGTACATATGTGTAGACATAATGATTAATTTAGTTATGTGCATACAAGTCACTGCTTAGCATCGGCTTAGAGATAACAGTACCCCTTAGTGTTGCTAATATTCGTAACAATATGTATAATAAATACGTTAAAGATGAGCTGTATGAGCTATACGCAGACATCAACATAGTCCAGCGAATTAAAACGCAGCGGCTTCGCTGGCTAGGCCATGTTATGCGAATGAAAGATGACGCTACGGCCAAGAAAGTGTTTCTATCGGAACCCGCCTATGGAAGCAGATGTAGAGGGCGGCCCCCACTCCATTGGAAGGACCAGGTGGAAAACGAATTAAACTCCCTTGGTGTGACCAATTGGCGCCGGTTGGAAGATAGAAGGAGCGACTGGTGCGCCTTGTTGCCGGCCATAACCGTTTAAACGGTTAAGCGCCAATTAAGTAAGTAAGTAAGTAAGTAATAAATAAGTTTTGAGTTAAGTGTCATTGGAAACCAATATAATCAACAAAAAAGTCACAAGTAAAAAACCCAAGTGTATAAATATTGTCCATACAGCGATTAAGTTTATGTCGAGAAGCTCGCAAGATTTACGAGTACTTCGAGACACGAGAATCTCGCGAGAAGTCGAGTTATCGATTTCTCGGATTTCGAAAATCTCGCTTGTGTTCGAGAAGAAATCGTGAGCTCTAATATAAATAATCTGTACTAAAATAAAACTTCAGAAAATTCTAGTCTGTAAATTGAAGATTTCTTTGAAAAAATTATGGATGCGTTTATAATGGGTTTTTATGAAACTTTCAATGATTTATATGTGGCAGTACAGGAAGCAGTTATGCCACTCAATTGATCAAAATCGGAGTGCGAACAAAAAAGATATGCCAATTAATAATTTAATACAGATAAAATATACTTTGAAGAAATGTCTGCAACTTTGCTTTGGAAGCGAGAATTATGAAGGTTTCGACGACCTTCTAGGCATGTAAAAGAATGCTGGGGTTGACGCAAGTTTACAGCTATTGTAAAGCCTATTACTTAGAAGAAATGTGTGAAACTTTGCTTTGGAGAAAGAATGCATGTAAAAGAATCCAGAATTCTGACGCAAGTTCTATCGCCTTATCACCCTTTCTTTGCGTATTTACAGCGATTTTAAAGTCAATCCTTCAATTTCTGTGAAGTATTTGTGAATAATGAGGGTGGAAAATGTTCATGAATTTTGAAAGCACTTTTCGTCATTGGTTTGTAAACAAACCATCTGCATAGTTGTGCCACCTGTAAATATATGTTCTGACACGAAAGGTCCCAAAATGCCGAGAATAGTTTGTGTTTATACCGAATTCGAAAAGGGATGATGGAAAATCGTTCCAATATTTATCTAGAAGTAAAACAATAGCTTTATTTAGTTAATTACTAAACAACCTTCAAGAGGATAAAATATAACAGGCTGTAATAAACATCTTCGTTGTTCCTGGTACTGCTTTGTCAACCTTTTCGCCTCAAGAATTACTTTGATAAACGAGGAAAAATTTTCACTTTCAATGGTATTAAGATCTTGCTCAAGAAATAAATTTTTCAGGAAATTTAAGATTCAACAAAAATATCTAGGAATCATTCTAAATAGTAAGCTGCCGCGGCAGAACAGGGAAAAGGTCTCTACAACACTCTATGCATGTGAAGCTGAGCTCAGGCCAAGGTGTTCACTTCCGGAAAACGGTGAACGGCCTATTATAGTAGATATCTTGCGAATATTCAAACAAGCAGTCCCTGACCAAGAGCGGGTGGCGAGGAGGGTTTGGCGAGTATATCATTAGCACGATTAATGATTAATTGGCGCTTAACAGCCTAAACGAATTTGGCCATTTCGTAAAAAGTCACTCCAGCAATCCCTGTTTCGCTATAACTGACACCAATTTGGAGCAAAGGGAGATCAGGTCTTCATCCACCTATCTCTCCTAACTCAGGAGAGGTTTCCATCTTCTTCTTCTTCCAAACTGTAGTGTCGACTGAAAAACTTTCTTGGTCGGAGCGTCTTCGTCCATTCGCATAACATGACCTAGCCAGCGAAGCCTCTGGGTCTTTATTCGCTGCACTATTGTTATATCTGTGTAAAGCTCATACATTTCATCATTACACCACCTTCGATACTCGCCGTCAGCATCACGGACAGGACCATAAATCTTCCGGAGAACTTTTCCCTCGAACACTCCAAGAGCCATTTCATTTTCTCTCGACACCGTCCATTATTCCGAGCCATACACCAGGCTAGGTATGGTGAGCGACTTGTAGAGCGTGTTTTTTGTTCATCGAGAGAGGACTCTTCTTTTTAATTACGTACGCCAGACAGAACCTTATATGCGAAATTAAGCAGTCTGATTCCGCAGTAATTAGCGCCATTTTCAGGATCGTCTTTCTTGTGGATTGTGCAGAGTACACTTAAATTCCAATAGAAAGGCATGCACTCATTCGACCATATTTTACATAGGAGTAGATGCATGCTCTTTGCCAACTCTTCGCCTCCATATTTGAACAGATCCGTGCTTATTCCGTCATTACCTGGCGCCTTGTTATTATTGAGCCGGGATATTAATATTCTCACTTCGTCATAATATTGTGCCGGTAGGTGTTTTCTATCATCGGCGCTCGGGGTATCGGGTTCGTCTTCTCCCTCACTAGCTAGCAATGAGGAGAAGTGTTCCCTCCAAAGCTTAAGCACCTTCTGGATGTCAGTTACCTTACTTATTTACTTAATTGGTGCTTAACCGTCTAAATGGTTATGGCCATCCAACAATGCGCGCCAGTCGCTCCTTCCCTCCGCCAACCGGCGCCAATTGAGTTTAACACCAAGGGAGTTTAAATCGTTTTCCACCTGGTCCTTCCAACGGCGTGGGGCCGCCCTCTACCTCTGCTTCCATAGGCGGGTTCCGATAGAAACACTTTCTTGGCCGGAGCATCATCTTTCATTCGCATAACATGGCCTAGCCAGCGCAGCCGCTGCATTTTATTTCGCTGGACTATGTTGATGTCTGCGTAAAGCTCGTACAGCTCATCATTAAATCTTCTTCGGTACTCGCCATCGCCAACGCGTAGAGGTCCATAAATCTTTCGAAGTACTTTTCTCTCGAACACTCCCAAAGCCTCTTCATCTGCTGTTGTCATGGTCCACACTTCTGCCCCATATAGCAGGACGGGTATGATAAGTGACTTGAAGAGTATGATTTTCGGTCGCCGAGAGAGGACTTTACTTTTCAATGGCCTGCCTAGTCCAAAGTAGCATTTATTGGCAAGATTGATTCTTCGCTGGATTTCAGTGCTGATGTTGTTGCTATTGTTGATACTGGGTCCCAAATAAACCAAGTCTTTTATTGTTTCGAAATTATGGCTGTCAACAGTGGCGTGGTTTCCAAGGCGCGTATGCGCTGACTCTTGGCTCGATGACAGCAGGTACTTCGTTTTGTCCTCATTCACCATCAAACGCATCTTTACCGCTTCTTTTTCCAGTTTGGAGTAAGCAGAACTAACAGCGCGGGTGTTTAGGCCGATGATATCAATATCATCAGCATATGCCAGTAATTGCACGCTTTTATAGAATATTGTTCCAGTGCGGTTAAGTTCTGCAGCTAGTATAATTTTCTCCAGCATCAAATTAAAGAAATCGCACGATAAGGGGTAACCCTGTCTGAAACCTCGTTTAGTTGCGAACGGCTCCGAGAGGCGTTCCTAATTCTGACTGAGCTGATGGTGTTGCTCAACGTCATTTTGCACAGCGGTGTAGGTTTTGCGGGGAAACCAAATTCAGACGGCATATAGTCAGCTCCTATTCGTGCTGTCGAAGGCGGCTTTAAAGTCGACGAAGAGGTGATGTGTGTCGATTCTTTTTTCACGGGTTTTTTCCAAGATTTGGGGCATTGTGAAAATCTGGTCGATGGTAGACTTACCAGGTCTGAAGTCGCACTGATAAGGTCCAATCAGCCGGTTCACGGTGGGCTTCAATCTTTCGCGCAATACACTTGAAAGGACCTTATGTGCGATAATAAGAAGGCTGATTCCACGGTAGTTGGTGCATCTTGCCGTACCCATTCTTGTTGACTAGGCAAATAACACTTAGATTCCAATCATCGCGCATGCACTCGTCCACCCATATTTTGCTAAGAAGCTGTTGCATGCGCCTTACCAACTCCTCGACGCCGTACTTGAATAGCTCCGCAGGCAATCCATCAGCGCCCACGGCCTTGTTGTTTTTAATCTGGTTATTGCTATTCTAACTTCGTCATAATCGGGCGGGGGACATATATTCCATCATCATCGATTGCGGGATCGGGTTCGTCATCTCTGCGCGGCGAATCGCTGCCTCCATTTAGAAGAGCAGAGAAGTGTTCCCTCCATAATCTAAGCACTCTATGGACATCAGTTACAAGGTCGCTGTTTTCGTTCCTACAGGAGTTTCCCCGGTCTTAAAACCTTCCGTTTGTCGCGGTTTTTGTTTTTTAGTAAAATTTTTGGGCGTTATTCCTGGCGGCTAGCAGCTCAAGCTCCTCGTACTCACGTTTTTCTGCTTCTGATTTTTCCTTCCTGAAAAGGCGTCTCGCTTCCCTTTTCAACTCACGATAGCGTTCACACACTCCTCTTGTTGCGCTCGCTTTTAAGGTAGCCCTGTAGGCAGAGTTTTTTCTTTCGGTTGCAACGCGGTATTCTTCATCGCACCAGTGGTTTTTTCGTGGCCGCCGGTAACCAATTTTCCTCTGCGGCAGTACAAAGTGTTTTGGAGATATGCTCCCACTGCTCCTGTATTCCTTCAGGATGAATTGTGCTCTGAGAGAGCAGGTGTGAGAGTCGAGTTTCGAAATCATTGGCAGTCTGTTGTGATTGAAGCTTTTCGACGTCTAGCTTTCCTTGTGTTTTTGTTCCTTGGGTTTAGCCGCGCTGAGGCGGGTGCGTATTTTGGCTGCAACGAGATAATGGTCCGATTCGAAATCAGGTCCTCAGATCGTGCGCACATCTAAAACACTGGAGGCCTGCCGTCCGTCAATCACAACGTGATCGATCTCATTGCGCGTATTTCGATCAGGAGACAGCCATGTAGCTTGATGTATCTTTTTATGAATGAACCTCTTGCTGGATATGACCATGTTTCGAGCAGCGGCAAAGTCAATCAGCCTCAGCCCGTTAGGAGAAGTTTCATTGTCTAGGCTGAACTTTCCGACTGTAGGGCCAAACCTTTGCCCACCCTGGCGTTAAAGTCGCCAATCACAACTTTTATATCAAGACGGGGGCAGCGCTCGTATCTGCGTTCTAATTGTTCATAAAAATTGTCTTTCACCTCATCGTCTTTCTCCTCTGTCGGCGCATGGGCGCAGATGAATGATATATTAAAAAATTTTACTTTTATTCGGATAGCGGTGAGACGCTCGTCCACAGGCGTGAACGCCAGAACTTGGCGACGAAGTCCCTCTCCCACCGCGAATCCGACGCCGACATCAACCAGCCAGGCATCTGCACCAATCCCATTCACGGAGCGGACGTTCCAGGTGCATGGCCTCAATTCATTGCCGGTCAAACGTTTGCCATGGTCGTAATCAATAGAGAGTGTATTTATCCGAGGCTTTTTGGTATATTTCATTGGAGTATGGTTTTATGTGGCGGGTCCCAAGCCCAGCGCACAATCCGCTCAGCGGGGGACGTCAGTTACCAGGTCGCCGTTATCTGTCCTGCTGCAATATGTCCCGGTCTTAAAACCTTCCGTCAACCGCCGCATTTTTTGGTAGAGTTTCTGGCATTATTCCTCCCGGACAGCATCTGAAACTCCTTGCACTGGCGCCGTTCTGCTGCACGTTTGTTCCTTCTTTAAAGGCTTCTCTCTTCCTTCCTCGCTTCACGATAACACTCCAATATACCGCATTTTGCCACGATCTTACGCAGCGTGGCTCTGTAAGCGGCAGCGCTGTATTCCTCATAATACCTGTTGTTTTTTCGGGCTCGCAGGAAACGTATGACGTTAGTAGCGGTGGTACATAATGAAGAAAGGACCGGTGAACAGGTGTAGATGCCGTCCTCAAATGAAGCAGGAAACTTCACGGCGCGGGATACACATCCATGAAGGAAAAAACTGAACTCTTGAAAGTCTTAAGAAAGCTCATATTTCATATTATATTAAAACTGAGCAAAGTAACACCTTAATAAATGTATACTGGGATTTATGTTAGTGTAAAAATGAGATAAACTTAAATAAGCAATAAAACAAATACAAGCAGGGTGGTCTAGTGGTTAAACCAACTTCAGTTTCACGGTGTGATTCCCCGTTCGAGTCTCGGTGAAACCCTTGATAACATAACGAAATGGCGTGATGTTGATTACGTGGCGGTCTTCGAAATGGTACCATCGCAATATGGCAGTAAGTTTTTTTTCTTTTTGGTTTCTCTTAAGCAAAAAATAATAATTGAATATTCAATTATTATAAACCGACATCGGTTAAAGTCCAAGCCCACTTTTATATAAAAGATTTTTAAAAGGGTCGTAGAAGAAAATAATAAGCTATAACTTAGCGAAAAAGAGCTTTGTATCGATAGACTTTTACTTTCTAAATTGAATTATAACATTAAATTGGAAAACACTAAAAATTTAAAAATGGGTGTGGCGGTGCCTAAGCAATTTTCAATGTTTCGGGAGCCATAACTTGAAGAAAAATTTACATATCGTAACAAAATTGGGTACAAATATTTTCTTTATAGCAGGAAATATTTCTAGTAAAAATGGATAAGATTGGTTAAGGACCACGACCACTTTTATATAAATGACTTTAAAAAGAGCCGTAGGCAAAACAAATAAGTTAAATCTTAGCGAAAAATAGTTTTGTACCAATCGTATTTTGTGCAATTATAACAACAAATGGGAAAAAATTCAAATATTGAAGAATGGGCGTAGCACTTCAAATTTCTTACATTGCATTTCCCAACGTCTCTGGAGCCATAACTCGACGAAAAGTTTGATGTTTAACAAGAAATGTTTTCAGTAAAAATGGGCTTAATCGGTTAAATCGCCTGCTTTTATATAAAAGATTTTGTAAAAGTGCGTAGATACAGGTAATAAGCTATTCCTAGAAAAAGTTGGAAAACTTCGTTAATAACCCTCCCGTTTTTTTTTTTGTAATAACGATTTTTAGTACAATGGCACTTGTGTGTTTAAGTTTATTGTTCTGTTATATCTTTATTTTAAAATAATCAGTAGGGAAATCCCCATATCTGAAGGAAATCTGCATTATTGCCCGCTCAAGTTCATTGGTCTGTATCCTTTTTGCTTCTTTTAAACAAAAATTGGTTCAGAATAGAATGAATGTGTATAATTGCGCAGCCTTTTAACACTATTAAGCAGACAAAACAAACAACAACAGCATTTCAAGTGTACAGCTGGGTACGTAATTTCGGTTTCACCTGAACTTAGACTTCCTTACTTATTTTTTTCAAATTTTTGTATTAAAAAAAAAAATTTAATTTCATATAAGTTAAAGGACAATAGTCCTTGATCGTAAAAAAAAATTAATTTGTTGGGCCAACTCGCCCAATGGAAAACACTGCACAACACAAGTTTAAATAATAATAGTTAAGTGTATTGAATGTACTTCAAAATACAATTAAACGTAAAGCTAATTATTACTAAACGCTAATCCGTCCCGAACTCGACTGCTCGCTCTGCCGCAACTGCTCCCCTATAAGCCAAACATCCAGCCGCGACGCGCTTCTTGCGTAACTAGTTTACAGCCCATTCTGTGTGAATATTGAAGTCGGTTTCTTCCCACAGGTGCCGTATGCGTGTATTTCACAATTATGTGAACTATACTTTTGCTGACTGTGCGTCTGGATTAATTCCGTAGCATAAGTGTTAGTTGCCGTCACTAACCATGGCCTTGAATTAAGGTGTTAGGTTGCCATGCACGGCCGTAAGTTGTGATAAATATAATTTGCTGACTCAGCGCACGTGCGCTGGCCATACGTGGGAATGTTGCAATAAGGGCAACTGGCGCGTGTTAACTTATATACGTAGAGATATATCAAGACTAAAAAGGGGTAAGCAGAACTCGGAAAACGGCTACAGTTTAGTGCTATCCCCAACTATACAACAAAATTGAATGTGCCAGATATGCAAACAATGTATTACATTAACTTTGTTAATTATATATATGTATATTTTTAAGAAAAAACAAAAAAACACAGTATATTAATAAAATACAACGCACTCATGCATACCGTGACATATACCTAGCGGCGTGAGAATGATAAAATAAGAAAATACCGTAATATATGTAGGTAAATATAATAGCAAACCAGGCGACGGATTGGAGACAAGGCCTCTTCAACCGTTCGAATACTGCCCCAGGTGAAGGAATAAAGCACGGATTGGAGACACGGCCTCTTCAACCGTGCGACCAAAAGCAGTCAACATACACGCAACGACAAACCTACGGATTGGAGACAAGGCCTCTCCAACCGTAGAAACAACGATTATGAGGGTAAACGTCTCACATGAAGTCTCACATGTAATCAGAGTTTATACTCGGATTGGAGAGAAGACCTCTCCAACCGGTGGAAGTACGAGGAAAGCCCCGTTACGTATTGTGGAAAAAAAACAAAAAAAAAAAAACCAAAAAAAAACAAAAAAAAAAAAAAAAATGAAATGAAAAACGGAAAAACCTATTGAAAAAAAAAAAACAAAAAAAAAAAAAACAAAACAAAAAAACAAAAAAAAAAAATTCAAAAAAAATTTCTATTTATACATATATAATTTATTTACACATATATACATATGTAAAAAACAAAACCCTACAATACAAGTAGTCGAACGCACACAAGCATGCCACAAGCACTATATGCACAGTGTTTAAGGTAGGCTTGCAAATATTCGTA
Source organism: Eurosta solidaginis (assembly GCF_040869045.1). NCBI lineage: Eukaryota > Metazoa > Arthropoda > Insecta > Diptera > Tephritidae > Eurosta > Eurosta solidaginis. The sequence goes on from NC_090324.1 coordinate 141,442,574, forward strand.
GAAGTGGTATGCGTCAAGCACATTCAGATAGTAAGCAGGGCGTGTCAGTCCCACCGTTAACCATACCGCGGCACTATCTAAGTACAGCAACGTGACCCCGACAGACGTAGAGCTTAGTGCTCAACCTACCTCCCGACGGAATACTTGACGGTAGTACCGGGGGGTAAATGGTACTCAGACGGTAGGAGGTTTAGTGCGGTTAAAGTCCCACACTGACTATGAGGCTTTCGATGCTTCCTCCTCGTAAAACAAAAAAAAAAAAAACCTAGGCCAATCCTCTCAAATCACCCTTTCTCCCAGCAGATAGATTTCCGTCAACCGAAGGGGATTCTAAGGCAGCGATGCAATAATATAACCCCGAATGTACCTCCTTTCTTACTTGCGCCTGAGACTATGCCTTATCTGGAGTAGAAACATAAAGCAAATTAAATTAAATGAATACAGCTAACAACAATAAAGCAAAAATTACATGAAGATCGACAATAAATGGCAATACACAGATGTGCGGGTCATTTCTTAAATTCGTTATTTAAGATTTTTATGAATTAATAATGGAAATAATAATTTGGGAAAAATTTAAACAACGTGACATCAGGACCTACAAGCCGACAGCTATTTCGATTATACCCTGTAAATCTCTTCAAAACCTTTTCTCTCGGGAGTGGGATTTGAACCCGCACTCCTACGATGGTTGAAGTGTTAAAAAGGCATTCAACCACGTCATTCCTTAGTTGTTGTAAACTTTGTCCCAATTGCATATTTTATTCTTTTCACAGTACATACTTTGTGTGTAATCATGTGTTAAAGTTATGCTCTTTGTTTGTGTTAGTTTCAAAGAAACTAGAATTTTTGCTTTTGTTCTATTTATAGAACTACAAAGAATTAACCAATGTCGTCTATTTGTTTGAGTTAAGCTGGGATTGCCCTCATTGTTTTTAAATGTATGAAAACATTTATTTGAAGCAATTTTTAATTTATAATTTATTTAATATGTTGGGAAAGATTTATGCAACGTGACATCAGGACGGACAAGGCGACAGCTATTTCGATTATACCTTGTAAGTCTCTTCAAAGTCTTTTCTACCGGGAGTGGGATTTGAACCCGCACTGCTACCATGGTTGAAGTGTTACAAACGCATTCAGCCACGTCATTCCTTAGTTGTTGTACCTGAAATTTATCCCCAATGCCTTCCTTGCATATTTTATCCTTTACAAAGTATTTTAAAAATAGGTGCTTCAAATAAATGTTTTTATACATTTAAAAGCAATGAGGGAAATGCCCGCTTAATTCATACAAAAATAATAATAATTGAATAACAATATTTGAATAACAGTTATCATATACTGGTGCTAAACCCATTAATCCGTAAAAAATCTTAACTAAAACTGACCACACCGTTCAAAATAAAAACATCTAAATTCTTTATAACACAGACCGGTAAATAGAAATGAATTTGCGGTTGGCAATTCAGGCCTCGCAGGAGAAACTGCGGGAGGGGATGTCTTTTTAAAGATATAATCCTGATAGATAGCCGATTGTAATGGGCGATTTCATGGCACGGGCCACCCTTCGCTTAGTTGAGGATGACTGGGGATGCCTTCGGGCTACATATCTCCCCTCTCCACCCGTTCGATCCTCGGAGTCTAGGCAGGTGCAGTCTCGCCCTCCATAAGCATTTTCTATCTAGCGTCCAGATATAGAGGCGGGGGTGTGGAACGGTAGAGCCATCACTAATCGGGTCCTCGTAGTCTTTATAGGTCACCGAACAGCTCGCTTCCGCCTATTACCACCGACGACCACCCGTGAAGAAACAACCGGCGGCTGCAACGGTAAAACCCACCACCTCAGCTTTCGACAAAATCCACCTCATAGAGGTATATTAGGACAAAATAACACTAGAAGCAGTCGTTTTCAAGCCCACATAAGAAAATAGCTCCACTGACGTTCTGAAGAGCCTCTGCATATAAAACCTGGAGATGCTTAAGGCAAAATAAATGCCGTGAGGAGGACAACAGCTGGCACAATACTGGTGGAGCGCGTACCGTGAAATTCACATGCGGAGAAGCACATGGATAATTTCTTGGTCCTGACCCGTTGATTGCCTCACTTTTCCCTCTTAGATGAATACACATTGCTGCAGTCATTACAGCGCAAAACACAGAAGAAAAACGCATAAAGATCAATCTTGTCATGATACGCACAAAGAGTGGCTAGACTCGCGTGAACTCCAGCTGTCAGCAGAAAAAACAGAGTTCATACTTCTAGCAAATAAAAAAACTAAAAAAAAAGTTTTTAAGTTAAACGGTTTTATTGAAAACAATACTTACATTAAGTAATAAAAATACTAAAAGCTAGGAAATAATTAGGTAGCTCCTAAGTACTAGTCATCACACTCATTATTTATTTTGGGTGTTGATCAAATTAAATAAAAAGGTGGGCCGCGTGTGGCAAGCACACAAAACGTGCTCTATCATTTCTTCCTCCAACCCATACATCCTACATCTTTTACCACTGACCAAGCCTACTTTAAAGGCATATGACGCCAGAAGGCGGTGTCCAGTTAGAATACCCGTCATAAGCCTACAGTCCTCTCTTTTTAATGAAAGAATCAACTTTGTTAGTCTAAGGTACAATCTTCGACAAATTTTGTTCATACTCCTGTGATATTTTATATGTATGTGGTTTTCAACATACAAAATTTGTGTTTGTTTATTTGAAAATAAACATTGTTGCCCCTGAGGATGCTGGAATATTCAGCGAAAGTTTGGGAGTAAGGTGAAGTAATCGTATTATTTGCACCAGTAAAAATTAGATCACACTATTGTACATATTCAAAACTCTTAAAATCTAACAACAATCTACTTTTTAAATGTGATGCCTGCTGCTGTATGCTTATATCTTCCTACTTGGCCTGATGGGATAATGCATTATGCTCACAAAGGAAATCAAATTTGTATGAATTAAACCTTTGTCTGCAGAAGGTCTTTGCTTTTAACGTATTCACATTCAAATCGTAAATAATAATACTTCTAAATTCATAAAAAAATGCTTTTAAGTGGAATAATTCAACTGTTCTGTTAGTTCTTGAGAGAGACGAAGTGAAAAGTGATGTATCAATTGTCCTAAAAATTTAGTTCATTTAAAAATAATCAAAAAGTGATTTCGAGTGCTATAATTGAATTTTTTAAGTATGTTAAAATGTTTTTTATTTCTATAAATTAAGCGGGGATTGCCCTAATTGCTTTCAAGTGTATGAAAACATTTATTTGAAGCAATTTTTTAATTTAATTTATTTAATAATGTGGGAAAAATTTAAACAACGTGACTTCAGGACGGCCAAAGCGACAGCTGTTATGTTATTTTTGCTTTTGTTCTATTTATAGATCTACAAAGAATTTACCAGTGTTGTCCCTTTGTGTGAATTAAGAGAAGATTGCCCTAATTACTTTTAAATGTTTGCAAATATTTATTTGAAGCAATTTTTAATGATTCAAGGCTCGATTCGAGCCCAAGGCCAGAACAATAATTTTTTCTAATGATATTATTGCTTTTTTTAATTTTTCTATAATTAAAAAATTGTTTTTTGTTGTTTATTTATCAGTCAAACAAACCACCGCTGTCTAGCTAAATGCTTAGCGCAGCGTGCCTGAAGCGTACTGAAGCACGAAATGGATCTATCTGCGCAGCTATGGCAGGTTGTCTGAAAAACAAAATTTCTATTTACTATTTCAAAAACAAAATACAATTTTACTTCTTTTATATTAGGTCGGTTGCATGTTTGTCCGCTTTTCATACAAATCTTGCTTTTTAAGCAACTTCTCATTGAGCTACAAACGTGAAACTTTACACATAGGTTAGAACACCGTGACAATGCAACAAAAGGGAAAAAATCCGTTAGCTGGGGCACGGATAGAAATAATTAGAGAAGAATTAGAAAATTTTCAAACCAGCTTTCTCGATAAGCTAGAGACTTGTAATTTCAAACTTAATTCAGAGGTCGATGACAGCCGATGACACGATACAACAAGTAAGGACGGGACTGTCTTCGGCTATGCCGAAGACTTCATACCTTTCATGAGTGGGGCTGAACAATAATCTTCGTTCGTAATCTCTGAATAATCGGATGAATAAGATAAGAAATATCTAGTGAACAGATCTACATACCTAAACGATTTTTAAGATAAATATAAAATAAAAAATAAGCAGGTACTTTGTGTGAGGATGCAAAGTTTCAGATTTTTTTGTGGTCTGCGTGTAAAAACCATGACAACGAATCACGTATTTCTACAATATATGACGTAAACGTAACTATTTGATGAAATGTTATGAATTTTGAAGCGTCTAGCCGTAAAAAAGGGGCAAAAAATACAGTTTATATGGGGTATATAATATATGTACCATCGATCTCTATGATTTTTTTAGACAACAATATATGCTATATACGTAAGCATTTGGTGAAATTTGAAGCTTCTAGCTGTTAAAACGGTGCAGAAATTGCGCAAAGTTTCTTATCTGAACAAACGGTTGTATGAGATATATACTAAATATACCACCGATCTCAATGATTTTTTCAGACAACAATATATACTATACACGTAAGCATTTGGTGAAATTTGACGCTTCTAGCTGTTAAAATGGGGAAGAAATTGCGCAAAGTTTCTTATCTGAACAAACGGTTGTATGAGATTATATATACCACCGGTCTCTATGATTTTTTCAGACAACAATATATGCTATACACGTAAACATTTGGTGAAATTTGAACATATCTAAACGATTTTTAAGATAAATATAAAATAAAAAATTGGCAGGTACTTTGTGTGAGGACGCAAAGCTTCACGTTTTTGTGGTCTGCATGTAAAAAATGTGACTACGAATCACGTGTTTCAAAAATATATGAAGTAAACGTAACTATTTGATGAAATTTGATGAATTTGAAGCTTCTATCCGTAAAAAAGGGGCAAAAATGACAGTTTATATGAAGTATATAATATATATACCACCGATCTCTATAATTTTTTCAGACAACAATATATGCTATATACGTAAGCATTTGCTGAAAATGAAGCTTCTAGCTGTTAAAACGGGGCAGAAATTGCGCAAAGTTTCTTATCTGAACAATCGGTTGTATGAGATATATACTATATATACCACCGATCTCAATGATTTTTCAGACATAAATATATGCTATACACGTAAGCATTTGGTGAAATTTGAAGCTTCTAGCTGTTAAAATGGGGCCGCAATCACAAAAAAAAAATATATATACTATATATACCATCATATATATATTATATATATCACCGATCTCTATGATCTTTTGACACAACAATATATACTATATACATAAGCAATCGGTGAAATTTGAAGCTTATAGCTGTTAAAATGGGGTAGAAATTGCGAAAAGTTTCTTATCTGAACAATCGGTTGTATGAGATATACACTATATATACAACCGATCTCTATGATTTTTTCAGACAACAATATATGCCATATACGTAAGCGTTCGGTGAAACTTGAAGCTTCTAGCTGTTAAAATGGGGCTAAAATTGCGAAAAAATATATATATACTATATATATATACTATATATACCACCATATATATACTATATATACCACCGATCTGTATGATTTTTGCAGACAACAATATATGCTATATACGTAAGCATTCGTTTAAATTTGAAGCCTCTAGCTCTTAAAATAGGGCAGTAATTACGAAAAGTTTCTTATCTGAACAATCGGCTGTGGGGTTATATACTATATATGCGATCGATCTCATCAATTTTTTCAGGCAACAATATGTGCAATATGCGAAAGTACATGGTGAAGTTTGAAGCTCCAATCTGTTAAATTGAGTAAAATATTACAAAAATCCTCTTTTTATGAAAAATCGGTTGTATGAGATATACACTATATATATGATTTTTTCAGACAACAATATATGCCATATACGTAAGCGTTCAGTGAAACTTGAAGCTTCTAGCTGTTAAAATGGGGCTAAAATTGCGAAAAAATATATATATACTATATATATATACTATATATACCACCATATATATACTATATATACCACCGATCTGTATGATTTTTGCAGACAACAATATATGCTATATACGTAAGCATTCGTTTAAATTTGAAGCCTCTAGCTCTTACAATAGGGCAGTAATTACGAAAAGTTTCTTATCTGAACAATCGGCTGTGGGGTTATATACTATATATGCGACCGATCTCATCAATTTTTTCAGGCAACAATATGTGCAATATGCGAAAGTACATGGTGAAGTTTGAAGCTTCAATCTGTTAAATTGAGTAAAATATTACAAAAATCCTCTTTTTATGAAAAATCGGCTGTATGGAGGATATATGCTATAGTGGTCCGATCCGGCCGGTTCCGAAAAATGTCTAATCGGGCACCCAAATACACCCGCTCACCAAATTTTATCAAGATATCTGAAAAATTGAGGGACTAGTTTGCATACAAACAGACAGACGGACAGAGGGACAGACGGGCATGGCTAAATCAACTCAGCTCTTCAACCTGATTATTTCGGTATACTTAATGGTGGGTCTATCTATTTTCCTTTAAGGACTTACAATTTTGGGTTTCGTGACGAAATTAATATACCATTTCATTTTCATGAAAGGTATAAAAAGATTCGCTATTGGGCACACGTTGTGAGATATTTAGAAAAAACGTACGAAACGGAGGGAATTTTGGGATTGATTTTTATGTAAGTTCTCATTGAGCTACAACTGTAAAACTTCACATATAGGATAAGACGCCAAGATAATTTAAGAAAAGGAGAAAAAAATTCCGTTAGGTGGCGCACGGATCGAAATATTTAGATAAGAATTTTGAAATTTGGTGGTTTGAGATCGATTTTAAAGTAACTTCTCATTGAGCCAGAAACATGAAACCTCAGAGCCCGATTAAGACACCGTGACAAAGGAACAAAAGGAGAAAAAAATTCAGTTAGGTGGCGCACGGATCGAAAAAATTAGATTATAATTTAAGGTTCGATTCGAGTTCAAGGCCAGAACAATAATTTTTTTCTAATGATAATTATTGTTATTTTTTAATTTTTCTAAATTTGAAAAATTGTATTTTGTTTTTGGAATAGTAAGTAGAAAAATTTTTCAGACAACCTGCCACACGCAGATAGATCCATTTCGAAGGGTGCTAAGCCGTCATCATCAGTACGCTTTAGGCATTCTGCGTTAACCATTTAGCTATACAGCGGTGGTTTGTTTGACTGGCACATTTTGCTACTTCTATTCCTTTTTACCAACTATATTTATTCAGTGTTGCGCCATCTGGTGCAAATCACTGATAATGCTGGATTTGTGTTTATTGTCAATTACTTTGTTTGACATTCCCAAGTGCTCATGGTTTATTAACAATTGTTTTTGTTTTTATCGGCCTATTGATAAATTATTCAAGGCTCGATTCGAGCTCAAGGCCAGAAAGATAATTTTTTCTAATGATAATTATTGTTATTTTTTAATTTTTCTTTTTATCAATAGGCCAATAAAAACAAAAACAGTTATTAGATAATAATTTAAAAATTTGAAACCGGGTTTTAAGTAATTTCTCGATGAGCTAGAGGCAAAAAATTTAGAGCTTAATTCAGAGGTAAGCAATATCTTTGCAAAAAAGAGCTTTATATCAATGGTATTTCATTTCCCAAGAGGATTTATAACAATAAATATGAAAAACTTCATATTTTAAAAAATGGGTGTGGCACAGCCCCTTTTATGACTAAGCAATTTTTTATGTTTCCTGAGCCATAACTCGAAGAAAAACTAACTGATCGTAATAAAATTGGGTACAAAAGTTTTTCCTATAGCAGGAAATATGTTTAGAAAAAATGGATGCGATCGTTAAAGACCACGTCCACTTTTATATAAAAGATTTTTAAAAGGGTCGTAGACGAAAATAGTAAGCTATATCTTAGCGAAAAAGAGTTTTGTATCAATAGAATTTTACTTTCTAAACTGAATATAACATTAAATTGGAAAACACCAAATGGGTGTAGCACCGCCCCTTTTTTGTCTAAGCAATTTTTAATGTTTCGGGAGCCATAACTCGAAGAAAAATTTACATATCGTAACAAAATTGGGTGCAAATATTTTCTTTATAGCAGGAAATATTTCTGGTAAAAATGGATAAGATTGGTTAAGAACCACGCCCGTTTTTATATAAATGACTTTAAAAAGGGTCGTAGGCAAAAATAATAAGTTTGTTCCCCTTCGATGTGTTAGTGCTGGAACAAGCAAACCACCTTTGTTCACAAGACAACTTATATGACTCAATAATGTTAAATCTAGGCTTTATAAACGTTTCAAGAGATCAGGATCTTCTGCCGATTTTTCTAAATATTCGGTTGCTCGTTGCAACTTTCATTGTCTAAACCAACAATATTATAAGTTGTACTTAAGCAGTTGTAAATTTAAAATTTTCAACAATCCGAAAAGATTTTACAGTTTTGTTAATTCCAAGAGGAAAACATCTGATTTTCCAGCTACCTTTTCTTTTGGTTGCAAGAATTCTAGTTCTGATAATGATATTGTGGAATTATTTGCAGAATTCTTCAAGTCGACCTACTCATCTAACGTTTTCAACCCGGTCAACACTCCTACAACTTGGAAAGTTTTAATTGCGTTCCTAATCCAGTAATTGATAAGAATACTGTTCTTCAGAGCCTTCTCGGTTTGAAACCGATTTTTTCTCCGGGTCCAGATGGTATTCCTAGTTGTGTACTCAAATACTGTGCAGTTAACTTATCTGAGCCGATACATAAATTATTCCAATTATTTGTGGGATCTGCCACTTTTCCATTGATTTGGAAGAAATCATTTATTATACCTTTGCACAAAAAAGGTAGTAGGTCTAGAATCGAGAACTATAGAGGTATAGCTAAGCTTTCAGCTATTCCCAAAACATTTGAGCGAATAATTACATGTCAGCTTAAACACATGTGTAGCTCTATATTATCGCCCTGCCAGCATGATTTTGTGCCACGTAGATCAACTACTACCAACTTGCTATAGTTTACTTCTTTTGTAATAGCTGGATTTTTAAACAATAGTCAAACGGATGTGATTTATAACGACTTCAGTAAAGCGTTTGACTTTGTCAATCATGAGCTTTTAGTTTACAAACTTGATTTGCTTGGATTTCCGAAGCATTTACTTGCATGGCTCGAAAGCTATCTCGCGAATCGGACTCAACAAGTTTTGTTTGACATCGTATACGTTAAACAGCACGCCTTTGGAGCGTATATCTGTCGTAAGTGATATAGGCGTTCTTTTTGATCCTAAACTGACTTTTAATACGCATATTTCATCAATGGTAAGCAAAGCAACGGGTATACTCGGTTTTGTGAAGCGACGGGCTAAGGAGTTTAATGATCCGTATCTGACTAAGATCCTCTACAAATCGTTGGTACGACCAATCTTAGAGAATTGTTCGTGTGTCTGGTGCCCAGGGTATCGAAACTTTATAAAGCGTATTGAGTCAGTACAGAAGCAATTCATTATATTTGCACTACGTGGTCTTAACGGGGATTCTAGTATGCATTTGCCACCATATAGAAATAGGCTTCTCCTATAAATCTGCCAACTTTAGAAAATCGAAGAACTTTACTCGGGGTAATGTTTATTCATAAGCTCATTATGGGCGAGATCGACTCATCTGATCTGGTTAGTCGACTAAATTTTGCTGTTCCTGGTAGAACGCCTAGACGTTCACTTTGTGCCTTTTTATTTACCACTTTGCCGGCAAAATTTTTTAAAAAATAATCCACTGCGAAGCTGGTGTTCGCACTACAACAACTTGTATAACTGCATCAGTTTTGAATGTTCGTTTTCCGAGTTGCATAATTCAATACTGTCACATCTGGCCTGATATTTTGTACTTTCTTTCATATGTATGGTTGAATTTAATTATTTTTAATTGTAACATTAATTTTATGTTTTATATATCTTAGTAGTCGACCGCATTGTGTCTGTGTCGACTCTAATCCAAATAAATTAAATTAAATTAAAAATAACTTTCATTGGATAACGGTTGATTGTACAGGTGTAAAGGAATCGAGATAGATATAGACTTCCATATATCAAAATCGAAAAAAATTTGATTGAGCAATGTCCGTCCGTTCGTCTGTCTGTCTGTCCGTTAACACGATAACTTGAGTAAATATTGAGATATCTTCACAAAATTTGGTGCACGAGTTTATCTGGACCCAGAATAGATTGAAATGAAATTGAAATGAATTGAAAATGAGCGAAATCGGATGATAACCACGCCCAATTTTTATATATATTTAATATTTTGGAAAACACAAAAAACCTGATTATTTAGTAAATAATACACCTAGAATGATGAAATTTGACGTGTGGACTGATATTGAGACTCTTGATAAAAATTTGAAAAATTTTTTTTAAATGGGCTTGGCACCGCCCGCTTGTGATAAAATCAATTCTAAAAATATTATTAATCATAAATCAATAATCGTTAAACCTATCGAAACAAAATGGCTTTACTATAAGGAATGCTTTGAAGAAAAATTTACAAAATCGGTTATGGACCAGGCCATCTTTTATATAAAAGATTTTTAAAAGGGTTGTGGACGAATAACATAAGCAATATCTTTGCAAAAAAGAGCTTTATATCAATGGTATTTCATTTCCCAAGAGGATTTATAACAATAAATATGAAAAACTTCATATTTTAAAAAATGGGTGTGGCACAGCCCCTTTTATGACTAAGCAATTTTTTATGTTTCCTAAGCCATAACTCGAAGAAAAATTAACGGATCGTAATAAAATTGGGTACAAAAATTTTTCCTATAGCAGGAAATATGTTTAGAAAAAATGGATGCGATCGTTAAAGACCACGTCCACTTTTATATAAAAGATTTTTAAAAGGGTCGTAGACGAAAATAGTAAGCTATATCTTAGCGAAAAAGAGTTTTGTACCAATAGAATTTTACTTTCTAAACTGAATATAACATTAAATTGGAAAACACCAAATGGGTGTAGCACCGCCCCTTTTTTGTCTAAACAATTTTTAATGTTTCTGGAGCCATAACTCGAAGAAAAATTTACATATCATAACAAAATTGGGTGCAAATATTTTCTTCATAGCAGAAAATATTTCTGGTAAAAATGGATAAGATTGGTTAAGAACCACGCCCGTTTTTATATAAATGACTTTAAAAAGGGTCGTAGGCAAAAATAATAAGTTAACTCTTAGCGAAAAATAGTTTTGTACCAATCGTATTTTGTGCCTTTTTAACAAGAAATGCGAAAAAATTAAATTTTGAAAAATGGGCGTGGCACTGCCCCTTTCTTACAATGCATTTCCCAACGTTTCAGGAGCCATTACTCGATGAAAAATTTGGTGTTTAACAGGAAGTATTTTCAGTAAAAATGGACTAAATCCGTTAAATCGCCTGCTTTTATATAAAAGATTTTGTAAAAGTGCGTAGATGCAGGTAATAAGCTATTTCTAGTAAAAGTTGGAAAATTTCGTTAATAAACCTGCCCTTATTTTTTGTAATAACGCTTTTTAGTATAATGGCACTTGTGTGTCTATGTTTATTGTTCTGTTATATTTTTATTTTAAAATAAACAGTGGGGAAATCCCCATATCTGCAGGAAATCTGCATTATTACCCGCTCAAGGTCATTTGTGTCTGTATCCTTTTTGCTTCTTTTAAACGAAAATTAATTCAGAATAGAACCATATGTATATGTATTATTGCACAGCCTTGTAACACTATTAAGCACACAAAACAAACAACAACAGCATTTCAAGTGTACAGCTGGGTATGTAATGTTCGGTTTCACCTGAACTTAGACTTCCACTAACACTATTAAGCACACAAAACAAACAACAACAGCATTTCAAGTGTACAGCTGGGTATGTAATTTTCGGTTTCACCCGAACTTAGACTTCCTTACTTGTTACTTCTCATAAATATTTTTGCAATTTCTTTGTCAAAATTTAAAAATCAAAGTTTAGCAAGAATATGTCTTTATATAAAGAGACATTTTTCGCTGTTTTTTGTCTATTTATATAAAGGAAGTGCTTAAAAATTTTTTCGTTTTATTTTCATTTCAATTCTAGAAAAATTAAAAAAAAAAAGTAATTACACTACTCAACAAATTTTGATCAACTTTAGTCTACAAGAATAAAATAGGCCTTTACTAAAGTGAAATTTTCTCCTGACTCGGCGAAAATATGAAAATTCTCATTTTTGTAGAACACTACTTCATATAGGTACGACAAAAATTTGTATTTTTCATTTTTTTGTCTTAAGCTGTTGAATTGTGCATTATACTAATTCCCATAAAAATTTCTTGCCTTCGCCTCCCTTAAGTATCTTCAGTAGTTTGGCCACTATGCCAAAACACGTTCAAAAACGAAATTTTTTACAAAATTTCAGATTTAACCACTTTAAAATCGGAAAAATTCTATTGACGAAAAAAAGTTAGCCCTCCTATGTTATAGGCAATTTAATTACGAAAATTTTAAGCATACCAGTACAGCACCGTGGTGTGATGGTAGCGTGCTCCGCCTATCACACCGTATGCCCTGGGTTCGCACCCCGGGCAAAGCAACATCAAAATTTTAGAAATAAGGATTTTCAATTAGAAGACAATTTTTCTAAGCGGGGTCGCCCCTCGGCAGTGTTTGGCAAACGCTCCGGGAGTATTTCTGCCATGAAAAGCTCTCAGTGAAAACTCATCTGCCTTGCAGATGCCGTTCGGAGTCGGCATAAAACATGTAGGTCCCGTCCGGCCAATTTGTAGGGAAAATCAAGAGGAGCACGACGCAAATTGGAAGAGAAGCTCGGCCTTAGATCTCTTCGGAGGTTATCGCGCCATACATTTATTTTTATTTATTTTTATTTATTTAGTACAGCAATCAGACGTGCCGTTAAGACTATAGCCCGTTAACTTGCAAGCGTCTATCCTACAATTTTTTATAGAGAAAATTGTTTTTCAAACTACGTTTTTATTTTTGTATAACGTTTTATTATAGACATATGTTTGCACATTAAACTGTATTCAATTGAGTAATATAAGTATAAATCAGCAAATCAGTAAAAAACAACAACGACAACAACATTAAATACATACATATCTACATCTAAAAAAAAAGTCAAATTGAGCGATTTTACCAAGGTGGTCAATAGTGAGGGACGTGGGTACTTTTAACTACCCGTTTATAATTTTCTGGGTTTGTCTCCCTATTATTGTCCAGCAATAATCTCCCATCATTTCTTCATTCCAAAAACTTTGGTAACGCTTTTCAAAAATCATGAGGTCTTGGTGAAACCTTTCACTCTGTTCATCACTTTCAGCACCCAGGTTTGCGGGAAAATTATACAAATGTGAATGCAAAAAATTCATTTTCAGGGAAATGTTGCATTTCATAGCACTGAAGTTTTTCAACAAGGCTTTGACCAACTCTCTATAGTTGGGATCTTCTAACGACTTGCTTAAAGCTGTCCCAAGCCGCTGCTTCTACTGAAGATAAATGATTCGCAAAAGTTTCGTCTTTCAGCAGCTTTCTAGTTACCTTCTTTTAATTTGGCTTGAGTTATTTTAGGGAAAAATTTCGTTAGGCACTGGAAGAATGGCGCGTCCTTTACAAAATTTTTCATTAATCCTAATTTGATGTGAAGTGCTGGCAAAATAACTCGTTCGGGATTTACTAAAGGTGGGTTTGCGATATTGAAGGCACCTGGTTCGTACTCAGCTCTTGGTGGCCAGTTTTCCTGAATATAATGGGTTTCTCTAGCACGGCTGTCCCAAAGACAGAGAAAACAGCAATATTTAGTGAAACCTCCTTGAAGTCCGAGAATTATAGCTACAGCCTGGGATGTATTTCATATACTATTTATTTTAAATTGTACCACCGAAACTGCTTTCCTTTAAGTCCGCACAAATTTTCCAATTAAATTGTTTATATTGAATGAGCTCAAGTAAATTGGATATGCTTAAATAAGTTTCTTTAATAATCTAAGAATGTGCCACTGGTATTGAAGGTAACGAATTTCCTTTATGGAGTAATGCTGCTTTTAAACTATGCTTTTAACTGTCTATAAACAAATCATCCACTTTATTTTCTAATTTTAGTGCTTCAAATAAACCTTGAACCTTATTCCAGTAGCAAATATTTTCACTTTTAGTAAAAAATGAAGAGAAAGTCTTGTGTCTATTCAGAAAATTGGAAGTACTTGTCGAAGGGCCCAGGCTGCCCCATTGCTGCAAAAGAGATCCTAGAACTTCGCTAGCTGGCTTGTGAGACTCTATGTGGGACCTCTCCTTCTTGTTCACTGTCTGAATTATCTGCTTCGGAGTCACTTTCGCTTGAGGCTTCAAAACTTATAGGCAGCCTAAATATGGCTTAGGTATCGTCATGTAGTTTTGGCTTTTTAGCTGATGCCACATTTGGATAACTTATTAATTTCCTCTATTTCTCGTTTTACCTTTAAAGTCTATGACGCAAAAATAGAACTGGTCGTGGTTAAAAGGTTCAGTCCACATCATTGGAACACCAAACTTCATGTTATGACCTTTACCCGATACCCATCTAATTAAAGTTAATCTACAGTAGGCGCAAATAAAATGAGGTGTCCAAGATTTATAGAGATTTTTTACACGGAAACCGAAATAATGAGAGTATGCAAATAAAGCCAAAATCATCCGGATTATTTTTACATTTAAAATCTCTTTTGCAACAAGCCATTTCGTAAACACATCTACCGATATAGTATGTATAAATTTGCACTACAATTTCCAAACCAAATTTACAACAAACAGTAGTGACAATTAAATACCTGATGTCTTTTTAAATTTATTAGACCCTAAGGTAGAGTGACCAAATGAAATGTCTCGCCAATTTTATCAAAGTAATACTAAAATTTTAGGATAGACGCTTGCAAGTTAACGGTGCTATAGTCTCAAGGGCATGACCGATTGTTTTACTGGTATGCTTAAAATTTTCGTAGTTAAATTACCTACAACATGGGAGGGCTAACTTTTTTCGTCCATAGAATTTTTTCGATGTTAAAGTGGTAAAATCTGAAATTTTGTAAAAAATTTCTTTTTTTCTCAAAATTTTTTCAACATTTTTTGGCATAGCGGCCAAACTACTGTAGATACTGAAAGGAGGTGAAGGCAAAAAATGTTTATGGGAATAAGTATAATGTACAATTCAACAGCCTAAAACGAAAAAATGAAAACTACAAATTTTTGCCCAACCTATATGAAGTAGTGTTCTGCAAAAATGGGAATTTTCATATTTTCGCCGATATCTCCAAAACTAGGTCTTCCACAGGAGTCATATTCGGAATCAGGAGAAAATTATACATTAGGAAAGGCCTATTTTATTTTTGGAGTTTTTTTTTGTCGAGTAGTGTTATTATTAGAATAAAATTATTGTTCTGGCCTTGAGCTCGAATCGAACCTTGAATCATTTATCAATAGGCCGATAAAACAAAAACCATTGTAAATAAACCAAGATCACTTGGAAATATCAAACTAAGTAATTGACAATAAACAAATCCAGCATTATGAGTGATTTGCAATAGATGGCACAACGCGTATTAAATATAGTTGGTAAGGAGGAATAGAAGTAGCAATTTATCAGTCAAACAAACCACCGCTGTATACCTAAATGGTTAGCACAGGGTGCCTAAAGCGTACTGATGATGAAGGGTTAGCACCCGTCGGGATGGGTATATCTGCGCAGCTATGGGAGCTTGTCTGAAAAAAAAATAAATATTTTTTCTACTTACTTATATATGTAATACCCCTATATTGCTACAAAAAGCTAGGTACATTCCCAAACATCAGAGTGCCGATATATTGCTGTTTAAACGTTTTTGTTTTTGTATTCAATAATCGAATGTACCTAAATTTAAATTTTTTCTTGTCACTTTTATGCTGCTACAATCACAAAAATTGTGTAGGCTGTCTTGCTTTGATTTCGAATTTAAAACACATTGCGAGCATTTTCTATTAGCAATATAGGAGTATTACATATATGTACTTACTATTCCAAAAACAAAATACAATTTTCAATTATAGAAAAATTAAAAAAATAATAATTACCATTAGAAAAAAATTCTTGTTCTGGCCTTGAGCTCGAACCGAACCTTGAATCATTTATCAATAGGCCGATAAATCAAAAACAATTGCAATTTTTATTTTAATTTAAAATGTTGTTGTTTTTCATATATCACGTTTGGCTCAATATCGAACAAAGAAAAAAATTGGTGTTTTTAGTGTTTTGTTAAGACCTTCCTTGGACGGTCTTGCCCGGGAAAAGTTAACAAAAAATCCTAAGATAGATGTTGGAGTAGTGCAACACTAGTTTATTGTGTTCACCAAATTTTTTTCCTTACTTTTTTCGTCGGTAAGATTTAGTTTTGTACAGAAAAAAGATTTTGTGCAAAAAAGCCACAGGAGCAGACTGATGAAGATAAAAAATAGAAACTCAATCTATCTTCAATGACAGACGAAGATATCGAGCAATTGATGAACTCAACTATTTCGTCTGATGAGGATTCTGATGAAAGGGACAATATAGCAGACACAGATTACATTGTTGATCAGATATCGTTTGAAAAAGAAGAAGTGACTACGGAAGTTTTAGATGAGATGGACAATGGCAATTTCTAAAACGGGGATGGACTTTTGCTGATTAGCGTACTTACTGTTGTGTTATCAGCAGCAGTAGATTAAACACCACAAAACCTCCCAGCTGAACCAGCAGATAATGTGCCGGATATAAAAACCACACCACTCGATATGCATCCATCTACGCCTATAGCTTCCCTCGGCTCCCTGAACTATGTATAAACTCAAAGTCAGGCCATCTTACAATAAAATATGTTATTTGGAATGAGGAAAGTCATTGAGATTCTGAACGTTTGCTTCAACTCCTTTTCCAAACAAGCTAGGTTATGTGTCGATAAGTAAATGTGTAAAACAAATGCAATGCATCATTTACGGCAATGTATACCCCATAAACTTAATTATTATTAATATTATCATTATTATTATTATTATTATTATTATTATTAATAGATCTGGAAGCACTGCGACCTTTGTGCAGATCTATTGTACAAGACCTTTCCGCCTAATTTTGATTCTGTAGGCTTTTGATGTATCTAAGTACCTCTTCAGTCTTTTTACTCCATATCACATAGGGACTAAGAGTCACATCACCTATATGGGAGAGTCTGCCTTGTCAGAGCGACGCACTCGCCGAAAATGTGAACCGGCGTCTCATCGTCCAGTTCACAGAAACGAAAAATTTGGGTTTCGGATACATTTAATTTACTTAGGTGATATCGTAGACCGCAGTGTCCTTTATAGTACCAATGGGAGTTCTTAGGTCCTCCCTGCTTAGATTAATTAGTTTGGCTGATGGTTGGTTGGAGTGGCGAGTCCCAATTGACTCCAATTAGCGCTCATTCGCCGTTTTGATACCACAAACTCGTGGGTTAACTAATGAAAGGGTGTTGTAAGAAAACTAATACACCTTTTCACGCGCCTCGAGGAAAACCCGTCCCCTATATCCATCCCGTGGAGTTTATAAATTTGAGAAGCTCTCCCGGCCTAACATCCTTGAGTTCTGGGAGGCTTTCGAAAAAGGGCTTTCCAAGAAACTTAATTCTGCTTCGACAGTGTGCTGGGCATTCGCACAGCAGATGCTCAACTGTTTCCTACGCCTCCGGACGCTTGCAGCTGCTACAGGAGGTATTGTGTTCCAGTCCCATCCGTGCCGCATGTACCCCAATTGTCCAATGCCCCGTGAGCACCGCATCTACCTACTCTGGATATATCCCTTCTGTTCATCTTAAGGACAGCTGGAGATCGTTTTTCGGTATATAATGGCCACATGCTCTTGGAAACTCTACAGTTCCGCAGCCGATTCCACCTATTGTTGGCCTCACTCAACCAGATGCGACCCTTGATGAGTCCCAGGGGTGCAAGGACCTCCTTCGCTCCTGAGACATCAAGAGCCGCTCCACGCCGTACCAGCTCATCCGCCATCTCATTACCCTGTATGTTTCGATGGCCCGGCGCCCATATCAGGGTAACGATCTGCCGGCTCGCCAGAATCATGGCGCTCTCCCTACACTGCCCAACATGATTTGGTGATATCGTCTCTGACCCGATGGCTTCAAGAGCAGCCTTGCTATCGGAGAAAATAGCCACCCTGTTACCGTTATCATTGATATCCATTAACCCTTTACACGCCTCTTGGATAGCGAAAATCTCAGCTTGAAACCCGCTTCCCGAGTCGGGAAGCCGCATACGTAAGGACGTGGGCGGGGCAGTCGCAAATACTCCCGCTCCCACTCCGCAAGCCATTTTAGAACCGTCCCACAGTGTTTCGTGTAGAACAAGCTAGCTGGACAAAATTATTTTATGAGATTTTCCGTTTCATATGCAGTCATTTATTAAAACTACGTCATTTGTTTCAGCCATATGTTTTTTTTTTATTTTTTTCCAAAATTTTACTTCATATGCATATATTACATTATATACAGAGTAACTCATGTGAATAAGTGACATAGATCCAAAAAAATTTTAAGGACTTAAGAATATTACTTTATTGTACTTAAATTGAATGGAATACAAATCTCAATACTCTAAAAAATTCTAAAAATTCGGAAAAAAAATTAAAATTTTTATGAAAATTCGTCGAATTTTTTAAATATAATTTAGTTTTTGTTATAGATCGTGACAAATTTTCTTATGGGAAATTAGTTAAAATAAATTTGCGAAAGCGAAAATTGTAAGAATTATCCAAAAAGGGGTGTCTACTTATTTATGTGAGTGACTGTACATATGTACATACATATTTTGTATTTATTTGAGTATTTATCCTGGCACTACAATGTTTACAGAATTATTTTATAGTACCAGTCAGGAATGTAAAAGTGAATTACAATATTAATAATAACAATGTAAATAATGAAATTAATTATGTGAAAATTACTTATTACAAAAACTTAAAAGTAAAGTATCATACAAAGTAGAAGAGACAATAGATTTAAATTGAATGAAACCTGATCTAACAAAAAGTTATAGGGTAAGTTATCTTTTATAATTATGTTATTATTCGCTATCATCACTTTCATTGGATGAGTCACTTGTGGAATAGTCATGAACATCAGCAACACTACTGTGAAAGCTTGAAATAACTGGGGCATTTATTGACTCCTCAACATTATCGGGGGACAGTAAATTTAAGACTTCTGAAGTCAGACTTTTAAATTTTTTCTTAGGTATCTCCCTAAAACTGTTAACTAAACGATCCGATGTTATAAGCAACATATCCATAAGATCTCTATTCGTGGCTTCACGCGACTGCTTTTGTGTGTTATCAGCCCTGAATCGTCTCAAATCTTTGTTACGGGCTTCCTGTGCTTCCTCGGAAAGTTGACCAATAGGTAAAATTGCTGATTTTATAATATCAGTACTATACACTAAAAATTTATGAACTGTAACAGGCATATTAAACCATGGATAAAGATCTATGTATAGTTTTTTAGTCTCGACCGCAAATTTTTAAAATTTTTGGATATTTATATTGTACCCAGATGCTAATGCGCGAAGGAGAGTGTTGAATCTTTTGATGAGCGTTACATCCAATCCCGTAATCTCAGCACTAGCCTCAGAATTTTCGAAAAACCTACGAGCAGTGTTGCCGTCATTGGTATTGCCGAAACCTGGTTTTGGTTTATCTTCATCAATCCATTGTATGCACCTGTTTTTATGCCTTGGTGACTGGTGCGGTAGGTTGTGGCAGGTTGAAGTCAATGATCTTCGCCTTTTTGGTTTTGGTGTGATCTTGTTGACCTTGCGCGTTTATTTTTGTATGTTTTATGGCTACGTGTTTGTTCCCTGTACCAGGAAATTGGTTTTGCCGTTTGTAGATCAGCTTTAAAGGTTCAAATATCTCGTCGGAGCTGGTACGTACATACATCCTATTTGATATGTAGAGATAACTAAATCTACAAAAAAAAATTTAAAAATAGATGTGCAAAGAATTCGCAATGGTTTTTTCTTTCGACTATTAGAGAATACTTGCGACTATAACATATGTAAAATTAAGCCCGGATGTCCGCGGATGTATGTAACTTTTTTGTCCCTAAAGTTAAAACTATAGGGAAAAAATACCTTTTCTTCTTAATAACGGAATGTTAAATATATTGAAAATACTCTAGTTGTGAAAGAATTACTATTAAAAAATTTTACTTACCTTCGAGCTTAGAATCCATCAAAAAAATTATATAAAAGTGTTCAATTAAAGGAAATATGAATCCTGATATTCAACAAGAATTTTGCAAATTAATCAATGCATTTTACGGCCAATTCTGCCTTCTTACTTCAATTACTCAATATATATGAGCAAAAATATCAAAAAAAAAAGCAAAAATCCCGTTATTTTGTTTGTTTTCTTTCATTTCTCGTTACACTTTTCTTGGAATAAGAACTTTGTTTTTGTCCAGCTAGCTTGTTCTACACGAAACACTGTGCGTCCGTGAAAACCGAGATGTCGAATCTCTGAGTGATCCCCCCATTTTCCCATCTTTCCTTGTGGGGAAGAGAATTGTGTAGTTTGTGTCAAAGACTTTCCTTGGACATATATATTCCGTTTTTGATAAGGTGCGGGAGTCGTTAATATTGAGCAGGATACGGCCTTGCCCATATGTACGCTCCCTCCAAAGGCCCAACTCCTGAAGCCTTAGGGCCCCTTGAGATGCTGTTTCCTTGATAAAGAGATCTACCGGTGGAACATTGCATATCACGTTTAAAGCTTCCGAGGGACACGACCTAATTGCCATCGTGATCGCTCCGCAGGCAGATCGTTGAATTTTCCCTAGCATGTTAATAATGTATTTCACCTCTACCGCCTTCCACACCGGGCACTCGTATCCCCATATGCCAGAATTGCTCGAATAACTGCCTTATACATCCATGCCATGAGGTCTGTCCTCAGACCCCACTTTTTATCTAGCATTACTTTGCAGGCATACATAGCTCCGTAGGCTCGTTTGACTCTGTGCTCTGGGTTAAGCGTCCAGTTAAGTTTTGGTGTTAAAAAGACTCTTAGTTATTTGGCCCTATCAGAAAGATGCAACTCCTGGCCATCATGAGTGGGAAGGTTAAAAATTGGGATTTTCGTCCTAGCGGTGAAGAGCACTAGTTCTCTCTTTGAGGGGTTAACGCTTAGTCCGGCGGTCTCTGCCCAACTGCACAGCTTCCTCAGTGATCCCTGCATGATCCCACTAATCACGTTGGGACACAGACCAGATACCAGTATTACTACGTCATCCGCGTAGGCCACCACTTTAACCCCATCCCTGTTGAGTTGACGAAGTATGTGTCTATAACGCAAAGCCAGAGCAGTGGTGACAAGACCCCGCCCTGAGGGCTCCCTTTCTACGGGTATGCCGTGACCTCACTAGCCCCCAGTTTAGCGCTTATCATTCTGGACCGCAAAGCCTTCCCTATCCAGTTTACGATAGGGTCCTCTATACCGAGTACATGAAGGGAACCTTCTATTGCTTCCAGCCGGACATTATTGAAAGCTCCCTCTATGTCCAAAAATACAGCCAGGGTAAATTGTTTGTTTTCGAAGGACGAATCTACCTTGTGGACCACTTCATGTAAAGCGGTCTCCGTTGAGCGGCCCCTGAGATAGGCGTGATGGGCTGTTGATAGCCCCGAGGTATCCAACCTACCGCGAATGTGGACGTCCAGTAGTCTTTCAAACGTTTTTAGAACAAACGACGAAAGACTGATGGGTCTGAAATCCTTAGGCTTTTCATGTCCCCTCTTATTGACCTTTGGGATGAAGACTACCCTAGTCCCTCTCCAATTCAGAGGCACATGATTAAGTCGAATGCAGGCTTTAAAGGTGCGTTCCATCCAGGGTATCGCTGGGAAAATACCATCCGGCCTTGGGGTTTGTATGGCGAAAAACTGTTGATAGCCCATTCTATCTTTTTTCAGTTATAAGTTCATTTATTAACTGGAGGGAGGGTATTACCCCTCTATACTCCCTCGGTTCCATTTGGCTGGAACTACAGCCTGGAAAGTGCGTTTTTACAAGCAGCTCCACTGTTTCAGTGTAGCTCCCTGTCCATGACCCTCTTCTTTCCTCAAGAAGGATGGGCAGGATTTCTCCTTCGAGAGGATTTTACCAATTCTTGAAGATTCTTTAGTTGACTCGATAGAAGAGCAGAATTCTTTCCAGCATTCCGTCTTTGCCTTCTGAATAGCTTTTTTGTAGCAGTTAGCTGATATTTTCGTTGCCGGAGGTATAAACAGTTTGGCCTGCCTTTGTCCTGGGTAGTCAATCCAGTGAAATCTGAATTGTTTAGTTTCCCAGTAACTTATAGTTCCCTGGTGTGGACTCTGGACCATAGAATGCTGCTGTAGCACCCTGCTTTGCTAGGTAATCTGCATGTTCATTACCTTCATGTTCCTGATGTCCGGGAACCAATCCTAACACTAAGGGTTTCAGTGCATTCATCCACTAGCTTAGCTGTAACTGTTTAGGATTGCAAGGCACGCAGGGCCGCCTGGCTGTCCGTCATAATGTAGATGCTCTTCGATATTGATCCTCTCCGCACACATTCTCTACCAGATTTCTATTGCATGAATTTCCGCCTGAAATATGGTGGGGTAGTATCCCATTGGTATCGATTTCTTGAAGTTCGGCCAATAGATGCCAGCTCCCGGTGTTCAGTCATCGAATTTCGATCCATCCGTGAACCAGATCCTTGAGTCAGGGTCGTTATAAGGATTCCATATTTCCCAGTGGGCCCTGTCCATAATGGAGACTTCAAAGTTCCGTGAGATTCTGAGCTTAGGGGACATTACGTCACGTAGTTGTAATGACCTATGAATTTTCTTATTACTTTCATATGCCCTATCATATTTCCTTGCTTTAACTCAGAAATATTTCGAAGTCTTAGTGCGCCTACTGTTGCTTTTTTCTTTATCAGAATAGGGAAGGGAGGTATACCCACTAAAGCAATAAGTTCATCAGCAGGGGCGGTTCCCACCGTACCCGTTATGCCAACGCAAACTAGTCGATGCAGTTTGCTTAGTTTAGCTGTTGCCGTTCCTTACGTGGCCTTCTGCCACCAAACTAGGGCAGCATAGGTGACTATTGGCCTTACAACAGTATTAAATGTCCAATATACCATTTTTGGACATATCCCCCATGTTTTGCCGTAGAGACGAGTACAAGCAAAGAAAGCTCTTGTTGCCTTGTTTAGGATAGCATCCAAATGAGCATTCCACGTGAGGGTTCTATCCAGTGTAACCCCTAGATATTTAGCCTCCATTGAGAGTTGAGAATAAACCTAATAAATGAGTTAGCAAGTTGTTCGTCCTATGTGTCCTCGTGGTGTATTTTCAGTAGGTACAATTCGAGCCAACCAAATATGTAATTTTAAGTTACTGTCTGATTCAGACGCGCAGGCTGAGAATATGCAGTTGATTTTTGTGGCACCGCTTATGGAGTAGACATAACTGCCGTCCTTTGAAAGGACACTAAAAATATTCCACTTGGTTCAACCTATGTAAGTATCTTACCATTCAATATTCTCTAACGGGAGTCCAAGGAAACTTGCTGTTTCAGCAGGTGTGGACCCTAAGGAAAGGGGTGTTAGAGGCGTTGGTTCCACATTACAATTAAATAGATGGTTGGTGTCATGAGGGGATACATTGCAAGCGGGGCATATATTTTGTATGTCGGGGTTGATTCTGGATATGTAAGAGTTTAACCTGTTACAGTTTCCAGAACGAAGTTGAGCAAGAGTGAAACGCGTTTCCCTGGGGACTATGCGTTCCTCTTCCACAAGTTTTGGGTACTTTTCTTTGAGTACTGGATTCACCGGGCAATTCCTGACATAAAGATCCGACGCCTATTTGTGGAGTTCACCAAGGACCTGCTTGTGTTTTTTTGCTTCTTACGGCTGGGTTCTCAGGTGCCGTATTTCCTCAAAATGCTTACGGAGATGACTCCTTAAGCCCCTAGGCGGTGTTGGCTCATCAATAAGATGTCTGTTTGGATGCCCAAATTTCTGGGCATTCAACAGGAACTGTTTGGTTAGCATCTCATTTCTCTCCCTGATAGGGAGTATTCTCGCCTCATTATGTAGATGGTGTTCTGGGGACATAAAAAGACAGCCCGTGGCGATTCTGAGAGCAGATAATTTTCGGTCCACCTTTTAAGACATGGGGGAAGAGTAGACGCTTCCAGGTCTTGCAGTAACGTGCCATGGTTGACCGTATCAAAAGCTTTTGATAGGTCTAGCGCTACGAGTACTGTTCTATCGTGGGGGTTTTGATTTAAACCGCAATTTATCTGGGTGCTGATGGCATTTAGCGCGGTGGTGGTGCTATGGAGTTTTCTGAAGCCATGCTGATGACAGGCTAGCTGCACATTTGCTTGGAAGTAGGGGAGCAAAATGGCTTCAAGCGTCTTTGCTACTGGCGATAGGAGAGATATCGGACGATACGACTCTTCTATGCTAGCTGGTTTCCCAGGCTTTAGTAGCGGGACCACCTTGGCCATTTTCCAATTTTCGGGTATTGCAAAGGTGGAAAGAGACAGGTAGAAGACATGTGCTAAGTTTTTGAAACCCTCTTTCCCTAGGCTTTTAAGCAACGGCATGGCTATGCCGTTTGGGTCCACTGCTTTGGATGGTTTAGCGTGACGAATGGCATCTTCAAGCTCTCTGGCGGTGATGGCAATTGGTGACGCGCTGAATTTATGTTTATGTGCGTGTCTGTTGACCCTCCGTCTATCTTTGTCGACCGTAGAATGCATTACATATTGACGGCAGAAAGCGCTCGCGCATTTTTTCGCATCCGACAGAACTTTATCGCCGAAGGCGATGGAAGCTTTGTCATTGTGCTTAAAGGGATTCGATAGGGACTTTACGGTGGACCAAAGTTTACCCACACTGGCAGAGAGGTTACAACCTCTTAGGTGCTCCTCCCATTTCGCCCGCTTGGGTTCATCCACAAGCAATCTGATGCGTTGGTTTATATCTCTTATTTGGGGGTCACCTGGGTCGAGCTGTCTTATAAGATCACGTTCTCTCGCTAAATTTGCGGCCTCCGCCGGGAAGTGGGGCCGAATTTTGGGAATTATCCCGGCGGGAACCAAACGAGCCGAGGCGGATTCAATGACCTTGCGGAAAGGACGCTCCCCTTTGCGGGCATCAGTCGGGATACGGAGGGCAGCAAAGAGGTTGTCTGTAAAAGATTTGTATTCGTCCCACTTTCCTCTTTAAAGTTTATGAAAGTGCGTTTTTCTGTAACGATGAAGTCGGCGGTGCGCTCGAACAAAATAAGTATAGGCAAGTGGTCGGATGCCAATGTTACCATCGGCTGCCAGTTGACGCAGTTTACGAGTTCTGCGCTCACGATTGAAATATCCGGCGAACTGTGACAGCTTCCTACCATACGTGTGGGGGCGTCTCCGTTTATTGTGCAGAACGTCGTTTCTTCTATTTGATCCGCCAACATCTCCCCCCTACTGTCCGCCCGCAAGTTTGAATGCCATAGATCGTGACGGGCATTAAAGTCGCCTAAGATAATGCGATTGTTGCCAGTGAGTAAGGCGCTAATATTAGGGCGGTATCCATTGGGGCAACAGGTGGCAGGAGGGATGTAGATGTTGATGATTTCTAGGTTTGCATCGCCTGACCGGACAGATAGGCCTTGATGTTCTAAGACATTGTCCCTGCGGTCGATGCCAGGATCAAATATATGATATTGCACAGAGTGGTGGCGATCACCAATGCTTACATCCTATATCGTCAAAGCTAACTATATCGCCAAGAGAATTCATCATATTCCGAGAGCAACCAACGGGTAAAAGGTTTGACATTATATCAATTTCATCTAGAGCTAGCTAAAGCTCTGTGTGCTTCTACCAACTCCCGGGAGAAAGGGCTTGGAAGATATCTACAAGGAATAATCGAAACAGCTGTCGTCTTGTCCAAACTGATGTCACGATATTTAAATTGTTCCCAAATTATTAAATGCACTACAATTTGCTTTGCTACAATATTGATGCAACAACTAGGTTAATGACATTAAGAAGCTGCCTTCATTGCCGTTTGAACTACTTTTACTACTCCTTCTTCAGGCACTGGTGTTGTTGCTATTGACACGTAAAGCTATAGAGAATCACCAACGACGAACAGCAATAGAAATTGCCAAACTGGCGGTAGGTAATTCACCACATTACCTACTTGAAGATTAGCAAAAAACGCAGTGCTTTTGTTAGAATTTCACAAAAAATGTTTTAAAGATGTTAGAAATAGTAAATTGTTGTTACTATACTAAAATAAATTTTTTGTAGCGATGGAATTGACGAATTTCGTGCCACATTTCACCAATAGTGAGTTGCCTACCCGCGATTTGATGGTTTACTGTTTCCCACTATTCGTTCTGTTGGCGGTTCTCTTCACCTTTACGTCTCTGATTGCCGCTACAAAAGTGAGTGACAATATAGTAATTCGCAGCTTGCAGTGGCTATCACGATAAACTCGGTGCCTCCGAGTTATTATTCTGCGAGCGGCGATGACGTTTCTCATACTCGATCTGTTGAAGATGAAGCATCTTCGTTAACAAATAACACCTGATAACAGAGGTTTACGCAACAATACGGCTTGGACTAAAGTTAAAAACAAAAGGCGAAATAATGGTGCGGTTTTTGTTAGCTTAAATGAAAGCAGTGAAAAGTGCGTTGGCACATATATCTTCTTTTGAGCCGAAAGTTACTGTCGATGATATAAAAAATTACGTAAAGAAACATGCGAATATTGCTCGTGCTTTGCCTAAGTCAAAAAGATTACCAGTAGAATATAAAATGCGTGTAATTCTAAATTGGGTTACCTTCCTGCGATTAACCAAAAATGTTGGAAACAAAAATCTGAAAATGTTAGAATAAACCTTTTAATTTTTCAAAAAGGAGCTTTTAGGCCGATAAATAGAAGACAAAAGCTTTGGTTTTTTTTTATTCTCCTATGCGTTTCGATGTTTTTTTATAACATCTTCATCATGGGGTCTTATTTTTTTCAATAAAACATAAAACGAAAAAACAAACATTAACAAGTTATTAATAATTAACATCAAGAAAGAACATATTTTCCAGCAGTACACTTACATTTAACATAAAACAACTATATCGACACTACTATTTTGTCTTTAGACACAAGTTCGAATATAAAATTTTACTTTTAACATATACCCTTTGTTAACAAAAACATTCATTTAACAACATAAAAAAAATAGCATAGTTAAAATTGTAGACTGCGTCCATTGCATTTGATGGCAGGTGTGTATGGGCCGTTTATATTATTAACATCTTCTTTAAAGTTTACCGTCTTCTCTATTTTTTGATGTATGCGTCACCCTTCGAGTGTTAGTCGGGAGAGGACCTCTTCTCTCTATATCCAAAATTTAAACATTATCGAAGTCTGCTGAATGGCCTTTGCTGGTTAGGTGCTCATCAATAGCAAAAGTTGTTTTCATATTTTTCGCACCTGATTTATGCCCACTCATTCTGATGCCAATGATCTCTTCGTTGTACCAATAATATAAACTTTTTCGCACTCTCACTCCTAGACTACATCGTGTTGTTGTTCTTTGTTTATTTTCTTTTGTTTGTGTAAATATTTTAATTAGTTTTTGGTTTGGTTTATGTGCTTATATTATGTTGTTGTTTCGCATAATTGTTTACGGAAAAAGGAAGCTAGATGCAAAAGCCTTAAACTATGTATATGACAATGCTACTCCTGATTTTAGTGCTAATGTGAAGATAAACCATCATAGTATTTCTGGCTTAAGGACAAAATCAAATACTATTTTACAATTTAGCGCGCAAGAGATTTATACATGGTCGTGATTGTCGAGAACTGGTTAAAGTTGGACTTTCAGGGTAGTGAGTTTTTCGATCCAAACTGGTATGTTGTGTTCCGTAAGGATTCGTTGAAAACTGGTTGTTCCAAGGGCATTTCGGGCATCGTTAGTTCCCCTTAGAAATGAAGAATCGTTGCTAGATTCACTTTGGGTTTACATTAAGGAAATGAATTCCCATTATTCTCTTAGTCAGCTACATATGTATGTATATTCCACCTAATAGCAACTTTGAACTTTACAAAGCTTATGTTGATAACATAATTTCGCTTTCACTGCATCGTAATGAAGACCATCTTTGTGTTGTGGGGGATTTTAACCTCTGCAGCAATTCTTCGAATTCTCATCTTTCACTTAACAATATTACCACAAATCAAAAGACATACTTTATAGACAGTTATCTTAGCCTAAATTTAAGAAAAACTCCCGTATTCTTAATAATTTAAATAGATTGTTAGATCTCGTTTATGTAAGTGATAATATTGATTCTTGTACATTAAAATTTGTTTCCACAATTTCTGATGCCAATATTCATCATGTACCTTAAGAAATTATTTTAAAATTCATATTTTTTCAGGTATAACTCTAATTTAGGAATAGTTTTTAACTATGTTAATTGTGATTTTATAAGTTGAAAATTAAATATTAAAAACCAATATCTCACAAAGTTCAGGACAATTACAATCCAAACTTTCCAAGACAATTGAACCCGTCCTGCTTTCTCATCTCGAGCAAACTTTCTATCGGATTTTTTTAAAAGGGATTGTGAGCTTGGAGCTTGAAAAATTAAATTTTGTTGGAATGTATTTATTTAAACAATTATTATTTTATCTTTTGCTCTGCCACAAACATCAGTTTATGAACCAAAATTAATGTATAATTGTGATTTGGCGACTTCTTAATTAATTACTTATTTGGTTTAAAGCTGGCTTCAGGTCAAATTGAGTAAACACAATATGTTTAAGTTTTACTACCAATATATTTCGGCTACTCTTCCGGTAACCGTCTTCAGGGCGTAACTATTGACAAAATCAAAACAAAATAAAATAAAACATTGACAATTGCACATATTAAAAATTATAAAATTGAACAAAATATATGTACATACATTACATTTATTTACACGTCTGCTCTGTCTGACGTGGAGCTGTGTACTGTCTTGTTGGAAAGTAAATATTTGTAGCTGTGCGCGCAATTCGCTATATCTGTCTTATAATTGAGCCTAATGTTTGTATCTTTGTCGACGATATGTAACTCTAGAGTGAAACGTTTGCTATAATGTTGTCCTTGCTGGAGAATCTTTGTTTCTTCAAAATTTGGTGTATGTGCTCTCATTTTACAGTGCATCATGAGTGCTGTTTTTTGATTCATTACATTATGGCAATGTTTTAAATCCGACTTGTGTTGGGCAAGTCTACTTTTAAATTTTTGTTAGCTTGTTCCTACATAAACACTATGGCAAGGCTCATTGTTTTTACCTCCTTTGCATGGAATTTCATAAACTACGTTACTTGTTTCCATTTCGGGTATTTTAGATTTTGTTTTGTTGAACAAGTTTTTCAAGGTATTTATAGGTTTGTGTGCTATTTTAATATTTTCTTTATTGTAACAATCTGACGTCGCGAGTCGTTCAGAGAGTTGAGTTACATAAATAACTGATTTGAAAATTACTGGGTTTTCGGATTTTTGCTTTTGGTTTTGATGTTTTGATTTATTTAATAAGCTTCTAATAGTTTTATCGGGGAAATCGTTATTCCTTCGTAATACAAATATTTCTTTTTCTATTTGGTTGTGGTACATCTCATCTGAACTTTGTAACATCCTTCGAATACAGCCCATTGCTGTATTTCGTATCATCGCCTATGGGTGTTTAGAAAAAAAGTTGACGGTTCGTCCTGATGCCGTCGGTTTATTATACCACTTTAATTTGAGTACATTTCCATACTTGTTTATCATTGAATCCAGATAAGGAAAATACATTGGAAAAATTGGGATGCAAACCAAGATTGCTTACAAAGTATGTCGATGACTTATTTGCAATAGTAAGTGAAAAGGAGGTACAAAACACTTTAAACGCGCTAAACTCTTTCAACAAAAGTATACAATTCACCATAGAACTAGAACAAGACGGAAAATTACCTTATCTGGATTCAATGATAAGCAAGTATGGAAATGTACTCAAATTAAAGTGGTATAATAAACCGACGGCATCAGGACGAATCGTCAACTTTTTTTCTAAACACCCATAGGCGATGATACTAAATACAGCAATGGGCTGTATTCGAAGGATGTTACAAAGTTCAGATGAGATGTACCACAACCAAATAGAAAAAGAAATATTTGTATTACTAAGGAATAGCGATTTCCCCGATAAAACTATTAAAAGCTTATTAAATAAATCAAAACATCAAAACCAAAAGCAAAAATCCGAAAACCCAGTAATTTTCAAATCAGTTATTTATGTACCTCAACTCTCTGAACGACTCGCGACGTCAGATTGTTACAATAAAGAAAATATTAAAATAGCACACAAACCTATAAATACCTTGAAAAACTTTTTCAACAAAACAAAATCTAAAATACTCGAAATGGAAAAAAGTAACGTAGTTTATGAAATTCCATGCAAAGGAGGTAAAAACAATGAGCCTTGTCATAGTGTTTATGTAGGAACAAGCAAACAAAAATTTAAAAGTAGACTTGCCCAACACAAGTCGGATTTAAAACATTGCCATAATGTAATGAATCAAAAAACAGCACTCATGATGCACTGTAAAATGAGAGCACATACACCAAATTTTGAAGAAACAAAGATTCTCCAGCAAGAACAACATTATAGCAAACATTTCACTCTAGAAATATTACATATCGTCGACACAGATACAAACATTAGGCTCAATTATAAGACAGATATAGCGAACTGCGCGCACAGCTACAAATATTTACATTCCAACAGGACAGTACACAGCTCCACGTCAGACAGAGCAGACGTGTAAATAAATGTAATGTATGTACATATATTTTGTTCAATTTTATAATTTTTAATATGTGCAATTGTCAATGTTTTATTTTATTTTGTTTTGATATTGTCAATAGTTACGCCCTGAAGACGGTTACCGGAAGAGTAGTCGAAATATATTGGTAGTAAAACTTAAACATATTGTGTTTTACTCAATTTGACCTGAAGCCAGCTTTAAACAAAATAAGCAAAATTAATGTATTAATATTCACTCTGGTAGCATGAAAAGTCATCATTCCAGCCAAAGTCAAACGGTTAAGACACTGCTTACACCAATGAGTTAATTTACATCGTATACTTATACGACCGAAATGTACATACATACTTGTAATTTCGAATATGCCCAAATCGTTCGAAACATTACCTGTGAAATCTCTAATCATAAATGTTGCTCTAAATCACCTTGGGATAAAATTTTTTCCAGATACAAGATGACATTGCCGGGGCTTTCAACGCTGTTTCTTAAAATGTGATTATGCATGACATGGTCTAAATTTCACCGAAGTACATGCAGCTATATGGGTCGTCTGTATGACACCACGAAATCAGCGTTTAGAAGGCGCACCGCACTTAGGGTATTATCACCTCTGATACGGACGCTGGTTATCAACCAACTGCTCAGACTATTCAACGAGGGACCCATCCAACTCACAGCATACGCAGATTACGTTTCAGTTGTCAACATTTTTCAACAATTGTTTCTCTGATGGATCAGGCGCTTCGGGATACACATACCTGTAAAAAATTTGTTTCAAAATATTTGGACAGTCAGTTGGAAGCTCACCATGGAAAAGAGAGTGAAGAAGGCATCTACGGCAATTTATGCATGAAAAAAAATT
Organism: Eurosta solidaginis; assembly: GCF_040869045.1. Classification (NCBI taxonomy): domain Eukaryota; kingdom Metazoa; phylum Arthropoda; class Insecta; order Diptera; family Tephritidae; genus Eurosta; species Eurosta solidaginis. The sequence continues at coordinate 141,474,422 of NC_090324.1, forward strand.
CTGCATTGTTCGTGGGACATATAACCCTCTCTCTCTTCCTCTCTCTCAATGGTTATTTACAGCGATAGTGAAGTCTGTCCTATACCTCGGTTATATTAGACGGGCTATGCAGGCTATCAATGATCAGCATAACAAGATCCATGGAAAAAATTCAGCGGCTTCAAAGCATTTCAACTATAGACATAGTGGTGTGATAGAGGTGTAAAAGGTGGACGACGCGATACAGCTATACACCGGTATAATGTGCTGATTCCAAAATAAACAGTCATCCAAGCTGCCAGATCCCTGCTATATCTTTTAGACGAAAATATTAGCCTTTAAGGAAGTAATAGAAACACTGGAGGAAAACAGCTTGAACAGCAGCCACGTTAATTTTATATATATTTACAGCAAATTAGCAAATAATCCGAAAAGCACGACCGAATTTGTATAGGAAGAAAAACAAAAATTGATTTGGTCCTAATCATATGGGAATGGATGGAAATGAAAAACCAAAGAAGGGCGCATCCCTCGAAGCTTGTGCCGTAGAAGTTCCAATCAGACCAGCAAGAGTTTCACTTAATTGACCAAGCAGAATAGGCGTCGAACCAGGCGCAGGGCTGCAAAGTGTTGAAGATCATGCGTAGGTCTTACGACCTTAGATTATCAAAGTTGCTCATTTTACTAAAAAAAAGCGACTTTGGAAATTTTGACAGGCGCCACATGCTTTTAAATTACGGCTCATCAGTGATATCAGATAGAGAAAGCCCGGGTTGCAGGACCAAACGATCGAATACGTTTTATGCTTGTATCCTGCGCGCTATATTTTCACTAGGATAGGCACCTTTTAGTTGGTGTGAGAGCTTAGCCGAAATCCATAGCGACCGACTATGAGGCTGAGCGGTTTGAGGCTGTTTATTTATGCCGTTTCGCCTAGGTGGGATGTCGGTGACCAAGAACTGCCAATCTCCTAATACAGGGTGTTATGTGGGCCGTGCCTATTGGACGATTTAGGGCCAGGGGATATATTTGGCTGTATTCCAACGGAGCATTCCCTATACCGGTCCACCTCGGGAGGACGATTCTTTCCTCGTATTTAATACTGGACCGCTGAGCCCGCCTTGTAGGGCCGGTGGTAGTACGCCCAGGACGAAAGACTCAATATCTAATTTTAACAAGAACGATGATAAGGGGAGCACTGAGTCGCAAGCCAAGGACGACAAAAACACATTAAGTGATGCGTCGGACTTGAGAAGAGAGAGAGTAGAGGAGAGTCAATGAACACCGTGTTGGAAAAGCATACAAATGCAAATGGAGAAGTAGGGTGGAAAAGGGTAAGGGTTAGGGGAAGTTAGAAAGCTCTGTCGCGGTACCGTGCAGCACCAGGAATTGCCCAACGCTTGTGAACAGTGGTCGACCCAACAGGCTCGTGAGGCGGTAGAAGTATGTCGAAGGAAATTTAATTTGCTGCGAGAAACGCTCGGTACTTTAAACTGTAAGAAGAGGAAAAAACGTAGAACGGCAGAATGAAGAGACAACGTTCGGCGGCAAGCCTGCTCTGGGACAACCGAAACAGGTTCCCAACGTGGAATGTCGGGTTGAAAGTCAACGCGGATAAGACGGATAAGATCTTGTTTACAAAGAGGCACAAGGTCCCAAATTGGATCAGGCCTAAGTTAGGAAGGGTGACCCTACAGGAGAAACCTTACACAAAATTTTAAGAATCATCCTAGACAGTAAGCTGTCATGGAAGCTCAACGTGGAGGAGAGGGTGAAGAAGGCTTCAACGGCACTTTATGCATGTAAAAGAATTCTGGGGTGTAAGTGGGGCTTGTCTCCCTCTCTTTCCCATTGGGTTTTTACAGCGATTGTAAGCCCTATTCTATACTATGGGGTTCTTGTTTGGTGAAAAGCCACACAAAAACAACCTACCTCAAAAAATTAGAGGGCGTATGCAGACTATCAATGCTTAGCATTACGGGAGCCCTGAAAACAACCCCGACGGCTGCACTGTATGGCATTCTACACACTCCACCTGTAGACCTGATAGCAAAGAACATAGCGTTAACAACTGCAACCAGGCTCGGTGCCTCGGAGCAGCTTGAACGCCGCCCATACGGCCATAGTAGTATAGCGTCATCAGTCACAAGACGAACAGACTACTTGATTCCCTATCTGCGCTTCGAGGGCGATCTTAAGGCCACAATAGAGGTGGACGATTATCGCAAGGGTGCTCAAATGGCGGACGAGGCGATATATGCGCACATAGATGGTTCCAAAGTAGTGGAAGGAGTAGGGTCTGCGGTATACTGTGCTGATACGGAAATAAACAGATCCTACAGGCTACCGGATTACTGTAGCGTTTTCCCAGCGGAAATAGTAGCCGTAACCAAAGCAATAGAAACCCTGGAAGAAAATAGCCCAAGCTGCAATCGTGTTAACTTTAATATTGACAGTCAAGCAGCAATTAAGGCAATAATCTCGCATATCACAGCATCTAAATGCGTGTTAGAGTGAAAGCAGTCCCTGGAGAGAATCGGGACAGGGAGAAGCATACATCTATATTGGGTTCCAGGGCATATGGGAATGAAAAAGCGGATGAACTAGCTAAAAAGGGCGCATCCCTTGAAGCTTGCTCTGTAGACGTCCCAATTAGAATGGGCGAGATTAAGCGAAGGCGAGAGGTGCACATGATCGACCAAGCAGGAAAGGCGTGGGTTCAAGCGCGGGGCTGTAAAGTGTCGAAAATTATGTGTAGGTCATACAAGCTAAGACTAACAAAGTTGGTTCTATCATTAAAAAGAGAGAACTGTCGGGTATTCTGACTGCACACTGTCCTCTGGCGTCACGTGCCTTTAAATTAGGCTTGGTCAGTGATAGCAGATGTAGGAAGTGCGGGCTGGAGGAGGAAACGATGGAGCACGTTCTGTGCTCGTGCCCTGCGCTTGCTAGGCTAAGACTCCAGCTATTAGGAGTGATACAAATGTCAGATCTAGAAGCAGCAAGTGGCTTAAGTCCTAGGAAGCTTCTAGTATTTGCCAATAGCACGGAGTTATTTTATAACATAGGTCCTGGTTTTTGATTGGGGTTTTCAGTTTGGTCGTTAAAACAAACTTCTGGTAACACTACGGACTTATTCAGTCTAAGTGAGGTCCTCATGGACCAGCCAGTTCAACCTAGCCTAACTCCTCTACGGTGGTAACCTCTTTAGGCTGCCCCAGTCTTCCTGACACGACTTTCTGAAGTTTGCACAAGTCCGTTGCCCTTTGGTCTCTAGGTTTTAGCCTTCGCTACCCTATTAAGGGGAATTCTGAAGCTGATATATGCATCGTCAGAGAATGATGGCATGTCAAGGACCCTCCATTCATACCCCAATATATCATGTTCAGCACACAATGTGATATCAAGAAAATTGTAGGCACGCTATCCCTGTTGGCCACCTGTAGGCTACTCTGTAGTATGTAACAAAAAAGGACTCACCTCTATCATTAATATCGTCCCCTCCCCATACGCTGTGATGCGCATTCGCATCCGCGCCTATGACAAGCCGTCCTCTGCACACTTCTTGATCCACCAGCTATTTGAACTCCTCTGGTGGGGATTCCACGTCATGGGCCATGTAGCAGGATGCCAGGATAAGGGAAGGTTCTTTCTTTCCCTCTATTGCGACTACCGCTAGGTCTTCGGTGCTGAAGTTAGATAGCATGGACGATTATAGGTGTTTCCTTACCATGACTGCAGCTCTAGCCCTGCTTTCCGTCTTTGCGTAATAAACGCTGAGTCCGCGAGCGCTGAGTCTAGAAACATTTCCTCCAGATGAAAGCCATGGCTCCTCTATCAGCGCCACATCAAACGAACCCTCCTCAAGAGTCAGGCCACTTTACTGTGTTGGAGGTTTATCTGTAAGACTCGCAGCGACATTGAGCTGTTTGTTTCCCTCCAAATTATCCGCCACTGCGCTCACGCAATGCATTTTTCCCGGTGTTTGGGAGTCTTGAGGTCCGTTTCTCCTTCTCCAGCTCGAAACGGCTTTGTGAGACTCGCAGCATCATTGAGATTTTTCTCCACTTCCAATACCACTGCCTCTATGATTATACCCTTGTTTTATTCTGCTACTTCCAGGCTCTCGTGGTCCTTTTCCACCTTTCCTGTTTTAGCATGTTTTGGTTTTTCTTAAGATTTTCAGCACCACTCATTTGCTCGTGAACATCTTCCACTGCGCCTTTTCCCCCATCATTTGCCGCTACTTGCAGGTTATGGTGGTCCTTTTACACCTCCCCTGCTTTTAGCGTATTGAGGTTACTCTCCTGGGGACTCCTGTTTTTAAGGCGCATAAATATACTACCTGCGCCCCAGGACATTTACCCAAGCTGTGAGTGCAACACATCCTCCGATTCCTTATTAATTTGGAGGGTGTAATACTTCAATCCCATGTTGGTATGTTCGGGTTCTGCCGCTGTAGCATGCTAAGCGTGTCTTCCGCCTTCACCACTCGGGGGATCCAAACCTTCGCCTTAGGTATCGTGGGTATAAGTGCTGTATCCACCACCTTCAACCTTGCGCCTTCATGTTTTTGAAGGTCTGGAACAACTCTCTGCAGCCATTTTAAAGTAGCCTTATTGGTGCAGGTCATCAGTTTAACCCCATTGTGCCATCCAGCTGTTTCGAAGGCTGGTAGAGGTCTGTATGGTTTATCATGCATCATTTTGATCATAATACTGAACAGCTCCCCTTCTACAGATCTCCACATTTCGGTTGACATCTGCCCATTGGGGACGCTGCAATCTATTAGTGCCACAGTCAGGGACTGCTGCGCAACTTCGCTCATCTTCTTCTCGGTGAAAACAGGAGTCTCAGCGTTAGCTCCCTTTAGTATCATGGAGTAAGTTTGGGTCTGTTTGTTATCTCCGTTTAGCTTATTGAAACTTGTTTCCTTGCTTCTCAAGCCATTATTGCCTTCGTCTTTCTGTATTACAGCTTTTGTGGTACATGGCTTCCCAGTTGTTGTTGTTGTAGCAGTGCCTCGCCCCACCTAATAGGTGCGACCGATCACAAATTGTCATCAGCTGTTGTTTCAATAGGGGTGGACCGTAATGAGAGGGGTTTTAGAGGCGTTGGTTCCACATTACAATTAAAGAGATGGTTGGTGTCATGTGGGGACACATTGTAAACGGGGCATACATTTTGCATGTCGGAGTTGATTCTGGATAGGTAAGAGTTTAACCTGTTACAGTATCTAGATCGAAGTGAGCTAGAGTGACTCGCGTTTCCCTTGAGAGTGTGCGTTCCACTTCCGCAAGTTTTGGATACTGTTCTTCGAGTACTGGATTCACCGGGCAATTCCCAGCACAAAGGTCCGACGCCTGTTTATGGAGTTCGCTGAGGACCTGTTTGTGTTTTTTGGCTTCATACGGCTGAGTTCTCAGGTGCCATATTTCCTCGTAATGCTTAAGGAGATGACTCCTCAATCAGGTGTTGGCTCATCAATCAGATGTCTGTTGGGATGCCCAGGTTTCTGGGTATTCAACAGAACTGTTTGGTTAGCATCTAATTTCTCTCCCTGATGGGAAGTATTCTCGCCTCATTATGTAGATGGTGTTCTGGGGACATAAGGAGATAACCCGTGGCGGTTCTGAGGGCAGTATTTTGGAAGGCCTGTAGCTTCTTCCAGTGAGTAGGTTTTAGGCTTCGTGACCATATAGGGGACGCGTAGCATGAACTGGGCTGGCCAATTGCTTTGTATGTGGTAATGAGCGTTTCTTTGTCTTTTCCCCAAGTACTGCCAGCAAAGGATTTGAGGATTTTATTGCGGCCCTGGATTTTCGGTACAATTACGGCTGCATGCTGACCAATATGTAGGCTCTGATCAAACGTCACACCCAAGAATTTGGGGTGTAGGACAGTGGGTAGCATAGTGCCATCGACGTGGATGTTCAAAATGGTCGACATTTGGGACGTCCTTGTTGTAAATAAGGTCGCGGAGGATTTAGTCGGTGATAACGCCAGGTTTTGCGAGGCGAAAAAACTGGAGAGATCAGGGAGGTTTATTTTGTTGCAAAGCTCATCGATCTGTGGGCCTGGGCCTGTGGCCATTTTTGTGCAGTCATCGGCGTAGGAAACGATAGTAACTCCTTCTGGTTGCGAAGGTAGCTTAGATATGTAGAAGTTTAACAAAAGTGGGGATAGGACACCACCCTGTGACAGCCCTTGTCTTATTCTTCTTGGTTTTAATGTTTCGTTTCTAAATTGCATTGATGCCTGCCGACCACCCTTCCAGGTCTTGCAGTAAGGTGCCATGGTTGACCCTATCAAAAGCTTTTGATAGGTCTTCCGCAACGAGTACTGTTCTATGGTGGGGGTTTAAACCGCTATTTATCTGGGTGTTAATGACCTTTAGCGCGGTGATGGTGCTATGGAGTTTTCTGAAGCCATGCTGATGTCAGGCTAGCTGCAAATTTGCTTTGAAGTAGGGGAGCAAAATGGCTTCAAGCATTTTGGCTACTGGCGATAGGAGATATATCGGGCGATATGACTCTCCTATGTTAGCTGGTTTCCCAGTCGTTAGTAGCGGGACGACCTTGGCCATTTTCCATTTTTCGGAAATGACAAAGGTGGAAAGAGACAGGTTGAAGACATGTGCTAAAGATTTGAACCCCTCTTTCCCTAGGCTTTAAGGCATCGGCATGGCTATGCCGTCTGGGCCCACTGCTTTGGATGGTTTAGCATGACCGATGGCATCCTCAACCTCTTTGGCGCATTTTTTCGCATCCGACAGCACTTTATTGCCAAAGGCGATGGAAACTTTGTCATTGTGCCTAGACGGATTCGATAGGGCTTTACGGTGGACCAAAGTTTACCTACAGCGGCAGAGAGGTTACAACCGCTTAGGTGCTCCTCCCATTTCGCCCGCTTGTGTTCATCCACAAGCAATCTGATGCGTTGGTTTATATCCCTTATTTGGGGGTCGCCGGAATTGAGCTATCTTATAACGTTCTCTCGCTAAACTCGCGGCCTCAGCCGGAAAGTGGGACCGAATTTCGGCAATTCTACCGGCGGGAATGAAGCGAGCCGAGGCGGATTCAATGACCTTGCGGAAAGCACTCTCCCCTTGGGGGGCATAGCTCGGCATTGCTACCGACTCTACTACGGAGATTGTAGGTATGAGTGGGAGCAGCCGTATGGAATGGTGGCGCCCTGGGGCGTGAGCAGCAGCGGGTACTTGTGGCTTGCTTTGGAGGGACGCAACAAATTAAATGGGGTTACACTGAAATGACAATCCTTGGTCGGGAAAAATCCCGAGTCGCTCCGGTACATAGAACCGACTGCCTTGGGAAGCAATGGCTTCCCAGTACTTATATTTCCCTCTTAGATCCGCTTTGCAAACTTTGAGGTTTGGTTCCTGTGATTCCGGCTAATTCGCCTCCTGGTTCTTGGACTGGGCGTTTACCCTCCTCCGTCTGCCTCTTAAAAGCAGGCTTGTCAGTTTCAGCCGATCGCTACCTCTTGCCTATAGGGGCTTCTTCGTCTTCGATGCGGCTGCAAAATTGAGTGGTGTTCGTAGCAAAGCTTTAATTCTTTGTCCGTGCTAGTATGCCGCCGCTTTACCGAGCGCACTGACTGCACACTAACATCGCTATTCGCGTCCGAGTCATTGCTGATAGCGATTTCCTCTTCTCCATCGCCTTTCCTTCGCATCCTTACTTTCTCTTAAAGTTTTTGAGTTCATCGTGGTCGTACGACCACCTGCACACAAGGCGGGCTTAACGGTCTAATGTTAAAAAGGGGATAAAAACCGTACGCCACAACAGCGCCCCTTGCTGTGGTAAGGTCATCATTACTTCCCGAGGTGGCCCGGTATCGGGAAGGCTCCGTTCAAATAAAGCCGAATATATCCCCTGGCTGCACTCTACCAATGCCAAAAGCTCTCTCCGTGCAACCCAATAGTTCCTCTCTTGTTTTACAATTGATCGGCTGTAATATGCAACTACCATCTCCTGTCCATCGACCAGTTGTATCAAAATGCCTCCAATAGCATATCCCTTCGCATCTGTATCTAGAATAAACGTTGCTCATGGAATCGAATACGCCCACATCGGGGCAGTGCACAAACGCTCTTTCATTGTTTGGAAAGCAACATCTTGCTCCTTCTTCCGTTCAAAAGCTGTATTTTTTCTTGTAAGCACAGCCCAAGGAAACTTCTTAATTTATGCAGGTTCTTTGGTCTTGGCCAATCTTTGCAGCTTCTATCTTTTCTCTCGCAGTAAAGATGCCTTCCGTCGTTACCTTGTGACCCATATAACTTAACTTTTTACTTTTTAAATAGTGAACACTTTTTGGGACTTAGCTTCCGCCCAGCGCCAGCTATTCCCTGTACAACTTCCTCCACATCCTTAAGATATTCATCAAAGTTCTTTCTAAATACGATGATGTCGTCCAGGTACACCAAGCATGTTTTCCAATGTAGTTCTTTCAATATCTGATCCACGAGTCTCTCAAAAGTAGCTGGTGCATTAAAAAGTCCAAAAGGTATCACTCTAAATTGCCAAAGACCATCTCCGACGCTGAAGACTGTTTTCTCTTTGTCTACCTCCTTCACATCCACTTACCAGTAGCCGCTTTTCAAGTCCAGTGTGGAACACCGTTTCGTACCAGATAGCGAGCCCAGAGTGTCGTCAATTCTTGGTAAAGGGTAGCTATCATATTGTGACGTCGTTCAACGCAAAACATCATTTTTCCATCCTTCATCTTTACAAGTACCACCGGGGAGCTCCATGGGTTAGCTGATGGTTCGATGATGCCGCTGTCGCTCATTTCTTGTATGGTTTGACCCACAACTTCCCGCTTCGATAGTGGAACCCTACGAGGAGCTTGATGGATCGGCCTGGCATCTCCAGTGTCAATTTGATGTTTCACAACGTTGCTGCGGCCATGATTGGAACCATCTTTGGTCAAATACGTTTGCGTACTTTAGGAGCAGTTGTTTTGCCTTATTCTGATAGTCTTCCTCTATCCCCTCCATCTATGCCGTGATGTCATTTGAAAGATCAATCATGCTAGTTAAAACGTTTTCCTGGAGCTGCTCACAGTTATTAACTACTTCTGCCTCTTGGCATCTTCCCAATATAGCCCCTTTGGTGAGTTTGAGTAGTTACTTTAACTCTTTTTGTACTCTTACCGGAAGATGTCACAACTTGTTCGTCCCACAATCTCCATCAACCTTTTCCCAAATGACTGCCTCCGATTTTGGTAGTATTTGCTGATTCTCCCCCACCAGCACTCGTTTACTGCTGTAGCCTTTCTCGTTGCCTGAATTAAGTGGAACATCTATGTTTTTATATCGCATCGTCTGCTTTGCATGTCGATCTTGATGCCTTGGTCGATTAAGAAGTCCACTCCAATTATTATTTCATCAACAAATCTCTGCCACTATAAAATTGTGTAGTACCGTAATATTCCCAATTGTGACTTCACATGCTAGTTCTCCCATTACCTAGGTGTTCTCTCCAGTGGCTGTACGTAATCTTGCTCTATGCAATGGTCTTATCTTCTTGTTGACTAAATCCGATCCAATGATGGAATGAGATTCAGCCATATCTACAGTCAGTAAACGTTCCTTACATGTCCTCCGACAGTAAGATTTGTTCGACCTACTTCTAATTTGCGAGATAGAGATTATGGGGCATTCAATAGCGGGGGCCAGCTGCTACCCGCTTTTTGGCATTTTCACCTCGAATTCCAACACAATCTCATATTTTTCTAATAATTACCAACACCAGCGCACAGTTATGATATATTTTCCTAATCTCACATGCGCTAAAGGTATATGAACGACAACTGCAAAAAAATCCTAAAGTAAATAAGACAGCTGTCATTTATAAATACAGAATTTTCAAAATTTTACGTAAATTTAAGAAAATACATTTTTTCTGTAAAAAATTCTATTGTTCGTGCGAAAATAAAGGTAAATAGATTTCCAAATATTCTTTAGTTGTTACATAAGTATCTTTTAATAAAATTTCTATTTCTTCAGGTTTTAAATGAAAATGCATGTTAATGGAAATGCAATGCACAACTTGGCTTCTGGGTGCGGGTGGAGCACCATTCCGGGGTATTTTAAGAATATGTAATGTAGGTACCTGTGAAATTTAGTGCATTTGACAGTGCAATGTGTACATAACGCAGTGCATATATATGTGTTTTTTCAGGTTCATTTTGTTCGAAATTCGTTCTACATTGTTTCAGCAGAAGAGGTTTGAAGTGTTTCGATGTCCGAGAGGGAATGCAAAAGTTCACTTCGTTCAGAAGGAATGGGCTCGAAATTGATCCATTTAAAAGTTTTGTCATAAATGTTACACCCAGCATTTCCCTTCGACTAGCAAGAGTTGGAAGATTGATAAGCTTTAATCGATTAGTATAAGGTCGAAGATTAGTTAAAGAGTCCCATTGAAAATTTTTTAAGGCAAATAGTAAAAATTGTTTTTGTATTGATTCGAGGCTGTCTGCATGAACTTTGTTTAAGCCGCATCCATCAACATTTAGACGGCGGCGAAATTCTTAGGCGCAGCCCTGCGCGGCGAGTGGAAAGGCGCCAACACACATTCACTACCATCGCCCCGACACGAGCACAGTCACCTCAGTCAAGTACTATCAACCGGCAAACGCGGACGCGCTCGTATATATGTACATATATTTACATTCTGAATATCAAAGTCCTTTTTAAATAAAGTGATATTAACTTTGTAAAAAGTAAAAGTGTAAAAAGTTATAAAAGGTGAACTGATAAAGCATAAACAAAATTGAAAATTAAAATTCATAACGTGTTGAAAGGATAAAAACGCAAAAGGCTTTTTATTTCCTTTTATTAGAGTGTAGCGAAGAGATACCAGAGCTATTCTATTCATGGTCCTTCGCAGCCATCTTTGGCCCAACCCCTAAAAAATTAAAACAACAATATTTTATAAAATTTAAGCCGAATCTTCGTTCGTAAATAAATATACATTTAAAACAAAACTACACAAAAGTGCAAAACAGTGGGTGTTCAAAAATAGAGTTACCTATACATACAAAGAAACATATGAATATAAAACAAATATATACTTGAGTTCAAAAAAAATTGCAAAAAAATATTGGAAAAAATCGATCGAAGACAAGTGGAAAAAAATATAAATTGGGATCAAGAAAAAAAAATTGTTTGCGAAAAATATTGGAAGACAAATTAAAAACGAAAATAAATAATTTTTTCCTGTAAAAAATGAATTTGCATCATCAGTTTTTGTACTTTCAAAGTACAGTGCAAAGGAAAACACAAAAGATACGATTTTGTGAAGAGGAACAAAAACACAAACAAAAATACAAATATACACCCATATACATACAATTTTTTGAAAATTTTTTGTAGTACATACTTTTTTAAAAAGAGATATATAAAACTTTTAATATCAAAAAAAAAACAAGTAAGGAAGGTTAAGTTCGGGTGTAACCGAACATTACATACTCAGTTGAGAGCTATGGTGACAACATAAGGGAAAATAACCATGTAGGAAAATGAACCGAGGGAAACCCTGGAATGTGTTTGTATGACATGTGTATCAAATGAAAGGCATTAAAGAGTATTTTATGAGGGAGTGAGCCATAGTTCTATAGGTGGACGCCATTTAGGGATATAGCCATAAAGGTGGATCAGGGTGGACTCTAGAATGCGTTTGTACGATATGGGTATCAAATGAAAGGTGTTAATGAGTATTTTAAAAGGGATTAATCCTTAGTTCCATAGGTGGACGCCGTTTCGAGATATCGCCACAAAGGTGGACCAGGGGTGACCCTAGAATTTGTTTGTACAATATGGGCATCAAACGAATGGTGTAAATGAGTATTTTAAAAGGGAGTGGGCCTTAGTTCTATAGGTGGACGCCATTTAGGGATATCGCCATAAAGGTGAATCAGGGTTGACTCTAGATTGCGTTTGTACGATATGGGTATCAAATGAAAGGTGTTAATGAGTATTTTAAAAGGGAGTAATCCTTAGTTCCATAGGTGGACGCCGTTTCGAGATATCGCCATAAAGGTGGACCATGGGTGACCCTAGAATTTGTTTGTACAATATGGGTATCAAAAGAAAGGCGTTAATGAGTATTTTAAAAGGGAGTAATCCTTAGTTCCATAGGTGGACGCCGTTTCGAGATATCGCCATAAAGGTGGACCAGGGGTGACCCTAGAATTTGTTTGTACAATATGGGCATCAAACGAATGGTGTTAATGAGTATTTTAAAAGGGAGTGGGCTTTAGTTCTATAGGTGTACGCCATTTAGGGTATCGCCATAAAGGTGAATCAGGGTTGACTCTAGAATGCGTTTGTACGATATGGGTATCAAATGAAAGGTGTTAATGAGTATTTTAAAAGGGAGTTATCCTTAGTTCCATAGGTGGACGCTGTTTCGAGATATCGCCACAAAGGTGGACCAGGGGTGACCCTAGAATTTGTTTGTACAATATGGGTATCAAAAGAAAGGAGTTAATGAGTATTTTAAAAGGGATTGATGCTTAGTTCTACAGGTGGACGCCGTTTCGAGATATCGCCATAAGGGTGGACCAGGTGTTACCCTAGAATGCGTTTGTACAATATGGGTATCAAACGAAAGGTGTTAATGAGTATTTTAAAAGGGAGTAATCCTTAGTTCCATAGGTGGACGCCGTTTCGAGATATCTCCATAAAGGTGGACCAGGGGTGACCCTAGAATTTGTTTGTACAATATGGGTATCAAAAGAAAGGTGTTAATGAGTATTTTAAAAGGGAGTGATGCCTAGTTCCACAGGTGGACGCCGTGTCGAGATATCGCCATAAAGGTGGACCAGGTGTGACCCTAGAATTTGTTTGTACGATATGGGTATCAAATTAAAGGTATTAATGAGGGTTTTAAAAGGGAGTGGTGGTAGTGGTATAGGTGGTCGCCTTTTCGAGATATCGCCATAAAGGTGGACCAGGGGTGACTCTAGAATGCGTTTGTACGATATGGGTATCAAATGAAAGGTGTTAATGAGTATTTTAAAAGGGAGTAATCCTTAATTCCATAGGTTGACGCAGTTTCGAGATATCGCCATAAATGTGGACCAGGGGTGACCCTAGAATTTGTTTGTACAATATGGATATCAAAAGAAAGGTGTTAATGAGTATTTTAAAAGGAAGTAATCCTTAGTTCCATAGGTGGACGCCGTTTCGAGATATCGCCACAAAGGGGGACCAGGGGTGACCCTAGAATTTGTTTGTACAATATGGGCATCAAACGAATGGTGTTCATGAGTATTTTAAAAGGGAGTGGGCCTTAGTTCTATAGGTGGACGCCGTTTCGAAATATCGCCATAAAGGTGGACCAGGGGTGACTCTAGAATGCGTTTGTACGATATGGGTATCAAATGAAAGGTGTTAATGAGTATTTTAAAAGGGAGTAATCCTTAATTCCATAGGTTGACGCAGTTTCGAGATATCGCCACAAAGGTGGACCAGGGGTGACCCTAGAATTTGTTTGTACGATATGGGTATCAAAAGAAAGGTGTTAATGAGTATTTTAAAAGGGAGTGATGCTTAGTTCCACAGGTGGACGCCGTGTCGAGATATCGCCATAAAGGTGGACCAGGTGTGACCCTAGAATTTGTTTGTACGACATGGGTATCAAAAGAAAGGTGTTAATGAGTATTTTAAAAGGGAGTGATGCTTAGTTCCACAGGTGGACGCCGTGTCGAGATATCGCCATAAAGGTGGACCAGGGGTGACCCTAGAATTTGTTTGTACAATATGGGTATCAAAAGAAAGGTGTTAATGAGTATTTTAAAAGGGAGTGGTGCTTAGTTCCACAGGTGGACGCCGTGTCGAGATATCGCCATAAAGGTGGACCAGGTGTGACCCTAGAATTTGTTTGTACGATATGGGTATCAAATTAAAGGTATTAATGAGAGTTTTAAAAGGGAGTGGTGGTAGTTGTATATGTGAAGGCGTTTTCCAGATATCGACCAAAATGTGGACCAGGGTGACCCAGAACATCATCTGTTGGATACCGCTAATTTATTTATATAAATATAATACCTGCCAAGATTTTAAGGGTTTTTTATTTCACCCTGCAGAACTTTTTCATTTTCTTCTACTTAATATGGTAGGTGTCACAACCATTTTATAAAGTTTTTTCTAAAGTTATATTTCGCGCCAATAAACCAATCCAATTACCTCACCATGTTTCATCCCTTTTTTCGTATTTGGTATAGAATTATGGCATTTTTTCATTTTTCGTAATTTTCGATATCGAAAAAGTGGGCGTGGTCATTTTTCATACCAAGATAAAGTGAGTTCAAGTAAGTACGTGAACTAAGTTCATTAAATATATGTCGATTTTTGCTCAAGTTATCGTGTTAATGGCCATGCGGAAGGACAGACGAACGACTGTGTATAAAAACTGGGCGTGGCATCAACCGATTTCGCCCGTTTTCACAGAGAACAGTTAACATCATAAAATCTATGCCCTTACCAAATTTCAAAAGGATTCGTTAATTTTTGTTCGACTTATGGCGTTAAAAGTATCCTAGACAAATTAAATGAAAAAGGGCGGAGCCAGGTCCATTTTGAAATTTTCTTTTATTTTTGTATTTTGTTGCACCATATCATTACTGGAGTTGAATGTTGACATAATTTACTTATATACTGTAAAGATATTAAATTTTTTGTTAAAATTTTACTTTAAAAAAATTTTTTTTTTAAAAGTGGGCGTGGTCCTTCTCCGATTTTGCTAATTTTTTTTATGCGTACATATAGTAATAGGAGTATCGTCCCTGCCAAATTTCATCATGATATCTTCAACGACTGACATATTACAGCTTGCAAAAATTTTAAATTACCTTCTTTTAAAAGTGGGCAGTGCCACGCCCATTGTCCAAAATTTTACTAATTTTCTATTCTGCGTCATAAATTCAATTCACCTACCAAGTTTCGTCGCTTTATCTGTCTTTGGTAATGAATTATCGCACTTTTTCGGTTTTTCGAAATTTTCGATATCGAAAAAGTGGGCGTGGTTATAGTCCGATATCGTTCATTTTAAATAGCGATCTGAGATGGGTGCTCAGGAACCTACATACCAAATTTCATCAAGATACCTCAAAATTTACTCAAGTTATCGTGTTAACGGACGGACGGACGGACATGGCTCAATCAAATTTTTTTTCGATCCTGATTATTTTGATATATGGAAGTCTATATCTATCTCGATTCCTTTATATATGTACAACCAACCGTTATCCAATCAAACTTAATATACTCTGTGAGCTCTGCTCAACTGAGTATAAAAATCATCTTTACAGAACCAACCAGCCGCACCAACAGCAGGCTAAGCAGCATCATCAACAACAAGCGACCAGGCAACAACAGCAACAATATAAGGTGCATCAAAAAATACAGGAATCGGTGAGTAGGCAGTTTTTTTTATTTTTCATAAAAAATATGGAAAATAAAACTTTTTTCCACAAAAAATATATATTATTCTTGTAAACTGCAAAACATATGGGGTATTCCATCCCATTTCGACCAATTTTGAACCCGACCCCTTTAGAATTGGCTGAAAGTTTTTCTTTTTTTTCTAGCTTACGAAAGACGTTTTTCAGAAGTTTTTCAAATTTTTTCATCCAACTCAAAAAAAGTTATGAATTTAAAAAAAACACCGTTTTTGTTTTCAAAATGTATAACTTTTTCAAAAATTTACCGTTTGGGATTTTTTTTGTTTTAATTTGTTTTTAAATGTACTTTTCGGAAAAAATTCAAAAAAATTTTTAAAGTTTTTTTTTTGTAATTTTTCAGTTTTTCGAGATTTTTCGAATTTCGCACTTTTTTTCTCATAAAAAATTAATTGAAAAAAAAAAATTTTAATTTTTTTTCGTATTTTTTCCGAAAAGTACATTTAAAAACATATTTAAAAAAAAATGATCCCAAACGGTCAATTTTTGAAAAAGTTATAGCATTTTGAACAAAAACACCGTTTTCCAACTCAAAATAAGTTAACGGTGTTTTTTTAAAAATTCATAACTTTTTTTGAGTTGGATGAAAAAATTTGAAAAACTTCTGAAAAACGTCTTTCGTAAGCGAGAAAAAGAAGAAAAACTTTCAGCCAATTCTAAAGTGGTCGGGTTCAAAATTGGTCGAAATTGGATGGAATACCCCATAATATATATATATATATGTAAGTCGGGTGAGGAGGCACTGTGACAGCACGCATATACCAACACATATGGCAGCGCAAATGTAAAACACTCAAGGCGAATAACGAGCGCACAGCCTGAGTAAATTAGCTCGGAGAAAATCTAATAGCGAGCGGACAAGTGAGTCGTAATCAGCCGTCGACCAAAGCAGCCGTCGTTACTATAATCATTCGCTGTACCAACCTACTTTAATTGTAATCCCCTTTAAACCATAACTTTAATTGTACTTATTTTGAATACTCAACTTTGAATTGAATAATAAACGTTATTAATTGCATAACTTTACATTTGGGGGCTCAACCTGCCGAACCTTAATACAAATTGAATCAAACTTATGTAAGTTGCAGCCGAATTGAAGAACAATAGGCAAGCAGCGCAATAAAGTGAAGTGGGCAAAACAGTACTTCTACAGTTGCAGTTCAGTCGCAAAAAAAAAAAAAAAAAAAAAAAAAGGGTCGTTGATCGGTCAAAAAAAATTCCGTTCAACGCATATGACTCGTGCTAGTCGCCAAAGCGCAGGCGATTCAAAAAACACCACCAAAGTCAAAAAGCAGACAAAGCAGGTAGAGGAAGTGGGACGGCGTTACAACACACGCTCAACAAAGCAGGGAACGAGGTGGAGAGAATACGCTCAGACAGCTTCCAAGAAAGTCATGGCCGAAGCAGAGCAGCAGAAAGCAGTAAAAGAAGCAGCGGCAATGGCAGAACAAAACAAAACAGTGGAATGTAAGAATAATGAATTGCTACAACAGCTGGTGCAATTGCTTACATTGAAAATCCAAGCAGACGAAACAAAGCAGGCCGAAACCAAAATTACGGCAGAAAGTTTTGGCAAAATTATACCCGAATTTGATGGAGGAAATATGCCAGTGAAACACTGGTTTACTAACTTTGAATTAAACGCAGCTGCATACGGTTTGAACAATGTACAGAAGTACGTGCAAGCAAGGGCGAAAATGACGAAAACTGCGAAACTTTTTCTTGAATCGGTAGCTGTTTACGAATATGGTGCAATGCGCACAATGTTGGAAGACGAATTTGACAAGTCAAAAATGTGTAGTGCTGATGTTCACGCAGAGCTACGAGAACGGAAAAAACAAAAGAATGAGAGTTTCCACGAATATGTGCTGCAGATGAAGAAATTGGCTACACGTAGTAATATAGACACGCAGTCGGTGATTCGTTATATAGTTGGTGGACTGCAATTAAAAGACGAATTTAAATACAACCTTTGGAGCTGTAAGTCATATAAGGAATTGCAAGATCAATACGAAGTTTACGAGAAAATAGGTTTGCGGGAAAAAAGCAACAAAGAGCATAAAGGGCAAGTACACGTAAACGAGAAGCGTTCGCACATTTCAAGCGAAAAGAAAACACATTGCTTTAACTGTGGCGCTACGGATCATATGCGGAAAAATTGCCAAGCAGAAACAAAGTGTTTTCGTTGCAATAAAAGTGGGCGTATGTCGAAAGACTGTCCAACTGTAGCTGCTGCTGTAAACCTGGTTCATAATTCGAAACGCTGTAAAAACATAAAGATTAACAACGTCGAAGTAAGCGGGTTAGTAGACACGGGCGCAGATATAACTATTATGAAAAAAAGTACATTCGAAAAAGTTGGTGGAGGTGTGCTGCAAACATATTTGCAACAGCTTCGCGGCCTCGGTACTAAATCTACAAAACCAATTGGGTGTTTCGTTGCTGAAGTAGGTGTTGACGACTTACTGACGCAGCAAAAATTCATTGTAGTATCTGACAAAGACGTTATGTATGATGCGCTACTGGGTTACGATTTTATTTCGAAGTTCAACTTGGCGGCGACAGCAGATGGATATAAGTTTTCTCCACTAAACGTGGGGGAAACTTATGAGGATCTTAATCAGATAAGTATTTATAATGTAACCGACACAAATTCTCATGTTGATGTTCCTCCGCAGTACGAAGCCGAAATTCGCTCCTTGATTGCCAACTACAAGCCAATCGATTATGTTGAGGAATGTCCAGTTGTATTGAAGATCATTCCGGAGGGTAACGTTGTCCCGTTCAGGCACGCTCCAAGTCGCATACCATTCCACGAAGTTGAAGCAGTCAACAAGCAAATTGATGAGTGGCTTAAAGCTGGAATCATAAGACAGTCTACGTCCAACTTCGCCAGCCGCATGGTTATCGTGAAGAAAAAGGACGGTACGTGCCGCATTTGTGTGGATTTTCGAAAACTTAACTCGGCTGTACTAAAAGATTGTTTTCCGGTCCCTATAATTGAGGACGTACTCGAAAAGTTGCAGAAGTCGAAATTTTTTACGGTTTTGGATTTGGAAAATGGGTTTTTCCACGTCCCCATTGAAGAGAGTAGCAAAAAATACACCGCTTTCACAACAACAAGGGGGCTTTACGAATTTAATAGGGCTCCGTTTGGCTTCTGCAACTCTCCCGCCGTTTTTATACGTTTCGTTAACTACGTCTTCCAGAATCTAATAAATAATAACGTATTAGACTTATATATGGACGATATTATCATTCACGCAGAAACAGCTGATGATTGTCTTCGTAAGACAAAGCTGGTTTTTGCAACGGCAGCAGAACACGGTTTGAAAATCAAATGGCCAAAATGCCATTTTATGCAGGCATCTGTAAGTTTCCTGGGTCACTTGGTTAAAGATGGATGCGTGTGGCCAGGCAAAGAGAAAACGGATGCGGTTAATAAGTTTGAAATCCCAAAAAATGTTAAGGCCGTGCAGTCGTTTTTAGGCCTAACGGGATTTTTTCGAAAGTTCATTAAAGGATACTCACACATCGCCAGACCATTAACAAATCTACTACGTAAAGACTCTGTGTTTGCTATCGGTCCAGCTGAAGTCGAAGCTGTACAAACGCTGAAAAATTGTTTGACTAAAGAGCCAGTACTAAGGTTGTACAACAGAAATGCAAAGACTGAGGTACATACAGATGCGTCGAAGGATGGTTTCGGTGCAACACTATTGCAATGGTATAGCGGCCAGCTATACCCAGTGTACTTCTGGAGCAAAAAGTCGACGGGGGCAGAAGCGCGACAGCACAGTTATGTTTTGGAAGCGAAGGCGGTATACCTCGCTTTTAAAAAGTTTCGTCACTACCTGTTGGGTATTCATTTTAAGCTAGTGACTGATTGCGCGGCGTTCAAACAAACGTTAAGTAAAAAGGATGTACCCCGAGAAGTTGCCTCGTGGGTGGTTTATTTGCAAGACTTCGACTTTAGTGTAGAACACCGAGCAGGCGAAAGGTTAAAGCACGTTGATTGCCTCAGTCGATACCCACAGCAGGTTATGATAGTAGCGTCGGAGTTGGCGGCTCGTATTAAAAAAGCACAGCAAGAGGATACAATGACTAAAGCAATCGCAGATCTACTGGATAGCCGACCATACGGATCTTTTAAAATAAAAGGTGGGCTGTTATATAAAAATATTGAGGGTAACGATCTTTTGGTGGTTCCAAAGCAGATGGAAAAAGAAATTATTGTCGATGCTCATAATGTTGGTCACTTTGCGGTGCAAAAAACTATGCATGCTATACAACAAAATTATTGGATACCACACCTGGAACAAAAAGTTACGCAGGTAATCAACAATTGTGTGAAATGTATCATTTATAATAAGAAGTTGGGTAAAAAAGAGGGTTATCTGCACGCAATTGATAAAGGTGACCAACCATTGCATACGTTGCATATTGACCATCTGGGACCAATGGACGCTACCTCAAAGCAGTATAAATATATCTTGGCAATCGTCGACGCGTTTACCAAATTTGTGTGGCTGTACCCCACAAAGAGCACAGGTTGCGAAGAAGCGGTTCAGAAGCTGGAGTCATGGTCTGCGGTTTTTGGAAACCCCGCACGCATAGTTACCGATAGAGGTGCCGCGTTCACGGCACATATGTTTTCCGAGCACGTAAAGGAGAGGGGTATTGATCACATCTGGAGCACTACCGGGGTCCCACGTGGAAACGGACAGATCGAAAGAGTGAATCGAACGGTTATGTCGATTATTGCAAAGCTCTCGGCAGAAGAACCTGCAAAATGGTTCAAGTTAGTTCCAAAAGTACAGCAAGCTATTAATTCACATACTCATGCGTCTACAAAGCGGCCGCCGTTTGAACTTATGTTTGGTGTCAAAATGAACCACACATGCAGTGATCAGATACAACTTTTACTCGAGCAGGAGCTATATGATGCATACGACGAAGGGCGGCACAATTTGCGGCAAGAGGCGAGGCACGAAATCGAGCGCGCTCAGAACCAATACAAAAAGCAGTTTGATAGCAAACGAAAGAAAGAATACGGGTACAAGATCGGCGATTTAGTAGCAATACGACGCACGCAGTTTGTAGCCGGACGAAAGCTGGCTAGCGAATATCTCGGCCCGTACGAAATCACACAAGTTAAACGAAATGGCCGGTTCAACGTTAGAAAGGCGGCAGATGTAGAGGGGCCCTGTAATAGGTCCACGAGTTGCGATAATATGAAACTTTGGAAGTATACAGTCAACAACGAAGAACTTTTGTCATCTGAGGCAGATGACTAATCAGGGTGGCCGAATGTAAGTCGGGTGAGGAGGCACTGTGACAGCACGCATATACCAACACATATGGCAGCGCAAATGTAAAACACTCAAGGCGAATAACGAGCGCACAGCCTGAGTAAATTAGCTCGGAGAAAATCTAATAGCGAGCGGACAAGTGAGTCGTAATCAGCCGTCGACCAAAGCAGCCGTCGTTACTATAATCATTCGCTGTACCAACCTACTTTAATTGTAATCCCCTTTAAACCATAACTTTAATTGTACTTATTTTGAATACTCAACTTTGAATTGAATAATAAACGTTATTAATTGCATAACTTTACATATATATATATATATCCACATATATATATGAATATTGCGGAAATTTTCTTACCATTCGTTTTCCTGCAAACTTTTTTGCAACCAAAAATTGGTAGAAAACATTCCGCTGTACCAATATGCAAAATCCGCCATTAAATATATATATATCGGTATGGATTAGAGCGGGTTAAATTATATGGATGGATTTTTTCATTAGGAGTATAGCAAAAACGTAATCTACAGATGATTCTCAGAAAAATCTCAAAGAAATGGAATATGATAAGAAATGTATAGAGTTTCTTTCGCCACGTTTATATGATAGCATCACTTCAAGATTATCACATGTTATATGTAATTGTGATCCAGAGCAAACGTATAGTGGTTGTTTAAATTTATAATTTGCCTATGTTGAGGGTGAATCATTACTGATGGCTTTAAAAGATGTGGCATTGTCTAGGGGCTTAGCATGTACTTCAGCATCACTGGAAGCTTGCGATTGGAACTGATGGCGATTTGGCACATAGTTCAATGAAAGCAATTTATTGTTTATAGGTTTGGTATTGGTCGTTTTACCATCATTGAAGAGGTTGATTATATTGCCGATAAATGCATCAAATATGTCAAACGTTTACGTGAAATGTCTCCATTACCTATTGATTTGGAAAATATCCAATGGTCGCAACATTAATTTTGTTTATGATATATAAATAAGGGACTGTTTTTTATTTTTTATACAAATAAGGGACTGTTTTCTATTGTATACATCTTTTTATGTATATATTTCGATATTGAATGTAAGTTCCAGTTTAATGTAAAGCAAGACACAACTTTTTAGGAAGTATGTAGTTCTTACTTTATCTGCCTAAGGTCGTTATTTTGAAGTATTAAAATGAGATTGGAGATGCTATCACTATTGTTAACAGATAGGCCTTGATGTTCTAAGACATTGTCCCTGCGGTCGATGCCAGGATAAAATATATGAGATTGCACAGAGTGGTGTATGATAAACGCGAGGCCGCCTCCATTTCCGCTCATGCGATCTTTTCTGTGGACATTATACCTAGAACAGGTTTACAGTGCAGATCTTGAGAGTTTAGTCTCTGCTGCTCGCGCACCACGGCGCAAACGGCTGCTACCACTCATAACTACTATCTCCGTAGTAGAGTCGGAAAAAGCGAAACGAGTTACTACAATGAAAGATAATATATAAAATATATACATACACATTTTTATATACATAAAGCGTATAATGTAGAATGTGTTGTAATATTACCTGATTTCTTGAAGTTACATCTGGTGGATGTATATGAAATTGTAAATTGAAATGAATTTGTAAACGTTAGATTATTCGGAGACTTTGCTATAGAATTTACCGTAACGTTGGTTGACTGAATCCCCGTTATTGTGCTTAGCTTGAAGATTGCATGCCATATCCAAGTGGTGGGCGCGTTTCCGTTGCATTATTATCGTCGTCATTCATGCAGATTGAATGATATATTAATGAATATATATTAATGATGAATGATATATTAAAAAATTTTGCTTTTATTCGAATAGCGGCGAGACGCTCGTCCACAGGCGTGAACGCCAGCACTTGGCGACAAAGTCTCTCTCCCACCACGAATCCGACGCCGACACAATTCATACAAAAATCAAGTAGGGAAGGTAAATTCGGGTGTAACCGAACATTACATACTCAGCTGGGAGCTATGGAGACAAAATAAGGGAAAATCACCATTGGGAAAATGAACCTAGGGTAACCCTGGAATGTGTTTGTATGACACGAGTATCAAATGGAAGGTATTAAAGAGTATTTTAAGGGGGAGTGGGCCACAGTTCTATAGGTGGCGCCATTTAGGGATATCGCCATAAAGGTGGACCAGGGCTGACTCTAGAATTTGTTGGTACGATATGGGTATCAAATGAAAGTTGTGAATGAGTATTTTAAAAGGGCGTGAGTAAGGTAGAAGGGGGAGGCTTCGACATGAGGGAGGCTTCGACTTTTTCAAATTTGGCCGCCGTTATTACTGCCATTGTTCTTATTCCACGAATAAACAGTAACCAAATTGATTGTGACGCTGTCATGAAAGCTATTCAGTGCTTGTTCAACGGCGATAGTATGCAGACGAAATTTTTTTCTTTTGAAAAGTGTTGATGTAAAAATTGCTGGTAAGTATTCGCGTGTAAAGTGTACAATATAGAATATATAACATGAGTTTTCTGCCCATTAATATTGCAATAAAATTAAGATTTATTGCTTTTAAAGACTTTTTCAATAACACTAAGATGTATTTTTTGGAGCGAAATATCTGAAATAAGTGCACGGGGGAGGGTTCGACAATATGTTTTGGGAGGCTTCGACAATTTGTCTTTTACACTGGTGTAGTCGTGGAAGTTGAAAATTCGACGTGCGTCGCGAAATTCCCCAGACGTCAAAGTAAACCCCAATATTTCTATGAACCGATTGTAGAAGACAGACACTTGGTTTCAAAGCGGGATATAATACGTATATTGCCCACACCTGAACATCCACCACGAACTTCACGCGCGCAAAGCAAGTTTATTTTTAACTTTGATTTTTAAAATTTAGATGTTCGTTAAAAGTACAGTTATACTTTATTTTATGCTTATGTTTTATGTTTTATGTTTTTGTTCGAAAAATTTGTTACTGTATTAAAATAAATACCATCAAATATGAATTAAAAATCGTATTTATAGTTTTTTCCAACACCCTTTTTTTATTTTGCTGGTTAAATTGCTATATTTGATAAATGTCGAAACCTCCCATCCAATGTCGAAGCCGCCCAGTGGACTGACGAAGCCCTCCTGAAAAAGGGAGGCTTCGTCATATTTTTTGTTTTTGGTTATTTGATTATAACTTAAAAAAAAAACATGTGGAATATTAACCACAAATCCGAAGTGTCATAAACATACATGGCATCAATAATTATGAAAGGAGTTATCTATTTCTCATTCTAGTTTCTCTAAAAAAATCATTTTCTCTTAACCTGTCGAAGCCTCCCCCCTCTACCCTATTAATTCTATAGATGGGCGCCTTTTCGAGATATCGCCATTAAGGTGGACCAGGGGTGACTCTAGAAAGGGCGTGGACCTTATTTCTGTAGGTGGACGCCATTTAGAGATATCTCCCTAAAGGTGGACCAGGGGTGACTCTAGAATTAGTTTGTACGATATGGGTATCAAATGAAAGGTGTTAATGAGTATTTTAAAAGCGAGTCGGTCTTAGTTCTATAGGTGGACGCCCTTTCGAGATATCGCCATAAAGGTGGACCAGGGTTGACTCTAGAATGCGTTTGTACAATATGTGTATCAAACGAAAGGTGTTAATGAATATTTTAAAAAGGGGGTGGGCCTTAGTTCTATGGGTGGACGCCTATTCGGGATATCTCCATAAAGGTGGACCAGGGGTGACTCTAGAATTTGTTTTGTACGATATGGGTATCAAATGAAAAGTATTAATGAGTATTTTAAAAGGGAGTGGGCCTTAGTTCTATATGTTGACGCCTCCCCAATGTTTTGGGAAGTGGTATCTATGTTTATGGTCCTTTGCCGGATATAGATCCGGTAACAAGCACCATTAAGGTACTAGCCCGATCATCTTGGGAACGATTTATATGACCACAGTAAACCTTCTTGGTTATCCCGCCTCACCCCACCCCTTATTATATGTATAATACATTCATATTTGTAACAGGATTCCCCTCGCGTGGGCGAGGTTGACAATTGGGTTGCGGAAGCTCTGAAGTTATAAAGCTATTAATTGCGCTTATCAACCCCTTGAATCCATATTATCACGTAGCTGGCGTAAAATGGCAGGCTGAATTTGGAATGGACTTTTTTGTAAGGAGCTATATGAGGTTCAGTCCTAACACCTCCAGTAAAATGTGGAATTGGGGAAAGAGGGCGTGGCACCTTCCCTACAAATGTGATTTTTCAGAACTATGGCTGCTGTACAAACTTAGGTTATTATAACAGCTAAAGTTTGACTACAGAGTTGTTTGGCTGTTATTACTTTTGGATGTTTTGTAATCTTCCGCCGTTATATTTTTTGTTAACTTCGGTCTATCCGCATCTTCTATCTATATATATATATATATATATATAAAGTTAAAATTATGAATTTTTGTATGTAGGTATCAATCGGGTTGCGTCCTAAACGGATCGGCCGGTCAGAACTAAGTTTGAATCACCCACTAGAAACCTTCCAAAGATGGTCATAGGATAAACATAATTTCAATATAAAAAAGAGGGTGGCACCTGGCATACAAACGGAATGCTTGATACAGCATAACTCTGAAAGTTTCATGCAAGAACATTGAACTCCAGTAAAGAGTTAAATTGGATCAATCCCTAACATCACTAAGAAAATAAGGGGTGAGTAAGAAGGCGCGTGGCACCTCCCATACAAATGGAATGCTGAAAATTTTTATGGAGCTATATGACGTTAAGTCCTAACAGCACCAGTAATATATGGAATTGAAAAAAAAGACAATTGGGACATTCAGAACTATGGCTGCCTTAAAAACTTAGGTTATGTCAACACGTAAAGTTTGATTGCAGAGTTGGGTTTGGTTGTTATTCCTTTAGTATTATTTTATGTTATCTTTTGGGTTGGTTTTGGATATGCATGGAGGAACCGGAAAAAACATTTCTGTTTAATTTTATATTAATTGATGTAATTTTAAGGTGAAACGATCATCCCAAAAGTGGTGCTATCCTGTTACTTGCTGGAACAGCCGCAGTTGAAGTAAATGCGTGCTTTTACGTCTATAGACAGTTTTACGTACAAAAATTTTCTCTCTTTAGAAATATGTGAGGGCATTTTGGCGGAAACACTTCAGCAGCAGCTTTTGCTAAACAACTTCTTGAAATTAATTATGGCAAAATTCCTATTTCTTTACTAACAGATTTGAAAATCTGTTTTTGAGAAATTATGATATCACCTGAAGCTTTAATATCTAATGTTTCTTCCAAATATTGAATCTATCTTTACAAACTATAAATTGCTTTGAGAAAAGGCATTTTAAAATAAATAAATTTCGATTCTCCACGCTTATGTAGTGGGACAAGGCTTTTCATCACAAAACTTTTACGGATGTCATTGAAGCAATTCATTTTATCGGAAAATTTCGAAAACAAAGTTTAAAACCAAGGATTCCATTGATACTGATTGATTTGTCTTTTCAATTTTAAATGCCTATTTCCTATCCCTATCAATGAAGCTCAACGACGATCATTAGATGCGAATCAAGGCATTGATGAGCGAAATACAAACCTTTATAGCTTCAGAGCTTCTGCAACTCAATTGTCAACCTCACCTACGCGAGGGGAATCCTGTTACAAATATGAATATATCATACCACAACAGTCATTAGCTGTAGCAGAAATCAATCTTTCCAACTCATGTTTTACCCGTGGCCAGTTACGCGTAGCTTGCAGAAACGTGGGGTAAAACCCACGGACATAAGCTAGTATATTGACGCAATGCATAACAGCATACAAATGCTCTGTCAAAAATTAGCCGATTTTCATGATTTTTTTCTTTGAAATGTTCGATATTACTTTTAATTTTATATAAATTTATAAACAAGAACATATACAATGTTTTTTTTTAGTATTTAGTAATAATTTATGACTTTTTTCAAAAATTAATATTTCAAAAAACTTAATTTTTTGTTTGTTTAAACTTTTTCTGTATC
Source organism: Eurosta solidaginis (assembly GCF_040869045.1). Lineage (NCBI taxonomy): Eukaryota > Metazoa > Arthropoda > Insecta > Diptera > Tephritidae > Eurosta > Eurosta solidaginis. The sequence goes on from NC_090324.1 coordinate 141,501,207, forward strand.
GAGTGAACAGTTAATATTACAACATTTGTAAATATCTATTACCCAAAACTCGTTGTTTTCGAAATATGAATTTTTGAATATTAAACTTTTAAATAACAACAAACGAATATTTTCAATAGTAAATGTGATATTTTAATTAATTTTAAGCATTTGGCATTGACCGCCTTGTATGCTGATATGTATTGCATCAATATATGGCGAAAAAAAGTTTAATATTCAAAAATTCATATTTCGAAAACAACGAGTTTTGGCTAATAGATATTTACCCAAGTTGAAATATAAGCTGTTCACTCGATACAAGGTATAAACAAACAAAAAATTTACTTTTTTTGAAATATAAATTTTTGAAAAAAGTCATACATTTTTTTTAAATTAAAAAAAATATATTTTTTTTTAACTATATGCTCTATTTTATAGATTTATATAAAATTAAAAGTAATAACGAACATTTCAAAAAAAAATCATGAGAATCGGTTAATTTTTGACAGAGCAATTGTATGCTGTTACGCATAGCATCAATATATGGGGGAAAAAATTTTTAATATTCAAAAATTCATATCTCGAAAACAACAAGTTTTGGCTAATAGGCGTTTGGCCAAGTTGAAATATGGAGTGTTCACTCAATACAAGAAAAGTTTGAACAAAAAAAAATCACCCTTTTTGAGAAATTAATTTTTGAAAAAATTCATTAATTTTTACTATATACTAAAAAAAAATTTGTTCATACTATATGATACTGTTCATAAAATTATGTAAAAGTAAATGCAAGGATGAACATTTCAAAGAAAAAATCATGAGAATCGGTTAATTTTTGACAAAGTTATTGACAGTTGAAAAAATAGGTGAATAAAATATTGATTGCATTTTATCGAATTCAATTGCAGATAAATCCGAAAAAAAGTTTTTTTGAGGAAAAAAAAACACATTTTCATTATTTTGACCAAAGAACAACATATTAAAATTTCATTGAAATCAAAAATCATGTCCTGCGCGTACCGGGTGTCTTGAAATGGATTGAGGCTATAGTGTTTTTGAATTTCAGTAGAGATATCAGGCTTAAATTATGAGAAATTAGCCTAAAATGAACTTTTAACTACTATATTATCATTTTTAACAAATTTGTTATGAAATTTTTTTCAATTTTTGTTGTTATATCGGCCTACTGATTTGTAAGATCGCGGGTTTGAATCGAGCTCAAGGCCTAACAATAAATATTTTATCATTATTATTGTTATGATAAATTTTTTCTTAATTGAAAATTTTTTTAAATTAGATTCCGAAATGGATCTATACAACGAGCTTTGGAAGTTGTCTACATTTTTTCTTTCTTCTATTCTAAATTCTAGTTATTGTTAGGCATTGAGCTCAATTCAAACCCTTGATCTTACAAATCAGTAGGCCGATATAACAACAAAAATTGTTAATACATCCCAGAGCAAGGGGAAAAAGTATCAATAAAATATGACACTATGGCATCATTGTCATGAAATAAATTTAATTTTCACATCCATTCTGCAACAGATGTCGCAGTGCTGTGAATATCAATTGGCAAGAACCAGAATAGAAATAGACATAATGAAGACAAACAAAAAACCGCTGTGATAGCTGAATGGTTATAGCAGCGGCGCCTAAACTTTGCCGATTAAGGAATTTCGCAGTTCCCGAAATGGATCTATACAATGAGCTTTGGCAGTTGTCTAAATTTTTTCTTTCTTCTATTCTAATTAAAAAAAATAAAAATTCAATTAAGAAAAAATGTATCATAACAATAATAATGATAAAATAATTCTTGTTAGGCCTTGAGCTCGATTCAAACCCGCGATCTTAAATTTTTTTTTCTTTACAGCTAAAATAAGTTCAGAACATTTCCAACAACTTTCATTCAGACAGTTTTTCTTTTTTTGAATTCGTTTTAGTAGAAAAAAAATTTCAAAAAAACCAATATTTTCAAGTAATAAGCAAACATTTTTTTCTACTAAAACGAATTCGAAAAAAGAAAAACTGTCTCAACGAAAGTTGTTGGAAATATTCTGAATTTATTTTAGCTGTAAAGAAAAATAAAAAGATGATAAAAAAATTTTAAGGACTACCTTTATAAAAATGGACCAAAAAATAGAAGGAAATGTTTCCTTTAATACAGGCATAGACTTGTTGAACTTTGAATAAAAAACTTTAACAATAGCTCTTGTAAAAGAATTTTGGGATTTAAAATTATAAAGGTAGAGGGCGTGTTTAAATTTTGAATAATCAATTAGTTAATCCCCAAGTACATGGTTTACCTTAAATTGAGCAAGAGCTATTGTTAAAGTTTTTTAGTCAAAATTCAACAAGACTATGTCTGTATTAAAGCGAAAATTGTCTTCTATTTTTTGGTCCATTTATATAAAGGTAGTCCTTAAAATTTTTTATCGTCTTTGTATTCGAATTCGTTTTAGTAGAAAAAAATTTTCAAAAAAAACCTATATGTATTTTCAAGTAATAAGCAAAAAAACACAATTGTTGAGTCCGTATTTGCATATTCACAACTTTTATATATGTTAGTGTCTAAAGGGTTAATACTCAAGCACAATCTATCAAATAGTTTTGACATTTGTTCTATATTGCCATTCTTAGTTTTTTTCTTCTTACTATCATTCTTCTTGCTGCATATTCGACCGCCCGCTTTATTTTGTGATTAATAATTAAATTAGTTTTGGTAGTTATATTGTAATAATTGAACTCGGAATTAAAGTCATATTTGATTTAACCACCCGCGTATTATTTCACACTTGAGTTATCGCCAATTGGTAAGCCGCTCTTTTAAAGCAACCTGCAGCAGTGTATCGGGATTGGATGGTCCGCATACAGTCCACAACAAAGGTAATCCGCAACAACATTTTTTGATCCTTACGAGCCGAATCTGCTAAGCTCGCATCAAGTGCAAGTATATATAAAGAAAAATATTCGCATTTAAATATATTTGCTAACCACATACAAATCGTCGCATCGGAAATTTAAGTAGGTGTCACAATCTTACATTGGAAATCCGCCGTGACATTCATTTAACCGCTACTACTGATTTCGATCTACGTTTCCTTTTTTTCATCTTTTTTATCCTGTAATTCGTATCGCCTTTGAGTTGCCCTCTGCAAGCAGCAGCAAACAAACCGACGCACAGTGTTTCGTGTAGAACAAGCTAGCTGGACAAAAACAAAGTTCTTATTCCAAGAAAAGTGTAATGAGAAATGAAAGAAAACAAACAAAATAACGGGCTTTTTGCTTTTTTTTTTGATATTTTTGCTCATATATATTGAGTAATTGAAGTAAGAAGGCAGGAGTGGCCGTAAAATGCATTGATTAATTTGCAAAATTCTTGTTGAATATTAAGCTTCATATTTCTTTTAATTGAACACTTTTATATAATTTTTTTGATGGATTCTAATCTCTAAGGTAATCAAATTTTTTTAATAGTAAATATTTCGCAATTAGAGTATTTTAAATATATTTAGCATTCCGTTATTAAGAAGAAAAGGTATTTTTTCTCTATATTTTTAACTTTAGGGACAAAAAAGTTACATACATCCGCGGACATCCGGGCTAAATTTTACATATATTATAGTCGCAAGTTTTCTCTAATAGTAGAAAGAAAAAACCATTGCGAATTCTTTGCACATCTATTTTTAATTTTTTTTTTTTTTTTGTAGATTTAGTTATCTCTACATATAAAATAGGATGTATGCACGTACCAGCTCTGACGAGATATTTGAACCTTTAAAGCTGATCTACAAACGGCAAAACCAATTCCCAGGTACAGGGAACAAACAAGTAGCCATAAAACACACAAAAATAAACGCGCAAGGTCAACAAGGGCACACCAAAAGCAAAAAGGCGAAGAACATAAAAACAGGTACATACAAAGCAATCCTTATGCAGGTATAACCACACAGGAACGCTACACAAAACAAACCCATTTGGGAGCATCTACGCCAATACCTGAATGTAATATAAATACTGCAAAACTTGGATTGATAGTAGATAAACCAAAACCAGGTTTCGGCAACACTAATGACGGCAACACTGCTCGTAGGTTTTTCGAAAATTCTGAGGCTGGTGCTGAGATTACGGGACTGGATGTTACGCTCATCAAAAGATTCGACACTCTCCTTCGCGCATTAGCATCTGGGTACAATATAAATATCCAAAGATTTGAAAAATTTGCGGTCGAGACTAAAAAACTATACATAGATCTCTATCCATGGTTTAATATACCTGTTACAGTTCATAAAATCTTAGTGCATAGTACTGATATTATAAAATCAGCAATTTTACCTATTGGTCAGATTTCTGAGGAAGCGCAGGAAGCCCGTAACAAAGGTTTGAGACGATTCAGGGATGATAACATACAAAAACAGTTGCGCGAAGCCACGAATAGAGATCTTATGAATATGTTGCTTATAAAATCGGATCCTTTAGTTAACAGTTTTAGGGAGATACCTAAGAAAAAATTTAAAAGTCTGACTGCAGAAGTCTTAAACTTACTGTCCCCCGATAATGTTGAGGAGTCAATAAATACCCCAGTTGTTTCAAGCTTTCACAGTAGTGTTGCTGATGCTCATGACTATTCCACAAGTGACTCATCGAATGAAAGTGATGATAGCGAATAATAACATAATTATAAAAGATAACCTACTCATAACTTTTTGTTGGATCAGGTTTTATTTAATTTAAATCTATTGTTTTTGTACTTTGTATGATACTTTACTTTTAAGTTTTTGTAATAAGTAATTTTCACATAATTAATTTAATTATTTACATTGTTATTATTATTATTGCAATTCACTTCTACATTCCTGACTGGTACTATAAAATAATTTTGTAAAAATTGTAGTGCCAGGATAAATACTCAAATAAATACAAAATATGTATGTAAATATGTACAGTCACTCACTTTTTGCACAATTCTTACAATTTTCACTTTCGCAAATTTATTTTAACTAATTCCCATAAGAAAATTTGTCACGATCTATAACAAAAACTAAATTATATTTAAAAAATGCTTGAAAAATTCGACGAATTTTCATAAAAGGTTTTAATTTTTTTTCCGAATTTTTAGAATTTTTTAGAGTATTGAGATTTGTAGTCCATTCGATTTAAGTACAATAAAGTAATATTCTTAAGTCCTCTAAATTTTTTTGGATCTATGTCACTTATTCACATGAGTTACTGTATATGAAATAAGCAAATGTATGCATATGAAGTAAAATTTTGGAAAAAAATAAAAAAAGAACATATGGCTGAAAAAAATTACGTAGTTGTAATAAATGACTGCATATGAAACGGAAAATCTCATAAAATAATTTTGTCCAGCTAGCTTGTTCTACACGAAACACTGTGCGACGGAGAAATATATACGATTCATACATACAATAAATTACATACGTACATTAGACCCTTCCATTTTTATAATTTTTTTTTTCTGCGAAGCACAATGTCTACTTTCGTCAAAACGCGTGATTCTGCCCTTGACGCCATTAAGCGGTATATGACGAAAAGTAAGGACGACGCTTTTATTTTGGATGTCGAGAGTTATCTTACATTGTTGGGTGAGCAATGGGCTCGTTTTTACACAGCGCAAGATGCAGTAGAAGATTCGTGTGGAGCAGACAATATTGAGGTGGAGGAAAATGCTCGCATACAGGCCGAGACCTGGTATTGCACGGCGTTAGCCAATTTTAAGCGCGAGCAGAAATGAAGAGCTGAATCTGTATCGCAACCAATGTCATCGACAGCAACCGTATGTGCATCCATACGACTGCGCAAAATGGACCTTCCATCATTCGCTGGTGATTCCACTGAATGGATCGCTTTTTACGATGCTTTTTGTTCGTTAGTGGACAACAATTCTCCTTTGTCAGGCGGAAAAAATCTACATTATCTGCATAGTTGTTTAAAGGGAGAAGCACTTAGCTTAATTAGTGGGTTCAAGGTCAGCGACGCTAATTATACAGAGGCGTGGAACCTGCTTAAGTCGCGCTGCAAAGGTATGCGCGTCATTGTCGAAGCACATCTTCGGGCAATGGCTGACGTCAAAAAAGCCACAGGTGATACTGCTGATGCTATAAAGGGCGTTCTTAACTCATATCACCAACATATACGGGAGCTCAAGGCGTTGGGAAGGCCGGTCCACTTTTGGGACGATTGGTTGGTTCACGAGATAGTCAGCAAATTAGAGTTCGATACCCGAAAGCAGTGGGAGTTGTTCCTAGTTACGGAATAACCACCAACACTTGAGCAGCTTACTACGTTTTTGGAAATAAGATGTCGTTCGTTAGCGATACTTACTACGCTCGTTGCTTAAGTACCTATAGGGAAGCAGCATCGTCAAAGCCAGCTGGAAAATCAGCAAAAGTTTTTCACGCAATTTCTGAACCCGCAAACACACGTTGTATGTACTGTAAAGCAGCTCACAAGATTTATGCTTGTGACAAATTCCGCAATTTAGATTCCACTGCCAAGTCCAAGTTTCTTAAAGATTTTAAAGCTTGGTGTTGTTTTTATTTTTATTTTCGGCCTTTTAAAAAGTTATATCAAGAAGAATTTCCGAGCTCTAGGCCACACATATATATTAATAATTAAAATGCAATTAATTATACCATATATTTTGTATTTATTTATTTTGTCGATATTTCGATTTCAATTAGAAATCATCTTCAGGGCTGTAAAAAATAAATTTTTCTATGTATAAAAACCACAAATGCACAAACATAATCTAACACTTACCCTTGTGAATGCACCTTGTCGACTAATTTAAAATTTCAGTGCAGAACACAGAATATCATAAACAGAAAACAAAGATGTTTACAAATAATAAACAGTAATAATAAACAAAATATCTGCTAACAACAACGTATATATTAACTTGTTGGACACCCTCAGCATTATTGTTGCTAACTTCTCTTCATTACCAAATGTCTGTATGCGTGAGCGATGTTGTCGGTGTCGCTCTTAAAATTCATGCATATGTCATTGGGTGTATTGATAATATGTAGCATTTCGAGAGTGTACCGCTTGGAATATTGTTTTTCTTCTTGCAATATTGTAACATTTTCTAAGTCCGGAGAGTGTCCCGTGGTCTTGCAATGTTGCGATAAAGCCGTTCTGTTGTCGTTAGAGTGGTGGAGATTTTTGATGTTCGATTTGTGAGCGGAAATCCTTGTCTTTAGTTTTGATTTAGTAGTACCCACATATACTTTGTTGCATACGTGGGACCCGTCGCCATTACATTTAATTTTGTATATTACGTCGGATTTCTCGTATTTTTCGATTTTGCTTTTTGTATTGCTGTATATTTGTTGCAGGGTATTTTTATATTGGAACGCGATTTGAAATTTTTCTTTGTCATACATGTTTGAATGTTTTATTCGGTTAGACAAACCAGGTACAAATACGGCAGTCTTATATATTTTGTTTATGTTTTGTTCTTTATTTTTATTCGTAGCGTAAAATTGGTGGATATAACCATTAATAAGGTGGATCGGAAACTCGTTGTTTTCAAGTATTTTTTTGGTCATGCTTATATTTTTCGGGTGATATATTCTATCGCTGATAGAGAGAACTCGCCTGATAAAATTTTTGGCAGTGTTTATTATTATACTCCTATCATGTTTCGAGTTAAAATTTATTAACCTTCCGGAAACCGTAGGTTTTTTATACGAGTCAAAGGTTAGGTGGTTGTTATTTCTTATTACTACCGTGTCCAGAAACGGTAACATTCCATTGTTTTCCATCTCAGATGTGAATTTTATTGAGTTATGAAATGAGTTCAAGAGGCCCAGCATTTCTTCAACGGAATCGGTTTTCACAATAGCGAATAAATCTTCAACGTACTTTGTGAGCAGACGAGGTTTGTGTCGTGATTCTTCCTCAAATTTCAATAGTAATTCCTCCATTACTATATCGGCTATTACCGGTGATGCTGGTGATGGGGTCATGGGAATTACTATTAAAATTTGAGGAAAAATCACGGCACAAACCTCGTCTGCTCACAAAGTACGTTGACGATTTATTCGCTATTGTTAAAACCGATTCCGTTGAAGAAATTCTGGGCCTCTTGAACTCATTTCATAACTCAATAAAATTTACATCTGAGATGGAAAACAATGGAATATTGCCGTTTCTGGACACGGTAGTAATAAGAAATAACAACCACCTAACCTTTGACTGGTATAAAAAACCTACGGCTTCCGGGAGGTTAATAAATTTTAACTCGAAACATGATAGGAGTATAATAATAAACACTGCCAAAAATTTTATCAGGCGAGTTCTCTCTATCAGCGATAGAATATATCACCCGAAAAATATAAGCATCATGAAAAAATACTTCAAAACAACGAGTTTCCGATCCACCTTATTAATGGTTATATCCACCAATTTTACGCTACGAATAAAAATAAAGAACAAAACATAAACAAAATATATAAGACTGCCGTATTTGTACCTGGTTTGTCTAACCGAATAAAACATTCAAACATGTAAGACAAAGAAAAATTTCAAATCGCGTTCCAATATAAAAATACCCTACAACAAATATACAGCAATACAAAAAGCAAAATCGAAAAATACGAGAAATCCGACGTAATATACAAAATTAAATGTAATGGCGACGGGTCCCACGTATGCAACAAAGTATATGTGGGTACTACTAAATCAAAACTAAAGACAAGGATTTCCGCTCACAAATCGAACATCAAAAATCGCGACCACTCTAACGACAACAGAACGGCTTTATCGCAATATTGCAAGACCACGGGACACTCTCCGGACTTAGAGAATGTTACAATATTGCAAGAAGAAAAACAATATTCCAAGCAGTACACTCTCGAAATGCTACATATTATCAATACACCTAATGACATACGCATGAATTTTAAGAGCGACACCGACAACATCGCTCACGCATACAAACATTTGGTAATGAAAAGAAGTTAGCAACAATAATGCTGAGGGTGTCCAACAAGTTAATATATATGTTGTTGTTAGCAGATATTTTGTTTATTATTACTGTTTATTCATTATATACATCTTTGTTTTCTGTTTATGATATTCTGTGTTCTGCACTGAAATTTTAAATTAGTCGACAAGGTGCATTCACAAGTGTGTTAGATTATGTTTGTGCATTTGTGGTTTTTATACATAGAAAAATATATTTTTTACAGCCCTGAAGATGATTTCTAATTGAAATCGAAATATCGACAAAATAAATAAATACAACATATATGGTATAATTAATTGCATTTTTATTATTAATATATATGTGTGGCCTAGAGCCCGGAAATTCTTCTTGATTCTAAAGTTTGTTTAAACTGTTTGAGTCCAAGGCACTTCAAAGATCGCTGCAATAGCACATCCACTTGCCGAATATGTCATCAACGACATCATACGCTGCTCCATGTCATAGGAGCGTGTACCGCTAACACTACATCCGCTCATTACATCGCTGAGGCCCCCCGCACCATTTCGGTTGCTCCGTCTACCGTGGTCCAGCCAACTGCTTTAACCAATCCTGAATCCTCTCCCATTAGCTCTCCGTCGAATACTGCCGCCAATTATGTCTCATCGTGTCTGAGTTCCGAAACCGACCCGCTACCTGTGAGGCAACACACCGTCTTGCTGGCCACCGCTTCTATGAAGGTTCGCGATTACTATGATCGATGGCAGACAGCTCGCCTATTATTTGATTCGTGTTCACATGCCACGTTTGTAACTGGGGCTTATGTTCAGCGCTTGGGACTATCCCGCACATCGTCTTCCGTATTCGTCACTGGGATTGGTTCATTTCAGGGAGGTAAATGCAGAGGTGAGACATCACTTCTACTTTCGTCGCATTTTTCGGATGACTGCTACTCTGTAGACGCCTTAATTCGGTCAAAAATAACAGGTGACTTGCCTTCACAAACGCTAGACATTCCTGAATGGCCTCATATTCGGGGATTGTTTCTGGCGGACCCGCAGTTCATGAAACCAGGTCGCATAGACATTCTGGTCGGAATGGATTTTATGTTTTCTCTCATCTGTGCCGAGCTTCGTTAAGGACCACCTGGCACACCCATAGCACAAAAAACCGTGTTTGGATGGACCTTGTGTGGAAGTGTTAATACTTCATCGTCAACGTATAAAGTACAGTTTAAAGGTGTCCATCTTGGACACCATGAAATATACTGCACGCATACACGCCGCTACGTGCACACCCTTACGTTTTAATTTAGTCTCTAGTATCTTCTTTTACTTTTAAATAAATTTCGTATAGTTTTAAATATAGTTTTTCTTTTTATTTAAACTTTGGTTCTCTAACACTTTTATTTCAACTTAATTCTTTAACACTTAGTTCTACTTAGTTCCCTAACACTTTTACTTTTAGTTTCGTTAGCGTCACTTAGATTTAGTTTTGTGTTAATTTTACACTAGCTAAGTAGGTATAGTTTAAGCTTTTTTTTTATGTGTCAGTCACGGCGGCCGGCTCAATTCAACTGTGCAAAATGTACCCACGCTGAGTTGCCATTTTGTACATTGCTGAATGCAATTGGCACTGCTGAGTGCAATTGGCATTGCTGTTCAGCAACAGCTGACAGCGATGCCATTTGCACTCAGTGGTGTATTTAGTGCGTAAAGGCTGGGTAACGCAGTGCGGTTATACCACCCTTCCTTAGAAAAATAAGAATCTGACAATTTGATCAGATTTGTCATATTCTTCTTGTTCCTATGACTTAAATTGTTTTGATTGAATGAATGTTTGATATTAGGGTGTTCTTCCCCTTTTTATCATTCGTTCAATCAGAACAATTTTTTTTTCTTTTTACATATGAAATTTTCTTAATATTATAATACTAATTCAATTACTTACATGTAATCTATTTTCTAATTTCTATTGCATTAAATTAATGTATTATATATTTTTATTACTAATAGTGCGTGTATATTAATATCTGGTTTTATTTGCATGCCAATTGAAATTTTTGTTTTCGTATATATAAATTTTAATTTGAGATTTCATGCTTCAATAATAGAGTAATGAACATTTAAAATTAGTTGCAAGTTAGTTTGTAAATTTGTATGAGAAACAAATTTTAGTTTACCTTATTGATTCGGTTTTTGTGAAAGGTTTTTTCTTTTTTATTTATTTCATCTAAAACCGTGACGTTAACTCCATCAATTTTTGTGACTATATATGGTCCTTGGTAAATACTTTCGTGTTTATTTCTAGGTTCTTTTTGTACTACTACCTTATTGTTTATATTAATAGCTAACGGACGCGCTCTCTTATCATATAGAATCTTATTTTTATTTTATGTTTGTTAATTAAATGTTTTGCTATTTTATGTGTTTTTTGTAGTCTATATTTTACTTCTTTTGCATAATTTTCAACATTGTATATTGATCGATTTGTTCCTTTTGAACTTCATTTGGTAAGGTAACATTTCTACCGAATACTAATTCGTATGGAGTAAATCCATTATCAAAAACTGTACTAGGAGTTGTATTATGCAAAAATGTAAAATATTTCAAATAAACGTCCCATTCGGGGAAGTTATCATTTAGAAAAGCTCGTAAATATTCATTAAACATCCGATGATTTCTTTCAATTGTACCTAGGGTTTCATGATGGTAAGCTGTAGAAAAATTATGTCCGATTTTTAGGAGTTTAGTTAATTCAGAGAAAATTTCATTTTTATATTCGGTTCCTAAATCGGTTTTAATTGATTTCATTATGCCATAAATGAGGATGCAGCCTTCAAAAATGGCAGTTGCAATTGTTTTTGCTGTCTTATCAGGGATTGCTATTGTAACTAGGTATTTGCTTAAGTCGCACATAATGGTAACCGCGAACCTATTCCCATTATTCGACTCAGGCAATGGTCCTATTGTATCTATAACTACGACATCGAAAGGTTTGCAGGGTGTCGGTGTAAGCACCAAATTTTCTTTGGTTTTTGGCTTGACTTTATTCAAAAGGCACTTTTTGCAATTTTTGACGTATGTGGCAATATCACGGGTCAATATTTTGTACGCATTTTTGCGTAAAGCTTTTTATTTCCGCAGTGACCACCTGATATCGGGTCATTGTGGTAAATTTCCATTAGTTTAAGTTTTTTGTCGTGGTCCGTAACCGTACTCTATTAATAGTATTTGTAATTATTTAAAATTGAATTTCCTGTACTTTGAAATAAAAAAATATTTAAATATTTGGTCATCTTTTTGCCATTCTGCTTGCTTAATATTGTGTTTACCAACTTCTTTTTCAAGCTTCAAAAGTAACTCATCTAATTGCATTATTTTGTTAGTACACACAATATTAAGTAACTGGAGTTTTTTATGTTTTAAATGCGCATATATTTTTAAATTGATTTTATCATTATCGTTGTCATGACAAATTTGGCTTTTTATCCTATGGATTTTCTTGGAAAAATTATATGAAAAATTTGTAGAATACCTGTAATTTAATATTTTTTTCATAAATTTTATTTGCCGGCTTGAGGTCTGATGTTTTGGAAAATAAAACACAGATGTTTTAAATTTTTTACCAATATATTTCGGTTATGCACGATAACCTCCTAATATTTTTTTCGTTGTAGTTGTTCGTGACGTTTCGTCATAGACCTCGTCTGTACTGCTAAAATTTGATTATTTGAATTTTTAAGTTCTTGAATTGAAATTAGCGATAATGCGTGTGCACCTACGTTAGATTTTCATTTAACATTCGTACATTCGTAAAATTCCAAACGGATTCTGGAAAGTTTCGATGACAGATCTTTCATATTAAATAGATAAACTAGTGGACGATGATCTGATTTAACTTTGAAGTGAGTGCCATAGATATATGCACGAAATTGTTTTATTGCAAAATATATTGCCAAAAGTTCTAATTCTATTATTGCTTTATTTTGTTCCGATTTGCTAAAGGCTTTTGAAGCAAAACAAATTGGCAAGTCGTTACCATTATGATTTTGACTCAGTATCGCACCACAACCCAACTTTGAAGCATCTACCGCAATTAAAAATTCTTTGGTGAAGTCTGGATATTGTAATAGTTTTGGAGAAATCAGGCTTTTTCTTAGTTTATCGAAAGCTAACTCATATGCCGCATCCCAATTAAATTCAACCTTTTTTCTACTCAAACGATTCAATGGAGCTGCTAAAGAAGCGAAATTTGGAATAAATCTCCTATAATAATTTGCAAATGCCACGAATTTTCGGACAGCATCTTTATCGCGTGGCTTAGGGTACCTTAGGGTCTGGTAGCAACCCATTTGCCGAGGATTTATGCCCTAAGAAAGTTACTTCAGGCCAAAGAAAATTACATATTTTTGGGTTAAGTCGAAAGTTGAACTTCCTACAGGTCTCGAAACCTTTTTTTAGATTAGTGAGATGATGCGCTTCGCTACATCCAATTACTATTTTATCGTCTACATACATAAAGGCTTGGTTGGGTGAAATACCAGAAAATGCAACTGACATCATTCTTGAAAATGAATTTGGAGCCACGTTTAAACCAAATGGTAACACCTTCCACCGAAAAGCTCCGCGGTCAGTACTAAAAGATGTTATGTCTCTTGAATTTTTGTGAAGTGGAATTTGGTTAAAACCCGAAAAAAGGTCTAAAGTAGAGAAGAATTTCGCACGGCCAAGGTTATCCAAAATATCGTCTACACGTGCCCAAGGAAATTTATCGGCAATTAACTTTTTATTTACAGCCCTAAAGTCAACGCACATTCTATATGATTTTTGGCCATTTAGGTCTTTTTTTCGGTACCAAAATCAAGAGACTGTTATAATTCGAACAACTATTTTCGATCAAATCGTTTTCCAATAATTTATTAACCTGTTTATTTATTTCTTCGCGCTGAGAGTACGGTAGGCGGTAATTTTAAATGTATACTGGCGTCGTATCGTTTAGTCTTAGTTTTTGTTCATAGAAATTGTTTATTGTCATTTTATCATTTTCTAGCGCAAAAATATCGGAATATTGTAAACATAAGTTAATAAGCTTATTTTCAGCATAATTAGGTATTTGGTTTTCTAAAATGCTTTTAAGTTCTTTTATACGACTATCTTGTTTTACTGGGTTATTGATTTTAAAAACGTGATAATTAGAAGGTTTTTCTGTTTGAATGTTGCAGTTATTTACGCTATTTGTGGTGTTTATTACTTTAATGATCGGATTACTAGTATCAACTATACATTTCGCTGCGAAAACACCGTCAGAAATCTTTTGAGAATCCACGAAAAGTGGTTCTGAGTCTTTTTCCAAGGATAAAATTCTATAAACTTCGCAACGAGGTGGTATAACAAATGTATCGCTTTCTATTCCGTGAAGGATTGGAAGTGCGATCTTTTCATTGCCTATCCAGAAGGAAATGCCATTTGTTGCACAGCTGATATCGCATTTTTTTGATTTTAGGAAATCCTTACCAAGTATTCCATCTGATGGAATGTTGAAATCATTGTCTACCACGTGCAACGTATGTTTGAAATAAAAATTTGAAAAGTGTAAGTTAGTTGTAAAAGTACCTAATGTAGAAACTGTATCTATAGTTACTCCAGTAATATTGATTGTATCATTGTTATTAATTGACAAATTTTTATTAAGAGAAGAAATTTTAATTAACGAAATGTCGGCTTGTGTATCGACTAGAAATGTACAAAATTTGTTAGAGCCAGTAATATTTATTTGTATAAAATCGGAATAATTATGTTAAGACAATAAACGTTTTTAGAAGAAAAACTGTGAGCTGAATCAGTTAGTAATTTGTCTCGTCCTCCCTCAGTCTTCGCTACTGAGGGGCTTCCCTGTTTAAAGTCCGGACACTTGCATTTCTACCTCTATTATTGGAAGTGTTAGAACCATTATTATTGCTTGTACGACTATTGCTGCTATTATTATTATTATTAGACTGATGCCCATTTCCGCCGCCGGAACGGAAATTTTGCTTTTGATTGCCGTGACTGAAGTTGTTGCCATAGTTACTGTTACTAAAAGATGGTCTATTTTGTCTATAACTGTTAAAGTTACGACTTTGATTTTGGAAATTTCGACCTCGGTTATTACTTTGAAAATTTCTGAAATTGTTATTGTTCCGAGCCCTAAATGCTAAAACTTGGCGTTCTTTTATTTCATTTGATTGCTCTACAATCAGTTTAGCTACTACGTCCTTGGAATCAGAAAAATTGGTTGAAGCGAGGATTGATTTGACTAAACTTGTTTTTGCGTTCAATCGGCAAACGTTAACTGTCTGTTTGATGGCCATTTCATGGGCTTTGGCCTGAGTAATCCCTTCGATAATGAGCGAACGCTCTAAAGAATCAGACAATTCCTCGACGCGTTTTGCGAAATCGGTGTAATTATTTTTATTAACTTGAAAAGCTGCAATTTTTCCGGCCACAACTTTGGAGTTGTCGGGTTTTATACGGTTACGTAGTGCTATTTTTATATCATTAACTGAAAGTATTTGAGTTGGTATCGCTTCTCGAGCCTTACCATCGAGTTTGGATTTAATATATGAAATACAAGTGCCAGTTAAATTTTCGTCGAATTCTTCGATTAACTCAATTTTATTAGAGAAGATTCAAGACCCAGGGGCTCGCCGCTATAATTTTCGGGCATTATACCAGCACACATACTGATAAACGATCTTTTTTCCTCAGGAGTTGCCATATTTGTATCGGAATTAGGACGATTTGAAATATGTGTTTCGGGCAATTCCTCAAATCCATGAAATTCTCCGGACGAAGAAAGTCTAACAACAAGGTTTTTAATTATACTGGGCGAATATGTGGTTGAGATTTCGGAAACTGGGCTTTTAAAATCGAGATTTTCGGAATCGGAATTTTCGGAATTAAAATTTTTGGAATTGGAATCTGAATTTTCGGAATCTGAGTCTTGCTCTGAAATTTTGGGAACTACTTTCTTGTTTCTAAGAAACATATGTAGTAGGAAGCAAAGAAGAAAGATTTAAACTGATTAAATTTGAATTTGTAGAAATTGCTTCCGAAAATTTAACAGAAATTGAAATTGAATTGAATGTTGATGTGAAATTGAAAGAATTATCCGGAAATTTAATGAAAGACTGAATATTTAATGATAAATTGAATGTATATTGAAGTAATTTAATTTAATTTGATTTCAAAGGAAAATATTTTATTTCGGTAAAAGGACTTAGTTGTTGATAACAGACGCACCGCTTTATTAAAAAGATCTCAATGTGTTTGTGTTATTACGGACGCACCGTTTTTATTAAAATTGTATGGTTTTATTTTTATAGATATGGGCGCACCGCATATTTTCAAACGTTTAATATGAATGTCCTCGGACGCACCGGGATTAAAAAAAATGTTCATTGGTTATGCACGAAACCACCGTTTACGCAAGAAATCTCTTGGTTATTTACGGAACCACCGCCTTATGCAAAAAAATGTATGTATGTTTGTTTACGGACGCACCTTATTTCAAAAAAAAACTCCTATTTGTAAGTATGTACGATTGCTCAAAAATATAATTTTTTTTTTTTTTCAACTCTGATTTATAAATGAGGGCCTCCATAGCAAAACTCGATAAGTGCTCTCAAAAAATTTTGTGAAACTACAAATGTTACTGACCATCTTAGGTAGGCTAGTCTTGCAATTCTCACAATTAGAAACAAAATAGATATTCACATGAGAAATAAGTGTACGTTAAAATTCCGGAAAAACACTTATGCGATGGATTTGAAGCTCCTCAAATATTCCACTTATTTAGAAATATATCGTGATATAATATTCGTATTCGGCAAAAAATGTTGAATTTATTTGTTATAATTTATTTATAAAAAGAGAGAAAATTCGTAAATTTTGGTATGTAAGTCATATGACACACATCACCTCTGCGTCGACTTTAAAGCCGCCTTCGACAGCACGAAAAGGAGCTGCCTATATGCCGCTATGTCTGAATTTGGTTTCCCCGCAAAACTTATACGGCTGTGCAAAATGACGTTGAGCAACACCATCAGCTCAGTCAGAATTGGGAAGGACCTCTCCGAGCCGTTCGAAACTAAACGAGGTTTCAGACAGGGTGACCCCCTATCGTGCGATTTCTTTAATTTGATGCTGGAGAAAATTATACTAGCTGCAGAACTTAACCGCACTGGAACAATATACTATAAAAGCGTGCAATTACTGGCATATGCTGATGACATTGATATCATCGGCCTAAACACCCGCGCTGTTAGTTCTGCTTACTCCAAGCTGGAAAAAGAAGCGGTAAAGATGGGTTTGATGGTGAATGAGGACAAAACGAAGTACCTGCTGTCATCGAGCAAAGAGTCAGCGCATATGCGCCTTGGCAACCACGCTACTGTTGGCAGCCATAATTTCGAAATAGTAAAAGACTTCGTTTATTTGGGAACCAGCATCAACATTAGCAACAACATCAGCACTGAAATCCAGAGAAGAATCAATCTTGCCAATAAATGATACTTTGGACTAGGTAGGCAATTGAAAAGTAAAGTCCTCTCTCGGCGAACGAAAATCATACTCTACAAGTCACTTATCGTACCCGTCCTGCTATATGGGGCAGAAGCATGGACCATGACAACAGCAGATGAAGCGGCTTTGGGAGTGTTCGAGAGAAAAGTTCTTCGAAAGATTTATGGACCTCTACGCGTTGGCGATGGCGAGTACCGAAGAAGATTTAATGATGAGCTGTACGAGCTATACGCAGACATCAACATAGTCCAGCGAATTAAAACGCAGCGGCTGCGCTGGCTAGGCCATGTTATGCGAATGAAAGATGATGCTCCGGCCAAGAAAGTGTTTCTATCGGAACCCGCCTATGGAAGCAGAGGTAGAGGGCGGCCCCCACTCCGTTGGAAGGACCAGGTGGAAAACGATTTAAACTCCCTTGGTGTGACCAATTGGCGCCGGTTGGCGGAGCGAAGGAGCGACTGGCGCGCCTTGTTGGACGGCCATAACCGTTTAGACGGTTAAGCGCCAATTAAGTAAGTAAGTAAGTAAGTCATATGATGGTGAAAAGTCGAAAAGGTAATATTTTAGTTATATAAGTTTTAGAAAAATTCAATATATATATATTTCATAAAGAGTTTAAACAAGTTTTTTTTCTCAAAGTTACAACTTACCAAGCAAATTATACATACATGTAAGGCGGAGGAGTTTGTTTGGTGTGCATCCATGATTGCTGAATGCGAGAGGAGAGAGACGGGCGACAGATAGACGACAGTTTTTAGCATTTTCAGTAGTCGTCAAGAAGTTGAATCTTGAAGTCGAAATCGAAATATCGCTGAATATCCAGTTGCATTTTAAAATGAATGATATACTTTCATAATATTCATTTCCATTTTTATAATTAAATAAAATATAATTAAATACTTTCTTACATTTGGGGGCTCAACCGCTTTTTAGCCTATAAAATAAAAAAAGTGTCACATATTTGCCTGAGCTGTACAAAAAGTGTGTAGTGTTGAACGATGCATACAGTGATGCGTTGTATCAGTACAGCCAATATACTTACGTAGTTGGTCACAGTGAGAGCAGTTGTTTGTGTTGACGCTGTCGAGATCAACGCATAAAAAGGTGTAGCTACGCAGTTGCTAAAAAAGTTGTCGTTCGTGAAGTTGAAACGTCGATAAGTTGTAATGGGCAAAGTAAAACATACACCGAAGAAAACACCAGGAAAAAAACAATAATAATAATCAAGAAGAAATTGAGAAAAAAGTTGAAACAAAAGAAACAATGGCAATAGGAGTTAACGAATATTAGAGAAGATAACAGTGGCGTTGAAATGCAAGGGAAGATTCAGCAATTGCTACAACTTCTTACTCTTAAAATACAAGTTGACGAAAAAAGAGACAGCAAAGTAAAAATATCAACAGAGAGATTTGAGAAGGTAATCAGCGAGTGTGATGGCCGTTCTATTCCAATTGCTAAGTGGTTCGAAGTGTTCGAAGCAAATGGCGACGCATATGGTTTGACTGATAAACAGAAGTATGTACAGGCGAGAGGAAAAATGTGTGGTATTGCGAAGTTGTTTTTGGAAGCAGAAATAGTATCCGATTACACCGGCTTGAAAACGGCGCTCATCGATGAATTTCAATATAATTGGAATAGTGCAGAGATCCATCAGCAGCTACCTGAGCGCAAAAAGAAGCAGAGCGAAACATTACATGAGTATATGTTAGTAATGAAAAAAATTGCAAGCATAGGCAATATTGAAGAAGCAGCTGTGTTACGATATATTGTTGATGGTCTGAACATAAAAAATGAGTATAAATTTGCCATGTATCGTAGTAAATCATTTAAAGAGTTGAAAGATGAATTTTGTGTGTACGAGCAGTTGCATATTAATGAAAAAAGAGACAGTAGTATTCAAAAACAAAGTGTGGTAAATAAAGAACAATTGGCTCAGAATAGGGGAAAAGTGTACTGCTTTAACTGTGGCTCAGCAGAGCATAAGAGAAAAGATTGTACTGCTGAAACGAAGTGTTTTAAATGCAACGAAAAAGGCCACATTTAAAAAAATTTTTCAAATAAGACAGAAAAAGTTAATGTAGTGGTTAGTCAGAGCCGTTTAAAACAAGTTTCAGTAAATGGTGTAGCAATTAATGGGTTAGTGGATACGGGTTCAGATGTCACAATAATCAAAGAAAGCGTTGGAAAGCTAATCAATAATATAAAGGTAAATTGGTGTAATACAGAATTACTTGGGCTGGGTAATACAACAACAAAACCTGTTGGAGGGTTTTCAGCAGAAGTGATAATTGATGGACTACACACTGAACAACAGTTTGTTGTTGATCCCGATGGCAAAATGGGGTGTGATGTTCTTTTAGGGCATGATTTTATTAAAAAATTTCGCATGGTTGCTGACTCAGAGGGTTGTAAGCTCGAAATATTAAAGGTGGAACCAGCTGTTTTAACTGAGTACGCTGCTGACGTTTTTAATGTGTTTGAAGCGCCAACTGTAACGGCACCGCCAAATTTTCGCGCAAGAATAGAAAAAATGATAGAATAAAATTGTCAGTTGGCTACAGTGTAGGTCCCATAACATTAAAAATTATACCTGATGGATCAATCAAACCATTTCGTCAGTCGCCAAGTCGCCTTTCACCAGATGAAGCCGCAGCAGTTAGGAACCACGTAGATGAGTGGATTAACAAAGGTGTTGTACGCAAATCCACTTCAAACGTAGCAAGACGAGTGGTGGTCGTTAGCAAGAAAGATAAAACATATAGAGTTTGTATCGATTATAGGAAACTTAATAGCATGGTGCTTGATGATTGTCTTCCGGTTCCGCTGATGGAAGAGGTGTTAGAAAAACTTCAGGGTGCTAAAGTTTTTACAGTAATGGACCTTGAAAACGGGTTTTTTCACGTGCCAGTGGAGGAGGCAAGTAAAGAATTTACGGCGTTTATCACCAGAAAAGGTTTGTTCGAATTCAACAGAGCACCATTCGGTTTTAACAATTCGCCTGCTGCGTTTATTAGATTTGTTAGTCACATATATCAAGATTTTATTAACAATAATATTATGCAGTTATATATGGACGATATTATTGTTTACGCCGCTATGCCTGAAGAGTGCATGTAGAAGACGGAGAAAGTTCTTGAAAGGGCCGCGCAGTATGGCCTAAGGGTTAAATGGAGTAAATGTAGTTTTCTTCAGTCACGTATAAATTTTCTCGGACATATCGACGAGGATAATAAGGTGTGGCCTGGCAAAGAAAAAACAGCGGCTGTTAGTCGTTTTGCGTTGCAATCAAACATTAGGGAAGTACAGGCGTTTCTTGGTCTAACAGGATTTTTTAGAAAATTTATCCCAGGCTATGCATAAATAGCGCGTCCGTCGAGTAATGTCACGCTCCATCAGCTTTGGTATCACCAACAAATCGTTACCCTCGATCGACTTGAACAGCATACCACCTTTCAACGTATAATCTTCATATGGACGCTCTTTCACTATTTCTACGATTGCCTTTATGTGGTCATCATTCTGTTGTGCCTTCTTAACTCTGGCTGATATTTCTGTAGTAACAACCATAACCGATTGCGGATAGCGACTTAAATAGTCAACGTGCTTCATTTTGCAACCTGTGCGATGTTCTACTTCGAAGCTAAAATCTTGTAGGTAGAGCACCCACTGAGCAACTTCTCTTGGTACATCTTGTTTCGAAGTTGTCTGCTTGAACGCTATACAATCTGTAACCAACCTAAACCTGGTACCCAAGAGGCAATGTCGAAATTTCTTAATTGCCAAATACGCTGCTTTCACCTCTAAAATGTAGCTGTGCTTCTTAGCTTCCCCTTCAGAAGTTTTCTTGCTCCAAAAATATACGGGATGCAACTCACTGTCAAATATCTGAAGCAGCACAGCCCCGAAATCTTCTTTCGATGCATCCGTGTGCAGCTCAGTGATTGCCCCCTTTCGAATATGTGAAGCACAGGCTCACTTGTTAGCTGCTGTCTCAATTTTTGTACTGCTTTTACTTCTTCTGGGCCCATGTTAAAATTGACTCCTTTTTTTAAAAGAAGGGCATGATATGGGTCATTTTTCAGTGGTAAAAACTATACATTCAGTACAGCAGCAATACTGGATTCCACATTTGGAAAACAAAGTGGGTAGATTTATCGCGAACTGTATTAAATGTATTGTCCACAACAAAAAGTTAGGCAAGCAAGAAGGTTATCTCAATTACATCGATAAGGGTGACACACCGCTGCACACACTACATATTGATCACTTGGGGCCGATGGATGCTACATCTAAACGGTACAAATATATATTGTCGATAGTCGATGGGTTTTCGAAGTTCGTGTGGCTGTTTCCAACAAAATCTACGGGCCACGAAGAAGTAATTAAAAGGTTGAGCGAGTGGTCTAATACGTTTGGTTTTCAGAGGCGAATAGTAAGTGATCGCGGTACAGCATTCACTGCAAAAGGTTTGGTTGAGTTTTTGGACAAACACAAAGTTGAACAGATTTGGACAACAACAGGAGTGGCCAGAGGTAATGGTCAAATTGAGCGCGAAAACCGTTCGATTTTATCGATTATTGCTAAGCTATCAGCAGATCAGCCGACATCATGGTTCAAATATATGCCCCAAGTCCAGAAAGCTATTAACGCACACGTGCATGCATCTACGAAGACATCGCCTTTTGAAGTTTTGTTTGGCACAAAAATGTTTAGTCAAGCTGAGGGTCGTCTACTTGAATTATTAGAGGAAGGGATCGTATCACGTTACAATGAAGATCGTCAGAAGTTGCGTGAGGAAGCACGGCGCAATATTATGCAAGCACAGCAGATGTATAAACGTAATTTTGACAAAAAGCGTCAAAAAGAACATGGCTACAAAATGGGCGATCTCGTCGCAATAAAGAGAACCCAGTTTGTGGCTGGTCAAAAGTTAGCCAGTAAATACTTGGGTCCATACGAAGTCACCAAGGTCAAAGGCAACGGTCGTTATGATGTGAAGAAGGCAGCAAACGTAGAAGGGCCAAAAATTACCATGACTAGTTGTGATAACATGAAGTTATGGCGATTTGTCGAGGAAAATGAAGAGTCAAGAAGTTGAATCGTGAAGTCGAAATCGAAATATCGCTGAATATCCAGTTGCATTTTAAAATTAATGATATACTTTCATAATATTCATTTCCATTTTTATAATTTAATAAAATATAATTAAATACTTTCTTACATACATACATATTATACCGATTGATTCCGCTTTTTTCTGCTGCTGCTGTTAACGCTGCTCAGCTTCGGATGCTGCCCGATTTCTGTCGCTGCTGCTGGGTTCTGCTGCTGCTAGTCTATAAGCCGATGGATGGCATATTTGTGGTTTTGTGGTGGTATTTACGCCGTTATGCTTGTCATATGTAGTAGGAAGCGTGATTTTTTATAATTGCAATATGATATAATGTTCCGTTATTTAGCATATTATTGTGGCGGCGTGGCTAGTGCCGTTTTTGTTTTTTTCTCACCAAGTTTTTTGGTACAGTTTTTCAAAACGTATATAGTTGTTGTTGTTTTGTTTTTAATGTAATTTTTTCTAATTTATGTATTATTTCTGCTTCCCATTAATTTCTTTTATTATTACTTCAAAAATTTCTTATTATTTCCGTTTTTTTTAATTAGTTTTTGTATTATACGTATTATATATATTCTTTACCTGTTTTTTCAACTAATAATTTTTCCACTAGCCACTGGCATAAACCACCAATACTCCCTCATTTCAAATTTTGTAATTTTTGTATTCGTAGTATTAAAAAATCTCTACAAAAAAAGTAAAAAGTCAAAAAATTACAAAAAAAAAACAACCATTTAAGTTTTTTTTGTAATTTTTTGACTTTTTCCTTTTTTTGTAGAGATTTTTAAATACTTTGTAATTTTTTTGTAGTGGTTTTTAAATTTTATAATTTTTTTTAAATGGGTTTTTTAAATTTTTGTATATTTTTTTGTAGATTTTATAGTTTTTTTTTAAGAACATTTTTTTTTGTGTAGGTTGTGGAATTTTTAAATTTTTTTTGTAAAATTTTTGCATTTTTATATTTTTTTTGATTTTTATTTGATTTTATGATTTTGTTTTTTAGATTTTTAAATTTTTGTACTTTTCGATTTTAAATTTTGCTTGTAGCTTTTGTTTTTATAACAATTTTGTGTATATGTGTATTTGTTGTAATTTATTAATATTTCATTTTCTTCCGATTTTGTAATTTTTTGTATGTTTTTCTGATTTTAGTAAGAAAATTTTTTTGGTTTTTTTATACTCAGTTGAGCAGAGCTCACAGAGTATATTAACTTTGATTGCATAACGGTTGGTTGTACAGGTATAAAGGAATCGAGATAGATATAGACTTACATATATCAAAATCATCAGTATCGAAAAAAATTCGATTGAGCCATGTCCGTCCGTCCGTCCGTCCGTCCGTCCGTCTGTCCGTTAACACGATAACTTGAGTAAATTTTGAGGTATCTTGATGAAATTTGGTATGTAGGTTCCTGGGCACTCATCTCAGATCGCTATTTAAAATGAACGATATCGGACAATAACCACGCCCACTTTTTCGATATCGAAAATTTCGAAAGATCGAAAAAGTGCGATAATTCATTACCAAATACGCATTAAGCGATGAAACTTGGTAGGTGATTTGAGCATATGATGCAGAATAGAAAACTAGTAAAACTTTGGACAATGGGCGTGGCACCGCCCACTTTTAAATGAAGGTAATTTAGAAGTTTTGCAAGCTGTAATTTGGCAGTCGTTGAAGATATCATGATGAAATTTGGCAGGAACGCTACCCTTATTACTTTATGTCTGCATAATAAAAATTAGCAAAATCGGAGAACGACCACGCCCACTTTTTAAAAAAAAAATTTTTTTAATTCAAATTTTAAAAGAAAAGTTAATATCTTTACAGCATATAAGTAAATTATGCTAACATTCAACTCCAGTAATGATATGGTGCAACAAAATACAAAAATAAAAGAAAATTTCAAAATGGGCGTGGCTCCGCCCTTTTTAATTTAATTTGTCTAGGATGCTTTTAATGCCATAAGTCGAACAAAAATTAACCAATCCTTGTGAAATTTGGTAGAGGCTTAGCTCCTAGGACGATTACTGTTTTCTGTGAAAAAGGGCGAAATCGGTTGAAGCCACGCCCAGTTTTTATACACAGTCGACCGTCTGTCCTTCCGCTCGGCCGTTAACGATAACTTGAGCAAAAATCGATATATCTTTACTAAACTCAGTTGACGTACTTGTCTGAACTCACTTTGTATTGGTGTAAAAAATGGTCGAAATCCGACTATGACCACGCCCACTTTTTCGATATCGAAAATTACGAAAAATGAAAAAAATGTCATAATTATATACCAAATACGAAAAAAGGGATGAAACATGGTAATTGTATTGGTCTATTGACGCAAAATATAACTTTAGAAAAAAACTTGGTAAAATGGGTGTGACACCTACCATATTAAGTAGAAGAAAATGAAAAAGTTTTGCAGGGCGAAATCAAAAGCCCTTGGAATCTTGGAAGGAATACTGTTCGTGGTATTACATATATAAATAAATTAGCGGTACCCGACAGATGATGTTCTGGATCACCCTGGTCCACATTTTGGTCGATATCTCGAAAACGCCTTCACATATACAACTAAACGCCACTCCCTTTTAAAACCCTCATTAGTACCTTTAATTTGATACCCATATCGTACAAACGCATTCTAGAGTCATCCCTGGTCCATTTTTATAACGATATTCCGAAAAGGCGTCCACCTATAGAACTAAGGCCCACTCCCTTTTAAAACACTTATTAACACCTTTCGTTTGATACCCATATTGTACAAACGCATTCTAGAGTCAACCCTGGTCCACTTTTATAACGATATTCCGAAAAGGCGTTCACCTATAGAATTAAGGCCCACTCCGTTTTAAAACACTTCGTTTGATACCCATATTGTACAAACGCATTCTAAAGTCAACCCTGGTCCACTTTTATAACGATATTCCGAAAAGGCGTCCACCTATAGAACTAAGGCCCACTCCCTTTCAAAATACTCGTTAACATCTTTCATTTGATACCCATATAGTACAAAGAACTTCTAGAGTCACCCCTGGTCCACCTTTATGGCGATATCTCGAAAAGGCGTCCACATATAGAACTAAGGCCCACGCCCTCTTAAAATACTCATTAACACCTTTCATTTGATACTCATATCGTACAAACAAATTCTAGAGTCACCCCTGATCCATCTTTATGGCGATATCTCGAAACGGCGTCCATCTATAGAACTTAGGCCCACGCCCTTTTAAAATACTCATTAATACCTTTCATTTGATACCCATATCGTACAAAATAAATTCTAGAGTCACCCCTGTTTCACCTTTATGGCGATACCTCGAAACGGCGGCCATCTATAGAACTTAGGCCCACGCCCTTTTAAAATACTAATTAATACCTATCATTTGAAACCCATATCGTACAAAATATATTCTAGAGTCACTACTGGTCCACCTTTATGGCGATATCTCGAAAAGGCGTCCACCTATAGAACTTAGGCCCACAAAGTTGTAGGCCATGTGACGAGCTCAGACGAATACTACCAGTCATCACAAAATATTCATTGCTTTTAAAATTGCGCCGAATCATAGCTTACACCTTAAGGTTTATTTTCAACGCTCGCGCTGCTATAAAACGTCTCGCTGAAAGACTATATGGATCTCCAAGTGGTTTGGAGTTAGCAGAAGCGGAACGCAGCTTAATTAAGTATAATCAAAATTTTTATTTTTCTAACGAAATATCTCATTGTAGCGCAAAAAGACCGATCCCGTTGCGAAGTAGCCTTTTGCGCTTATAGCCGTTTCTCGACTCAAATGGAATACTTCGCGTAGGTGGGCGACTGAAATCCGCAGAAGTCGCGCAGGATGTCAGCCATCCAATAATTTTACCAAAAAACTGGCCGCTATCACGTCTCATTATTTGCGACATTCATCGTTTCACTTTACACGCTGGCCACGTATACTGCAGATGGTTTTGCAACGTCGCTATTGGGTCATTGGTGCTCGTAACCTAATTCTTAGCATTTACCACAAGTGCGTAAAACGTACCTGCCTCAATCGTCGCATCTCTACGCAGTGAATGGGTGATCTTCCTGCCGCTCGTATTAGCTTTGTTCGCGCATTAGCACGCATCGAAGAGGGGCAAAATCTACGAAAGGATACATCTGCTCCATTATTTGTATGTGCACTGGTGCAATGCACCTAGAATTCGTCGGAGACCTATCCACACCCGCGTTCTTAAACGCTTTCAAACGATTTATCAATCGTAGAGGTTTTTGCAAAACAATGTTCTCCGATAATGGCACGAATTTCGTCGGAGCTGAAAAAGAGCTGCGTGCAATGTACGACAAGTGCTTGGCAAACAATATGCTGCAGTCATTTTTTGCGGAGTACAATATAGAATGGCGCTTCAATC
The DNA here is from genome assembly GCF_040869045.1 of Eurosta solidaginis. NCBI lineage: Eukaryota > Metazoa > Arthropoda > Insecta > Diptera > Tephritidae > Eurosta > Eurosta solidaginis. Next base: position 141,528,203 of record NC_090324.1, read on the forward strand.
CACCAACCGCGCCACACATAGGCGGATACGGGGGAACTGGTATGAAACGTATAAAATACCATTTAAAACGCATTTTGGGAGAACCCCTACTATCCTACGAAGAATTCAACACTTTATTGACGGAAGGTGAAGCTTGTGTGAACTCGCGCCCATTATGCTAAGCTTCGACAAGTGCGACCGATATCGAAGCGCTTTCGTCAGGGCATTTTATCATCGGTGAACCGATTAAGTCTATCCCAGAACCTGAGGGCCAAGGGTTCCGGGGAAGTCTCCACGAACGGTGGCAACTCATTTAAAACTTGAGACGACACTTCTGGCGCCGTTGGAGAGACGAATATCTCGTCAGCTTACAACGTCGTACCAAGTGGTTTCGGCCGTCCCGAAACTTTGACGAAGGTGATGTTGTAGCTATTTTTAACGAAGCTCCTCCGACAAAGTGGACAGTCGCAAGGGTAATTCGAAGTCATCCCGGAACTGACGGTCGCATGCGAGTCGTGACAGTGAAGACGGCCAATAGAGAGTACGTGCGACCAGTTGCTAAAATATGTCTACTACCAACAAAGGCTGATCTTTTTTGCGGCGAATAGTCATAAGTCAAATTGTAATCCTTTCTTTGCGTTTCAATATTTTTCTATTGTAAATTTTTAAAATAATCTATTGTCATCTTAAATTTTGAACCTATCGTTTGCATATACTTAGATGGTTCAAAGACCGGGGTATGTTAAGTCCGTATTTGCATATTCACAACTTTTATATATGTTATTGTCGAAAGGGTTAATACTCAAGCACAATCTATCTATCTATGATATTTGTTCTATATTGCCATTCTTTGTTTTTTTCTTATTATTATCATCCTTCTTGCTGCATATTCGACCGCCCGCTTTATTTTGTGATTAATAATTAAATTAGTTTTGGTATTTATATTGTAATAATTGAACTCGGAATTAAAGTCATATTTGGTTTCACCACCCGAGTATTATCTCACACTTGAGTTATCGCCAATTGGTAAGCCGCTCTTTTAAAGCAACCTGCAGCAGTGCATCGGGATCGGATGGTCCGCATACAGTCCACAACAAAGGTAATCCGCAACAACAACAATTTTTATAATTTTAACGTAATTTATTGAAACAATTTTTTTTACTTAGAATTGGCAATTTTAACGTATTTTTCAAAATAAAAGTAATGTTATGTTATTGTTTTTTTAAATCTTTTTTGCTCTCCATTCGTGGTTGTTTTTCACGACTTTCTGATATAACAGCCATAACACCTGCATGTTTGTTTTCTTTAACACGTTTGGAAACAGATGTTAACAACTGTACAATTTGACCCGCTCTAATATACATGTAAAAAATCAAATTCTGTGTGTGTGTGTGTGTGTTTGTTTGCTCGATATGTATTTCCCACACTTCAATCATCACCAAATTTTGGCTATAGGTTCCTTCGATCAAGGGGATGATTTTTCATATTTGAGAACTAAGAATTTTAAATTTAATTTTATTTAATTTCACGTGCGCCACTGGGTTGTGCGACAAATTTTGTATATTAGCAAAAGTTACTCATACGCCATGTACGTACTTAAGTGCAGAAATTTGGTTTGGTCATAGCATTGAATTCGCAAAAAGTAAAGCGATTGCATTGAGTGATTTAAAAGTTTTTATTAAATTTAAGCATTCCATTGTAAAAATAGCGCCCTGGGTTGTGCGACAAATTTTGTATATTAGCAAAAGTTACTCATACGCCATGTACTTACTTAAGTGCCGAAATTTGGTTTGGTCATAGCATTGAATTCGCAAAAAGTAAAGCGATTGCATTGAGTGATTTAAAAGTTTTTATTAAATTTAAGCACTCCATTGTAAAAATAGCTGTCTATATAAGATCATAGACAACAAGTAAGGAAGGCTAAGTTCGGGTGTAACCGAACATTACATACTCAGCTGAGAGCTTTGGACAAAATAGGGGAAAATCACCATGTAGGAAAATGAACCTGGGGTAACCATGAAATGTGTTTCTATTATATGGGTATCAAATGGAAGGTATTAAAGAGTATTTTAAAAGGGAGTGGGCCATAGTTCTATAGGTGGACGTCATTTCGGGATATCGCCATAAAGGTGGACCAGGGATAACTCTAGAATGATTTTGTACGATATTAATGAGAGTTTTAAAAGGGAGTGGCCCTTAGTTGTATATGTGAAGGCGTTTTCGAGATATCGACCAAAATGTGGACCAGGGTGACCCAGAACATCATCTGTCGGGTACCGCTAATTTACCACGAACAGTATTCCTGCCAAGATTCCAAGGGCTTTTTATTTCTCCTGCAGAACTTTTTCATTTTCTTCTACTTAATATGGTAGGTGTCACACCCATTTTACAAAGTTTTTTCTAAAGTTATATTTTGCGTCAAAAAACCAATCCAATCACCATGTTTCATCCCTTTTTAAACGGTTTTTAAACGGTTTTATTTAGCTTGACTTGACAGGCTGGTTGGCTGGCTGGCACGAATTTTGTAATTGAAATTTAAGTAACTTCCCGATAAGCTACAAGCTTGAAACTTGGAATATAGTTCACAACCCGACGACAATGCAATAATAAGAAAAAAAATCGGCGCTAGGTGGCGCAAGGATCGAGATATTCACAAAAATCGTATTTGTCGTCCGATTTGGCTCATATTTGGAACAAATAATACATACAAGAATAGAAAGCCACCTATGAAAAAAATCGCCGATAGGTGGTGCAAGGATCGATATATTCACAAAAATCGTATTTGTGGTCCGAGTTGGCTCATATTTGGAACACATAATACATAAATGAATAGAAAGCAACGTATAAAAAAAATGAAATATAGAATTTATATATACTTGGATCATGATCGATATATTCATAAAAATCGTATTTGGCATCCGATATAGCTCATATACATATAAGAATAGAAAGCGACCTATGAAAAAAATCGCCGCCTATTGCCTACACAGCAGTTACTGCAACCCAAATTCAGTAAACAATATTTTAATAAAACAACAACAATAACTGCTTCACATTCCGTTGCACTAAATTTAAGCGGAAGCCGTGCAGACGTAATGTGAAACCGTTGGTTGCGCAATTAAGTTACTTTTACTTGCATACGTAAAATTATAAGAATATAATAAAAGCAATAAAAAAATTCGATTTAAAATCTATTTAATTATCAAGCTACTTTTGTAAGAGAAACAACAACAACATTGTTAATAAATTATTGCGCTGTAAACGAATTCACCTGTACGATATAAGTCAATTTTTAAGTATGTTAGCAAGTTAGCTAAGTAAGTAGCATAAGAAAAATTGTATAAAAAAGAAATTGCCAATAATAAAGTCAGGTTCAGTTGTTCAGCAGTTCAGTTGATAAAGGTAACGATTGAGTTTAATTTTGTTATCGACGGCGCACGGCAGTAACTGGCGCCCAACGAAAAAATAGTGCAATAAAGTAACTTAACAAAAAGGGATACAAATCTTCTCGTAAAATTGAGTGAAATTATAAATAAACCTATAAAAACTGTGGATGCAATTATACTTGTTCACTGAGTGAAACTAATAAAAACTGTGTAACTTAAAAGGGATACAAATATCCTTGTCGATTGAGTGAAACTAGTAAATAGACCCTCAAAAGAACTTATAACGGAAAGGATACAAATAACCTTGTGCACTGAGTAAATAAAACTTCGAAAACTGTATAACTTAAAAAGGATACAAATATTCTTGTCGATGGAGCGAAACTATAAAATAGACCCTCAAAAATTTATAACGTAAAGAATACAAGTATCCTTGTACAACTAGTGAATAAACCCTCAAAAACTGTAAAGAAGATAAATCTCCAACATCAACCGCATGCAGCCGCCAATCACTATCAATCTTGAAAGCCGTTCCTGTACCACGAGTGGAGGAGTAAAATTCTTAAAAGGGATTCATCAGGACGACAACCATATATTACTGCAATGCTGTTCCTCATTTTATTGTGAGTGAATTTTGTCAACTAGAAAATAATTTAAAAAAAGATTGTCAGAATTAACTTAAGTTAAAAGCCATTAAGTAATGAAATTTTAGTTAAATTATTTGCTTAATTTTTTATTTGAAAATCACAAAAAAGAAAAAAACAAAAAATGGAGCAAATTGAAGAAGCGATAACGCAACTAACGGGTGCGTTTAACGCGCAAATAAAGCAAATGAGAAACATGAGCGCTAGGATAAACCAACCAAAAGCTAGGATTAGTCTCCCTGAAACAGTTAATTCTAATAATCCTATCAGCCTGACTGAGGCAGACCTGCAAGAAATAAATAGGCTGCCTGATAGCGTAAAAACCCTACGAACCATTGAGGGTAACCCCGTCCAGTTCATATCATGGGTTCATAATATCGAGTCAACACTAAAGGACTACGATGTAGTCAAGACAAAACCGATATATCGCGCCATCCTACGACAAATTGACAAAAAACAAGTAAGGAAGGCTAAGTTCGGGTGTAACCGAACATTACATACTCAGTTGAGAGCTGTGGAGACAAAATAAGGGAAAATCACCATGTAGTAAAAAGAACCTAGGGTAACCCTGGAATGTGTTTGTATGACATGTGTATCAAATGAAAGGTATTAAAGAGTATTTGAAGAGGGAGTGAGCCATAGTTCTATAGATGGACGCCATTTAGGGATATCGCCATAAAGGTGGACCAGGGCTGACTCTAGAATTTGTTTGTACGATATGAGTATCAAATAAAAGGTGTTAATGAGTATTTTAAAAGGGAGTGGGCCTAATTTCTATAGGTGGACGCCTTTCGAGATATCGCCATAAAGGTGGATCAGGGGTGACTCTAGAATTTGTTTGTACGATATGGGTATCAAATGAAAGGTCTTAATGAGTATTTTAAAAGGGTGTGGGCCTGAGTTCTATAGGTGGACGCCTTTTCGAGATATCGCCATAAAGATGGACCAGAGGTGACTCTAGAATTTGTTTGTACGATATGGGTATCAAATGAAAGGTGTTAATGTGTCTTTTAAAAAGGCGTGGGCCTTAGTTCTATAGGTGGAAGCCTTTTCGAGATATCGCCATAAAGGTGGACCAGGGGTGACTCTAGAATTTGTTTGTACTATATGGATATCAAATGAAAGGTGTTAATGATTATTTTAAAAGGGAGTGGGCCTTAGTTCTATAGGTGGATGCCTTTTCGGAATATCGTTGTAAAGGTGGACCAGGGATGACTCTAGAATGCGTTTATACAATATGGGTATTAAACGAATGGTGTTAATAAGTATTTTAAAAGGAAGTGGGCCTTAGTTCTATGGGTGGACGCCTTTTCGGGATATCGCCATAAACGTGGACCAGGGGTGACTCTAGAATGCGTTTGTACAATATGGGTATCAAAGGAAAGGTGTTAATGAGTAATTTAAAAGGGCTTGGGCCTTAGTTCTATAGGTGGACGCCTTTTCGAGATATCGCCATAAAGGTGGACCAGGGGTGACTCTAGAAGAATTTGTTTGTACGATATGGGTATCAAATGAAAGGTGTTAATGAGTATTTTAAAAGGGCGTGGGCTTTAGTTCTAATGGTGGACGCCTTTTCGAGATATCGCCATAAAGGTGGACCAGGGGTAACTCTAGAATTTGTTTGTACGATATGGGTATCAAATGAAAGGTGTTAATGAGTATTTTAAAAGGGAATGGGCTTTAGTTCTATTAGTGGACGCCTTTTCGAGATATCGCCATAAAGATGGACCAGGGGTGACTCCAGAATGTGTTTGTACGATATGGGTATCAACTTAAAGGTATTAAAGAGGGTTTTAAAAGGGAGTGGCCCTTAGTTGTATATGTGAACGCGTTTTCGAGATATTGACCAAAACGTGGACCAGGGTGATCCAGAACATCATCTGTCGGGTACCGCTAATTTATTTATATATATAATACCACGAACAGTATTCCTTCCAAGATTCCAAGGGCTTTTGATTTCGCCCTGCAAAACTTTTTCATTTTCTTCTACTTAATATGGTAGGTTCACCCATTTTACAAAGTTTTTTTCTAAAGTTATATTTTGCGTCAATAGACCAATACAATTGCCATGTTTCATCCCTTTTTTCGTATTTGGTATATAATTATGGCATTTTTTCATTTTTCGTAATTTTCGATATCGAAAAAGTGGGAGTGGTCATAGTCGAATTTCGGCCATTTTTCACGCCAATACAAAGTGAGTTCAGATAAGTACGTGAACTGAGTTTAGTAAAGATATATCGATTTTTGCTCAAGTTATCGTGTTAAAAGCCGAGCGGAAGGACAGACGGTCGACTGTGCATAAAAATATGGCATTAAAAGTATCATAGACAAACTAAACGAGAAAGGGCGGAGCCACGCCCATTTGGAAATTTTCTTTTATTTTTGTATTTTGTTGCACCAAATCATTACTGGAGTTGAATGTTGACATAATTTACTTATATACTGTAGAGATATTAACTTTTCTTTTAAAATTTGACTTTAAAAAATGTTTTTTATAAAAAGTGGGGGTGATCGTTCTCTGGTTTTGCTAATTTTTATTAAGCGTACATACAGTAATAAGAGTAACGTTCCTGCCAAATTTCATCATGATATCTTCAACGACTGCCAAATTACAGCTTGCAAAACTTCTAAATTACCTTCTTTTAAAAGTGGGCGGTGCCACGCCCATTTTCCCAAATTTTACTAGTTTTCTATTCTGCGTCATAAGATCAACTCACCTACCGAGTTTCATCGCCTAATCCGTATTTGGTAATGAATTATCACACTTTTTCGATTTTTCGAAATTTTCGATATCGAAAAAGGGGGCGTGGTTATAGTCCGATATCGTTCATTTTAAATGGCGATCTGACATGAGTGCCCAGAAACCTACATACCAAATTTCATCAAGATACCCCAAAATTTACTCAAGTTATCGTGTTAACGGACGGACGAACGGACATGGCTCAATCGAATTTTTTTTTCGATACTGATGATTTTGATATATGGAAGTCTATATCTATCTCGATTCCTTTATACCTGTACAGCCAACCGTTATCCAATCAAAGTTAATATACTCTGTGAGCTCTGCTCAACTGAGTATAATAAAAGGCCCAGCAGATACAGCTCCTATCTCCTATAATATTTTCGATGAGGATTGGGGAAAAATCAAAAGCTGTTTGTCACTGCACTACGCAGATAAACGTGATTTAAGGACCCTTGAACATGAGCTAGGGTCATTGTCACAGAAACATTTTAGCGTAGATCAATTCTACGCAAGAATAAATCATCAATTATCTCTAATAGTAAACAAAATAAAAGGGCAAGACTACTCTAGGGAAACAAGCAAACGCGCTTCTGGAAACCTACAGGAACAGAGCCCTTGATGTTTTTATTAACGGATTAAGCGGCGAACTGTCCAGGATGCTAGTCATCCAACGACCCAAGAGTATACCAGAGGCTTACTCATTTTCTCTCGAAATACAGAACCTTAACTTAAGAAACTATTCGATTTATCCTAAGAATACAACCATGCATATTCAAGCGCCTAAAAACTAAATTAGGCAGAAGCAATCATTTGCACCGAGAGAACTAGGCCCTGCAGAAAAAAAACAGATTTACAATAGAAATTTAGAGACTCAAACTCAACCACCACCAAGGCCAACACAACCTAAACCTCCGGTTCCAATGGATGTAGATCCTTCGATTCATTCGAATAGAGTAAATTTTATGAACCGAATAGAAAGCAAGCCAAGCCAAGCCAAACCTCCGGTTCCAATGGATGTAGATCCTTCGATTCATTCGAATAGAGTAAATTTTATGAACCGAATAGAAAGCAAGCCAATGATAAGGAGCCATATAATTCATCAAATATTCCTAGAAAAATCCAAAAATTGTTAATGTTCAAACAGAAGATCAGGTACCCCAAAAATTCGAAGGGGCGAAGAGGTAAATTTTATGGCGGACGCCTATATAGCCTACCCTCTTTAGAACTTACCTAACAAAATGGCCATATCCTTAAATTTCTTATAGATACAGAGGCCAACAGAAACTTCGCTTGTTAAAAAATTGCCAAAAATTCATTGAAACTAAAGAACCCTTTCAAGGTTCAATCCGCTGCCGGCCAGGTGGAAATAACCCATAAACTTTCGGGACCATTCTTCAAAAGCATAGGCATACAAAATTATTTAGATTTTTTTATTCTGCGAAATTTAAAATCCTTTGATGGTATCGGCCCGAAGGACCCAATGTTCGGCCTGGGTGCGTCTGAAACCGGCAGTGGGTAGGCGCACACGGGTCGATATCGGGATTGATGGTTCACTCGAAATAAAATAGAGAAAAACGCAAAGAGGATTTCCTCGTTATAATAGTGTTTTAATTAGAGTGTAAGAAAATATAAAATGGATACAATGTTACTTTGTGCTTCAAGTGACGATGGTGATCCTCGGCGATGTGTGCTGGTTGGCGGCCGATCGAAAAAAGCCGGTTGTCCTGCTGATTAAAACCGCTAAGCCGCAAAAAAGTCCTCTGGTGTTAAGAAGGGGAAAAGCCACACACACAACCCCCCCCCACATATACGTGCATGGCTGCTGACAAATGGCACACACACACATGCATGTTTATGAAACGGCTGCATGTGCATGCATGCACACAAATGCGGCGTGAGTGTGGGTGGCTGGAAATATTATTAAAACTTTAGGGAGGGGCGCCGCCAATCAAGTAAGAATTAGGCATTGGGCCTAAACATGCCGCCCCTTGCGGTACGCTACCTCACAGTCCTCCAAGGATCACCGACCGTGAAGAAGAGAAAAAAGAGAAAAAACTTATAACTAATTATATCTAACTTAACCTAACGACGCCCAGTCCGCAAGATGGTTTGCATAGTGTGCGAGCTTGGTTGCTGATGCCTCGGTCATTCGCCACTTTTCCCGTCATGGTTAGAGGCCTGAGCCATGTTTGCCTAAAGCTGGGGGTTGCGAAAAGGAGTAAGAATATATACGTGTTGATATTTCTTGCCGTTTATTACAAATTCATTGGAAATGAAAAAACAAGGAATTTTGTATGAAGAGAATTCAATAAAAAACAACGATAAAAGACTGTAAACGCACACCTCTTTGCAACTGTGTACAACAGAAATTAAATAAAAATAACAAAGTATAAAAATTCATGCGTTTTGGTCGTCACTGAACATTTTGATGTTAGACCTTGGTTGTGCCCGAGAGTACCCAACTGAAGATGGTACTCTGAGCTAGCAACGGGCCAAACATGGTGGGCAGAATCCCTGGTAGTATTATCTCCGCATATACATCTGTCCCTAGGACGAGGCGGTTCGGGGCGGATGAATGAAACTGCGGATCCGCCAGACGGAGATGTGCGTACGGGGCTGAGATAACGCTGTCGATGCTGGTCGTGGGTGTGATGCGCCGAAAATTGGATATGACCGCAGCATGGGTCGCAATTCTTTTCTTTTGAAGGTGTCTTCCTCGGATACGTAGTAGGCATCCTGCTTGCCCGCCAATGTTGCTGGCAGGGAGTTGGAGCTCCTGGGTGAGCTCATCTGCAATCACGGTGGTGGGGGAGCATCCGTCAATTAAGGTACGGACGAGGTCTAGCCGCCCCCCAGCTTCTATCTTCACGACCGCGGTGGGTGAGATCGCTACCGTTGGTATCATGGTGGCAGTGGCAGCTGAATGCGGGGCTAGGAGCCCTGCCCGGAAGGCGGACACTGTGGTGAGCTGCAGCACGTTGGATCCGTGGCTGCGATCTTGTGGCTGATGATGGGTGTGGTGTCGTTGTTGCAGGCGAAAAGGCCTTGTCTCCGCTCTGCGGTCGCGCGAATGTCGTCTCCGTTAGGGGTTCCTGGCTTGCCGGCGAAGAGACCGGGTCTTCACTCGGCCGTGACATGTATGACGTGGTGGTGTCGCTTCCCTTGTTGGAGCCACTTCCTCTCATGCTGCAATCGGGGTCGAAATGATTTGGCTGTTGGTGGTGTGGTCCGGCGAAGAGACCGGGTCTCCGCTCGGCCGTGACATATATGACGTGGTGGTGTCGCTTTCCTTGTTGGAGCCACTTCCTCTCATTCTGCAATCGGGGTCGAAATGATTTGGCTGTTGGTGGTGTGGTCCGGCGAAGAGACCGCGTCTCCGCTCCGGTTCGGCTGGCATCGTGATTTCGGGGTTGACGAAGAGGTCCAGTCTCCGTTCCGATTGAGGCGATGTGCAGCATCGTGTGATGCTTCTCGCTGCACCGTTTACATCGCCCTTGGCTTGGGCACGCGTTAGAGCGGTGATCAGGGCCCAGACAATTTCCTCAGTAGCTTCCATGTATCGCTACGTAGAGGCGCTCTTCTGGATTTTTCGCCCGAAAGATGGGGCACAAGCGGATGGGGTATCGCTCAAGACACACTCGGCATTCAGATGAATAACGCGCTGCGTGCGCGGCGGCATTCCGTTTCAAAGCGGCAAAACGACCCATTTTTCTGAAAGGAATGCAATAGGTTTGAATAGGTCGAGTCCTTATCGAAGTGTAGGGGCGAGTGGTCATTTCAGAGGGTGAAATATATCTCTAACATCCTAATCGGTTGAGAATTTTGGGCCGAATTGTCAGGTTGGTGAGGCTTGCAGCACGACGGGTTCTATCTGCCCGTATCATTATTCGAAGTGGTATGTGCCACCCTGTCGCATGTTTCTTTTTTCAGCTGACTGAGCTGATGTGATGAATTTGTAGCCAGATAATTGATATGTATATAATTTTGTCATTGGCACTAGGGCAGTAGGACACTAGTGCCATAGAAAAGTTGCGTCTTTCTCATTTCGGCATTTTTTCGACTCTTATTGGGACTCTTTAGTTTCGGGACTCGGATTTTCTGTACCGAAGCCTTAATTATGACTGTTTGTTGTTGAAATCAGCAAGTCCTACAATGTAAATACGTTGGGATAAGTATGATAAGGGCCAGTGCACGGACCTTACCACTTAATTTACTTTTTGACCCGTTTTCAATTCTTAGCACTTCTAGTATCTTTCACCACCAAAGCCTAAAATCTGCCAACATTGCAATATATTTGCATTGAAAACACTTGCTGCGCTTATTTGGTAAACGTATTTAATTGTCGAGCCCACCCAAGTAACATTTAGAGGTGACACTAACCAATTTTGAAAAAATGTGTATACAAAATATGATACAAATGTGGAAAATGAGTACGCAAATATTTTCCTACGCTATTTTCGTCAGTTTCTGTGAATAAATTTGAGCGAAAAATAAACGTTTTAAGTAAATGCAATTCCAGCAAGGTGAGTATTATATAGGCATACGCTATTTATATACGAATTTACATGTATTTCTTGTCTTGTTTACATGTTTGTAAAAGGGTCATTTTCGTGAAATGTGCGTTATTTCTTTTCCATTAAGTTATGAATTGTTTTGTACAAATATTGACTCTCGCTGCTGTTTTCCAAAAAAAATCTACCAACATTCTTATTAACATTAAAGGTCCGCGCACTGGTACAAGCATACCAACGGCAACGATAAAAAAACGTATTCATACTTATATACGTGTATTCAATGGGAAATCCCGATGAATTGAAAAAACGGAAAATACATGGAATGATTTTTTCCGTTTTTTTTTTCATTCTGGAGTACGGCGTGGCTTGCCGTACAACCATTTTTTTCACTTACGGAGGCAACATCTGCATATTTTTTTTTTTATACTAAAATTTCTTCTAAATCGAGTTGAAACGAAAAGTGATAAGCTCATTGAACGCTACTGGAGTAGGCAGTATATAATTTTGATATGCTCCTATTCTGTAACGAATTGTATTTGCTCCATTGGATTACGAAGTGTCATTTTTATAGATTCAGTACCCAAATCTATTAAATGTAAACGCAGTTGTGAGATCATCGTCCAGCACCAAATGGTAATTTTTTCTTTTGTTGAGTGCGATAAATCTATAAGTTTCGAAACTTGACGCACGCTTTCGAAAATACCGGATAAGCCAATAGTTTCAGGAGCATGTTTATTAAGCGATTCTGTAACTAAACATGCCATACGCAGATGTATGTTATGTGGCAAAAAAAAAAGGCGCCCATCGTAATCGAAGCCCCAATTCAAATGGCTTACCCATACCTTACCCAATTCGAAAAAACAAGTTATGAAAGAAAAAAACTGGCGCTCACTAAAATAAAGCTTCAATCTTTTTACTTTGTTCGATCTCAATTTTTTTCACAAAAAACACGGGTATTTTCTTTATTTTTCAATCACAAACACTCGAAAAAAAGTGGCAAGAAATATAACATTTACTTCTTATTGTTTTTTGTGCTGGCGGGTTTTATTGCTGTGATGGCTGTGGCTCCGGTGGCTGTTAATAATATCGTGTATTATATGTTCCCAAACTTTTTGTGGATTTTTTTTTCGACTGCTAGGATGTGTTGTGGCAAACCTTTGGCAAATTTTTGTAGTAGGCAAATTGTGCGCTGCAGATGGATGATATCTCTGTGTGGACTTTATGTATAAAAGGTGCTTTGAGTTCTTGGTGAAGAGGACCAACGTTCCGCCTGGATGCGCCTGAAACCGGCGGTGGGTAGGCGCACACGGGTCGATCTCGGGATTGATGGTTCCCTAGAAATAAAATAGAGAAAAACGCAAAGAGGATTTCCTCGTTATAATAGTGTTTTAATTAGAGTGTAAGAAAATATAAAATGGATACAATGTTACCTTTGTGCTTCAAGTGACGATGGTGATCCTCGGCGATGTGTGCTGGTTGGCGGTCGACCGAAAAAAGCCGGTTGTCCCGTTGATGAAAACCGCTAAGCCGCACAAAAGTCCTCTGGTGTTAAAAAGGGAAAAAGCCACACACACAACCACCCCCACATATACGTACATGGGTGCTGACAACTTGCACACACACACATGCATGTTAGTTAACTTGGAACAAGTTAATACCACCCACGTCATCCACAAGAGGATCCTCTACCACGAGTTAGCCGATCCCATTCAATAAATTATCCATTTTTATCACATACAATTGGTTAAGTAACTGATACCACCCACGTTGTCCGCTTAGCACAAGCTAGTCGTACCCATACCATAAATTAGTCTCATAAAATGTTTGCAGCTAAACAAATAGCTGACAAAAAATTCTTAAATTTTTTTGCCGAAATACTACTACTCATATTTCGGCCAACCCAAATAAAATTCCCAAAACGTTTTGCGCAATATGATCGCTAACCCAAGTCCGATCGCACTTAATAAATTACGAATGCAAGCCCAAGCGTTTTTGTCCAAAAACGATTAAGCAACAGTCGAAAAGTATTTCACTTGAGAATTTGGCCACTCAAGCATTTCAAAGCGGCACGCCGCCAATCCATATGTTGACATATCACATACATCCAAACCTCAACCGGCCATACGGTAACATGTCGAGCCAGCATTATGCGAATATAGTTCGCACCAAAAAATGCAACAACAAAATTATTTACATAGGAAATACTTTCCAATATTTCCAGCACATAGGGAAAATAGGGCATGTGCAGTTGCAGCGCAGGCACAATTATAGTATAAATAAGAAGATTGCTGTAAATTAAGTGAGTCTTTAAGTCTTTTTTGATCATTAAAGAGAAATGCTCCTGTAGCGAGCACAATAAAACATCCGTTTTATTATTTGGCGCCCGAGACAAAAAGTCTCCCAGGAATTCGCATGTAAGGTCCTGAAAATACAAAGTAAGGACTCGCGATAAAAATACGCGTGTGGAAGTCCTGAAAATACAAAGTAAGGACTCGCGGAAAAAAAAGTCTCCCGGGAAATCGCGTGTGAAAGTCCTAAAAAGCAAGGACTCGCGATAAAAGTACGCGTGTGAAAGTCCTGAAAATATAAAGTAAGGACTCGCGGAAAAAATACGTCAGTGAAAAAAATCGCGTCCTAAAAATAAAAAGTAAGGACTCGCGGGAAATAAAACAGCTGATAAACTAGAAAAGTGAAAGTCCGGAAAAAAGAGGACCCGCGACATACATTAATATTCGCGACTATAGCAGTGGGCCCCGTAGTAGCCAAAGAAAACCGGTGGTATAACGTACCAGCCCGCGGCATAGGAAAATATTTGAAAAAAAAACATTCGTGGAGAAAAAATAAAAAATAACAACAAAAAATTTCCTCAGCAAGCCAAGCGCACAGTGGAAGTGGAATAAGAAGCGTGAGAAGAGAGGAAAAAAACCCCACAGCCCCAGAGCAAGAGAAGGCAAGTAGCAGCACTAGAAAAATTGCAACTACCAACAGTGAGCATAGAGATAAAAACAATTTTTTTTTAACCTAAGCCTAAAAATTAAGACATATTTAGCCTAGAAAGAGAAAATTTTTGAGGAAAAATTAATTATTAATAAATTATTTTGTCTAAAATCCAATAAAAGGAAAAAAATATTTAGCAAAGAAAGGGAAGGAAAATTTGTTTGAAAAAATAGTGTGTGAGGAAAAATTAAATATCGCTGCTTAAAAGTAAATAAAGGAAATTTAACTTGAATAAAGTAGCCACAGCAGAAGACTACGATAACCCAGATACCCTAGTATCTGAAACCAGACAAATGATAGAAGTTGCTAAGAAGTTATATAGAAAATAAAAGTTAATAAAAATTATTGAAAACATAACTAATTTTTTTTAAAGTAGAATAGAAAATTCCTAAAAGGGACAAACGGCATAATTTTCAACATGGCCAACCCCAACAATTTAGTTAGACCTTCGATCCTATCCCAAAATCAAAACCCCACAGCCCCCCAGATAAATAATCAAAACGAACAATTAAATATAACGGAACTAAGGAATATCATATCTGAAATTGCGGCTAACGTGTTGACACAACAAGGACCACAGGTAGTCCAAAATATTTTACCCAAATTATGGCTTGGCTACAGCGGTAGACCAAGACATTGTAGAAGAACAAAGAGGAAACCTAGGAGAATTAGACAAAATACCAGATGTGGTCAAATGTCTAAAAGATTTTTCAGGTCGCCCAGGAGAATTCAAGTCCTGGAAGAAAAGTGTCGATCGTATACTGAATTTATACGAACCACTAAGGGGTACACCAAAATACTATGGCATCCTTAGTATAATAAGAAATAAGATAATAGGAAATGCCGATGCGGCATTAGAATCCTATAATACCCCTCTGAATTGGGGAGCAATTACGAAGTGTCTCGCTATGCACTACGCAGATTGACGAGACCTCTCAACCTTGGAATATCAAATGACCACACTCATACAAGGTGATAAATCGATAGACGTATTCTATCAACAAGTGTATAAACACCTATCTCTCATTCTAAACAAATTGGGTTATGAAAGTATGAGTAGTGAAACGCAGCGAATGCTCACGGAATCATATAGGAAC
Source organism: Eurosta solidaginis (assembly GCF_040869045.1). Taxonomy (NCBI): domain Eukaryota; kingdom Metazoa; phylum Arthropoda; class Insecta; order Diptera; family Tephritidae; genus Eurosta; species Eurosta solidaginis. Next base: position 141,543,560 of record NC_090324.1, read on the forward strand.
AAGGCATTAGATACATTTATTCGAGGATTAAATGAAGACTTGCCAAGATTACTAGGTACGAAGGAACCAGTCGATCTACCTCAGGCCCTCCATTTATGTCAGAAATTAGACAACCAGAATTTTAGGACAAACCACGCCAATAGCCTGAAACAGTCATACCAAGGATACCAAAAACCAACGAAAAATTACTCATCACATCAAAGAGCACAGCATTTTTACCAACAATTAGCTCATAACCCCCAAACAAGCCACCAGGCATGGCAACCCAATCAGGTAAATGCTAACGCAAGTGCGCCGCCAAGGCCACCCAAGCCTCAACCCAAACCAGAGCCTATGGATGTGGACCAAAGCATACATTCACGTAGAATAAACTACATGAATAAAGCCACGCAGAGCCGGTACCAAGGAAAAAGACCTGCGGAAAATCCCACAACTCAAAGGGAAAAGTCACAAAGAACTTTTCACATATCGGAACAAGAAGAGAGGAAGTATGAAGAGGATGAACAATCACACGTTCTTTTTTTAGCCTAATGAGCTCTTCGCTCCATTACTTTGAGGCTAGAGCGGAGAGAGGGAAAATACTAAGATTTTTAGTGGACACAGGCTCCAGTAAAAATTATTTACAACCACATTTAGCAAAGAAACGGATAAAAAACAAAGTCCCATTCCATGCCAAATCAGTCGTAGGGGACATAAAAATTGAAGAGCATGCCCTATTGAAGTTATTTAATATTGATAAGGAGCTAAAATTTTTCCTGATGCCATCCTTAAAAACATTTGATGGAATTTTAGGAAACGATACATTAAGAGATATGGTTGCTGTGATCCATACCAAGGACAATATATAGATATTGAATAACGAGAAAAGGATCAAACTTAAACAGCTCCCCTCAAAAGCGGTAAACGCCATACAAATAAAGGACGAACATTTATCGTCACAACAAAGAAGCGATATGAACGAAATTATTCATGCATCCCAAGGTTATTCTCAGAACCGGATGAGAAATTAACATATACGACAAAAGTCGTCAAAGAAATACGGACAGTAACAGATACACCTATTTACTCTAAATTTTACCCATTCCCAGCTTCTCTCAAACCAGAAGTAGAAAGCCAGGTAAACAAATTGATAGCGGATGGAATCATAAACCATCAAGGTCACCCTACAATTCACCAATATGGATTGTTCCGAAAAAGGCGGACTCAGAGGGAAATAAACAATATCGAATGGTTATAGACTATGGGGAGCTGAATTCAGTCACAACAGCAGATAGATACCCAATACCTGAAATTTCTGAAGTAATTTCAAATTTAGGGGAAAACAAATTTTTTTCGGTATTAGATGATGAGGGACCCGTAAAACTTACGGCTTACGCAGATGACGTTGCAATTGTCATAAGTGGAAAATGCCTTCCAACGATTAGTTCTTTGATGGATCGGGCGCTTCGGGATATTCATACCTGGGCATCTAATGTCGGGCTGAAAGTCAATGCGGAGAAGACGGATATGGTCTTGTTTACAAAGAGGTACAACGTCCCAGATTGGACCAGGCCTAAGTTAGGAGCGGTGACTTTACAGGAGAAACCTTGCACAAAATATCTAGGAATCATCCTAGACAGTAAGCTGTCACGGAAGCTCAACGTGGAGGAGAGGGTCAAGAAGGCCTCAACGGCACTCTATGCATGTAAAAGAATGCTGGGGTGTACGTGGGGTCTATCGCCCTCTCTTTCTCATTGGGTTTTTACAGCGATTGTAAGCCCTATTCTATACTATGGAGTTCTTGTTTGGTGGAAAGCCACACAAAAAACAACATACCTCAAAAAATTAGAGGGGGTATGCACACTATCGATGCTTTGCATTAAGGGAGCCCTGAAAACAACCCCGACGGCTGCACTGTATGCCATTCTGCACATTCCACCTGTAGACCTGGTAGCAAAGAACAAAGCGTTAACGACCGCAACCAGGCTCGATGCTTCGGGGCAGCTTGAGCGCCGACCATATGGCCATAGTAGTATAGCGTCCTCAGTCACAAGACGAACAGACTACATGATTCCCTACCTGCACTTTGAGGGAAATCTTAAGGCCACAATAGAGGTGGACGGTTGGCGCAAGGGTGCGCAAGTGGCGGACGAGGCGATACATGTGTACACCGATGGTTCCAAAATAGTGGAAGGAGTAGGGTCTGCGGTATACTGCGCTGATCCGGAATTAAGCAGATCCTACAGGCTGCCGGATTACTGTAGCGTTTTCCAAGCGGAAATATTAGCCGTAACCAAAGCAGTAGAAACCCTGGAAGAGAATAGCTTAAGCTGCAACCGTGTTAACTTTTATATTGACAGTCAAGCAGCAATTAAGGCAATAATCTCGCATAGCGCAGGATCTAAATGCGTGTTAGAGTGTAAGCAGTCTCTGGAGAGAATTGGGACAGGGAGAAGCATACATCTATATTGGGTCCCAGGGCATATGGGAATAGATGGGAATGAAAAAGCGGACGAATTAGCTAAAAAGGGCGCATCCCTTGAAGCTTGCTCCGTAGACGTCCCAATTAGATTGGGCGAGATTAAGCGAAAGCGAGAGGTGCACATGATCGACCAAGCAGAAAAGGCGTGGGTTCAAGCGCGGGGCTGTAAAGTGTCGAAGATTATGTGTCGGTCTTACAACCTTTGACTAACACAGTTGCTTCTATCATTAAAAAGAGCGGACTGTAGACTCATGACGGGTATTCTGACTGGACACTGCCTTCTGGCGTCACATGCCTTTAAATTAGGCTTGGTCAGTGATAGCAGGTGTAGGAAGTGCGGGTTGGAGGAGGAAACGATCGAGCACGTTCTGTGCTCGTGCCCTGCACTTGCCAGGCTAAGACTCCAGCTATTAGGAGTGATACAGCTGTCAGATCTAGAAGCAGCAAGTGGCTTAAGTCCTAGGAAGCTTCTAGTATTTGCCAAGAGGACGGAGTTATTTTATAACATAGGTCCTGGTTTTTGATAGGGTTTTTCAGTTTGGTCGTTAAAACAAACTTCTGGTAACACTACGGACTCAATCAGTCTATGTGAGGTCCTCATGGACCGGCCAGTTCAACCTACCTACCTAGATCTGAAAAGCGGGTTTCATCAAATTCCTCTAAAGGTTTCTGACATTGAGAAAAACTTATTTTCGGTAAATAATGGTAAATACGAATTTACTCGGTTGCCATTTGGGTTGAAAAATGCACCTTCCATTTTTCAGCGAGCGCTTGATGACATTTTGCATGAACACACAGGAAAATATGCTAAAATAATATATATATATTGACGATATAATAATTTTCAGCAAAACGGAAAAAGAGTATATTGAACATATTAAAAAAATATTTAAAACGTTGCAAGAGGCAAACATGAAAGTTCAATTAGACAAGTGTCATTTTTTCAAAATGAGGTTGAATTTTTGAGATTTGTAATATCCACGGATGGCGTAAAAACCAACCCTGTAAAAGTGGAAGCGATAGCGAATTTCCCACAACCAAAAACCATAAAGGAACTTCGTAGTTTCTTCGGAATATCCGGGTACTACAGGAAGTTTATAAAAGATTACACTAAACTAGCAAAACTCCTAACAACTCTTTTAAGAGGGGAAGAAGGCAGGATATCAAAAAATAAATCCTCAAAAATTAAAGTAAATTTAGATAAGGAAGCAATAAAAGCTTTTAATAAGGTGAAAAATTCACTTATCTCCAGGGATGTCATTCTTGCATACCCTGATTACAATAAAAAGTTTGAGCTAACTACGGATGCTTCCAACTATGCAATCGGAGCAGTCCTGTCACAAGAGTCAAAGCCTATATGAAAGGTGTTAATGAGTATTTTAAAAGGGCGTGGGCCTTAGTTCTATTGGTGGACGCCTTTTCAAGATATCGCCGTAAAGGTGGACCATGGGTGACTCTAGAATTTGTTTGTACGATATGGGTATCAAATGAAAGGTGTTAATGAGTATTTTAAAAAGGAGTGGGCCTTAGTTCTATATGTGGACGCCTTTTCGAGATATCGCCATAAAGGTGGGCCAGGGGTGACTCTAGAATTTTTTGTACGATATGGGTATCAAATGAAAGGTGTTAATGAGTATTTTAAAAGGGAGTGGGCCTTAGTTCTATAGGTGGATGCCTTTTCGAGATATCGCCATAAAGGTGGGCCAGAGGTGACTCTAAAATTTGTTTGTACGATATGGGTATCAAATGAAAGGTGTTAATGAGTATTTTAAAAGGGAGTGGGCCTTAGTTTTATAGGTGGATGCCTTTTCAAGATATCGCCATAAAGGTGGGCCAGGGGTGACTCTAGAATTTTTTTGTACGATATGGGTATCAAATGAAAGGTGTTAATGAATATTTTAAAAGGGAGTGGGCCTTAGTTCCATATGTGGACGCCTTTTCGAGATATCGCCATAAACGTGGACCAGGGGTGACTCTAGAATGTTTTGTACGATATGGGTATCAAATTAAAGGTATTAATGAGGGTTTTAAAAGGGAGTGGTCCTTAGTTGTATATGTGAAGGCGTTTTCGAGATATCGACCAAAATGTGGACCAGGGTGATCCAGAACATCATCTGTCGGGTACCGCTAATTTATTTATATATGTAATACCACGAACAGTATTCCTTCCAAGATTCCAAGGCTTTTAATTTCGCCCTGCAAAACTTTTTCATTTTCTTCTACTTAATATGGTGGGTGTCACACCCATTTTACCAAGTTTTTTTCTAAAGTTATATTTTGCGTCAATAGACCAATACAATTACCATGTTTCATTCCTTTTTTCGTATTTGGTATATAATTATGGCATTTTTTTTTCATTTTTCGTAATTTTCGATATCGAAAAAGTGGGCATGGTCATAGTCGGATTTCGGCCATTTTTTACACCAATACAAAGTGAATTCAGGTAAGTACGTGAACTGAGTTTAGTAAAGATATATCGATTTCTGCTCAAGTTATCGTGTTAACGGCCGAGCGGAAGGGCAGATGGTCGACTGTGTATAAAAACTGGGCGTGGCTTCAACCGATTTCGCCCTTTTTCACAGAAAACAGTTATCGTCCTAGAATCTAAGCCTCTAACAAATTTCACAAGGATTGGTAAATTTTTGTTCGACTTATGGCATTAAAAGTATCCTAGACAAATTAAATGAAAAAGGGCGGAGCCTCGCCCATTTTGAAATTTTCTTTTATTTTTGTATTTTGTTGCAACATATCAATACTGGAGTTGAATGTTGACATAATTTATCTATATACTGTAAAGATATTAACTTTTCTTTTAAAATTTGAATTTAAAAAAATTTTTTTTTAAAAAGTGGGCGTGGTCGTTCTCCGATTTTACTAGTTTTTATGAAGCAGACATATAGTAATAAGAGTAACGTTCCTGCCAAATTGCATCATGATATCTTCAACGACTGCCAAATTACAGCTTGCAAAACTTCTAAATTACCTTCTTTTAAAAGTGGGCGGTGCCACGCCCATTGTCCAAAATTTTACTAGTTTTCTATTCTGCATCATATGCTCAACTCACCTACCAAGTTTCATCGCTTAATGCGTATTTGGTAATGAACTATCGCACTTTTTCGATTTTTCGAAATTTTCGATATCGAAAAAGTGGGCGTGGTTATTGCCCGATACCGTTCATTTTAAATAGCGATCTGAGATGAGTGCCCAGTGCTACATACCAAATTTCATCAAGATACCTCAAAATTTACTCAAGTTAACGTGTTAACGGACAGACGGACGGACGGACGGACATGGCTCAAACGAATTTTTTTTCGATACTGATGATTTTGATATATGGAAGTCTATATCTATCTCGATTCCTTAATACATGTACAACCAACCGTTATCCAATCAAAATTAATATACTCTGTGAGCTCTGCTCAACTGAGTATAAAAATAAGTATAATAAGTATATAAGAAGAAATAAGTAATATATGCACATATGTCTGTATGTATATACCTACACAAATATGTACATATGTACATATCGTATATGAATTACTGTAAGTAGGTAAATCAAGACATAAAGAATAGAAGTTTAGTTATTACAAATATTATTGACCAGCGATAACAATTATCGATTATTACATATAAAAGATTACGATATAAATTTAATAAATAATACTAAGGGAATATCAGTCGCGAACATACCGCCCCCCCTGAACGACTGTTCAGGATGACAGGAGTGGCGCTATCTTGGTAATAGGTCGTTTGTACTCTCCGCTACTGGTATTTACTGTGACAACCCGTACTCGATCGTCGTCTCCTTTAGTAACTTCGGTTATCCTGCCAAGAACCCATTTCGAAGGTGGCAGATTCGGTTCCTTGAGGACCACAAGTGCTCCTTTCTCTAAATTAGGGGTGGCTGTCTGCCATTTTTGACGCTGTTGTAATGACGTAAGGTACTCTGTATGCCATCGTTTCCAAAAACCTTGGACCATAGCTTGTAAATGACGCCAATGATCCAAACGATTAGGATTGATATTCAAAAGAGAAGGCTCTGGTACACAAGTATACGGTTCCCCAATAAGGAAATGAGCGGGCGTAAGCGGATCAAGGTCGTCATCAGAGATTGCACTCAATGGCCTACTGTTGAGGATTGATTCAATCTGAGCCAGCACTGTAGTATACTCTTCAAATGTTAAAATGCTGTGGCCTATGACACGTTTTAGATGCAGTTTTATAGAGCGTACGCCAGCCTCCCATAGACCACCAAAATGTGGCGCAGACGGCGGATTGAAATGCCAATGCACCTGTTCGTGGGCTAGTGATTCCGCTACTTCTTTTAAATATGCTTCAGACAAAATTAGCTGTTGTAATTCGTTCATCTTTCGTTTAGCACCATGGAATGTAGTACCATTGTCAGAGTACAAATCTGTAGGTTTGCCTCTACGGGCTATGAACCGACGAAAGGCAGCTAAGAAAGCGTCGGGCGTAAGGTCGCTTACTAATTCATTGTGTAGCGCCTTTGTAGAAAAGCAAACAAATATAGATAACCAAGCCTTTCCAACCTTTGGGCTTCGTCCCCGCGAAATCTTAATAGGAACGGGTCCAGCATAGTCGAGTCCACAATGAAGAAAACAACGGCTGGGTTGCACTCGTGGTGAGGGGAGATCTGCCATGAGTTGAGTGCCGGTAGTACGTCGCTGCATAAAGCACCTCTTGCATGAGAAAACTACTTTCCTCACCAGATTCCGGGCACCAAGTATCCAGTAACGTTGGCGCAGATGTGTGACAGTAGCTTCTACTCAGGTATGGAGGTACGTTTCACGGATGTAGCGAACTAAAAGTAGTGAAACAAAAGAACATTTAGGCAACAAAATAGGATACTTAGTATTATAGTTGACGTCTGCGTGTTTGATGCGTCCACCGACGCGTAATAGGCCGTTCTGATCTATGAACGGTGTGTACCGTATCTACGATGATTTTTGTGCCAATGGTTTTTTATGTTGTAATAATTGATATTCAGCACGAAATATCGTCTGCTGGACGTGCTTAATGACGAGATTGGCTCCGCGTTGTAGCTCAGAAGAACTCAGCCATCCAAGGCGTTCACCTTTTCTGACAGATCCGAAGCGTAGACAATAGGCAACAACGCGAATAAGACGAATCCACGATGATACTCTGTTCAGCAGCTTGTCAATAACGTCGTCTTCGCTCGCTACGAAAAGTGATTGATGTTTTATTGGTTTCTGCTTAGCGAGAACTGATGAATCGTCTTGAGGTAGTGTTATATTTTTAGCTATTGGCCACTCAGCTCTGGGCAGCACAAGCCATGCGGGGCCACTCCACCAAAGTTGATGTGTGATGAGTTTCGATGGTGTTAAACCGCGTGATGCGCAATTGGCCGGGTTATGTTCTGAAGAAACGTGATGCCAATAACTTCGTGGGAAACTTTCCAATATTTCAGCAGTACGATTACATACATAAGTCGTCCATCTGCGCGGGTGTGATGAGAGCCAATGGAGTACTATTTCCGAGTCAGTGTAGCAATATACATCTTCAATGGTGAGCTTTGAATTAGCTTGATTAATTTCGTAAGCAATAATGCCGCGTTCAGTTCGAGCCTAGGTATTGATATGGGTTTTAAGGGTGCCACACGCGTCTTCGATGCTATAATGTTTGTGCGATATTCATTATTTATTTTTATTCGACTGTAAACCACTGCAGCGTATGCAACCGACGATGCGTCCGCAAAACCATGTATTTCGATTGAGCCTTCGCAAGAAGCAATGAGGCGCGGAGTTGATATTTGTTTTAATAACTCTAGCTCTTGTACGTATTGCTTCCAGCGAGCGCACACCTCAAGCGGGAGTTTATCGTCCCAATGTAGCCCCAGTAACCACAGCTCTTGAACAATACCTTGAACAAAACCACAGTTGGCGACACTATGCCCATCGTATATTTTCGACATTTCCGATAACACTAATCGTTTTGTGGGGTGTTCCACAAGCATCACTGGTTTAGTTTTTAAAAATAATTCATCGCTGCATGGATTCCACTGTACCCCTAGTATTTTTACGAATGCATCAACGGATTGTGATGTCAAATCAACGGGGTTATATTCACATATTTCTTTAGGAAGAGTATTTAGCAGCAGCCAACAGTTCGACCTCCATTTTCGCAACGAAAAATTGGCTTTAGATAATCTCAGCACTAGCCTCAGAATTTTCGTTCAACCTACGAGCAGTGTTGCCGTCATCGGTATTGCCGAAACCTGGTTTTGGTTTATCTACTATCAATCCAAGTACACTTTTATATTTATTCTGGATTTCGTTGGAACGTAGCTTTACACTCTCTTTATCTGCCTCATTCATAAGCTGCCATTTTTTTACTTCGAGGCGATAACATATGTGAAGCAAGCATTCAAAACATCTTATCCATGCATGGAGAGTAGTCAAACCAAAACCTAGATTATCTCGGTTAGGCGTAAATTCCCGTAATTCATTATTCTTATCTCTTGGAGTGGCACCACAAATAAAACACTTTTGTGGGGAAGAAGTTTCAGTCAAAGCATTGCAAACTTTTCCGTCAATCATTGTTAGAAGCATATTGTGATTTACGGAAACTTCGTATTCTTCGAGCATGTATTTTGTTGGCAACAACGCATTTATCTCCTCTAAAATTTTGTTCGTTTCAAAAACAATAAAATCTTTTGTTTCTTTAGAAAAAATAAATTTAATTTGACGACAATACATGGTAGAAGGAGGTCGAGGATTCTGCCAAACAATTTTGCCTTTTTCATCCTGTAATTGAAGAGGAACGAAAGAAAATATAAACAAAAACTCATCAGTGTCAGAACTGAATGTAAACTTTTGCTTATATGTGCTATGGCCAGAGCTTCCATCGCAACCCAACTTGCTGAATAAAGTATACTTCAAGTTTTTAGGTAATAAACTAACAAAAACTTCTTGAGTTTCTAAAACTAAACGCTCGACAGTTTTATCTAATACGGACTGGACTTTAATTTCCGCACGTGTTTCACCCACATCAATTTCATTTGAATAGCTTTCTGCCTTAGCTTTTCTTAGATTATAAAATGATGGATAAACATTATGGCCTGCCTTGATGCTCCACTTCCGAGTCGCTTTGTACCCATGATCCGTCGACTTGGTATCTACGTAGTATGATAAAGCTTCTGCGTTGCTCAAGCATCTTGCATCTGGCTCACATGTCATCTTTTTGCCGGATATTTCAGCGGTTTTCTGTGATTTTTTTATAATGTTAGCAACATTTCTGTTGCCGGACATATGCGCTGATACTTCTGCCGCATAAAGTAACTCACCAGGACTACTAGATTGCAAGAGGCCATCCACTCGACGCCGTTTGGTTTTTTCACTGCAGCTAACAAAGTCCTTCTTTCGTCTTCCGGGGCCGGGGTTACCTGAAGAAGTGGTTGGTTGGTCTGATGGCAACTTTGAATCCACTGTTATTGTAAATGTGAAGTCTGGACCCGAAAGCCACTCCGATTTTTCATTCAAAAATCGCTCCTTATGTCTTCCAGAAGTGTTCCAATTTTGATCCAGCTTCGACGAATATGCCGATATTTGTAAGCTTAAACTTTTTATCGAATACTCCGCTGCTTCGCTTAAATCGTACTTAAGTACAACAAAATTCAATAATTCTTTATATCTGGTTTCCTTCGAATGTTGAACCCAAATGTCGAAAAACTTCGTTCTTCGTACGGTTATAACTAAACTGCTTTGTGTTGTTGATTTTCCGACAGGGTGAATAGTTGGTGATTGTTGTGCTGCCATCTTAAGTGTCGTTGATAGTTCCGATTTGTTATCAGTTGTGCAGTATTTATATTACATTCAGGTATTGGCGTAGATGCTACCAAATGGGGTTGTTTTGTGTAGCGTTCCTGTGTGGTTATAACTGCATTAGGATTGCTTTGTATGTACATGTTTTTATGCCTTGGTGACTGGTGCGGTAGGTTGTGGCAAGTTGAAGTCAGTGATCTTCGCCTTGTTGCTTTTAGAGTGCTCTTGTTGACCTTGCGCGTTTATTTTTGTGTGTTTTATGGCTACGAGTTTGTTTCGTGTACCTGGGAATTGGTTTTGCCGTTTGTAGATCAGCTTTAAAGGTTCAAATATTCCGTCGGAGCTTGTACGTACATACATCCTGTTTTATATGTAGAGATAACTAAATCTAAAAACAAAATTAAAAATTATTTCGAAGTGGGAGGAGATTAAACAATATACGGATATGCCTAAAAATCTTTTTATGGAAATAGTGACGTTTTGTATTTGTGAAAATAGATATTTTAAGTACGAGGAACGAATATATACGCAATTAAAGGGTCTTCCAATGGGATCTCCGGCATCACCGATTGTCGCCGACATTGTAATGGAAGAAATTTTAGGAAAAGTAGTAAAGAACACGAGACTACTTAGTAAATACGTAGACGATGTGTTTGCATTAGTAAAGGAGGATAAACTGGACGAAACCTTCGATTTGCTAAATTCTTACCACAAAGATATACAATTCAAGATGGAGTTGGAAAAAGATGGCAAATTACCATTTTTAGACTCCTTGGTATGTAAAATAAGCAATAAAATTAAAGTAGATTGGTACCAAAAGCCTACATCTTCAGGACGTATTATAAATTATTTATCTAAACATCCGAAAAGTATGATTTTTAATACAGCGAAAAATTTTATCCGGCGAGTTTTAGATACTAATGATTCAATTTTTCACCCTGAGAATAAAAAACGTATCGAGCACATTCTCAAGATGAACGATTTCCCGTCCGGGGTTATACGTAGGTTGATAAACACGCATCATAAGGGTACCAAATCAAAAATCGAAGGTAAAAAACCGATCACATATAAATCTATTATATATATACCTGGATTTTCCGAAAGATTACAATGCTCAAATATTTATGATAAAGAAAGAATCGGAATTGCACACAAACCGGCGTACACAAACCAAATATTTTGCAAGAATATGAAAAGTAAATTAGAAACGATGGAGAAAAACAATATTGTATACAAGATACCATGTGCAGGAGACGGAGATAACATTTGTGCGAAAGAATATGTTGGCACAACGAAAAATAAGTTAAAAACAAGAATAGCAGGGCACCGATCTGACATCAAATGTTTACAATCAAGCAATACACATAAAACAGCACTTGCGGCCCACTGTGCGGAGAGCGGACATAAACCAGACTTTGACGCTGTGAGCATACTACAGCAAGAACAGCATTACAACAAACGCTTTACTTTGGAGATGCTCCACATAATAGACACGGACGAGAACAAAAGATTGAACTACAAGAAAGACTCTGAAATGTGTGCACACATCTACGGCCACTTACGTGACTCGCGAAAATCAGTTCAACAACAGCATCTCGAACAGACGCTGCCCACCTAACATCTGAACTCATGTATGTATGTTTGCAGTAATGCTAATATGTTTATACATACATATATATAAATTTGCCTGTGATAAATTGTGTAAAATAAAGTGTTTATTTATTTATTATTGTAGTCCCCGATGACGATCTCCGTTGGAGATCGAAATATATTGGAACAAAAACAACAACAACTTGTTTAATTTATTGACCTAGAGCCAGTTTGAAGAAATAATTGTTAAATTTAAAGGTCGCCAAAAATCAAAATTTGTCAAAATTAAAAATAAATGTGCAAAGAATTCGCAATGGTTTTTTCTTTCAGCTATTAGAGAATACTTGCGACTATATCATATGTAAAATTTAGCCCGGATGTCCGCGGATGTATGTTACTTTTTTGTCCCTAAATTTAAAAATATAGAGAAAAAATACCTTTTCTTCTTAATAACGGAATGTTAAATATATTGAAAATACTCTAATTGTGAAAGAATTACTATTAAAAAATTTTACTTATCTTCGAGCTTAGAATCCTTCAAAAAAATTATATAAAAGTGATCACTAAAAAAAATATGAAGCTTAATATTCAAGAAAAATTTTGCAAATTAATCAATGCATTTTACGGCAACTCCCGCTTTCTTACTTCTATTAATCAACATATATCAGCAAAAATATAAAAAAAAAGCAAAAATCCCTTTATTTTGTTTGTTTTGTTTCATTTCTCATTACACTTTTCTTGGAATAAGAACTTTGTTTTTGTCCAGCTAGCTTGTTCTACACGAAACACTGTGCATCGGTTGAATCCTCTGTATTATGCTTTTCTCTTTGACCAACGTCTTACCACACAACATAGAACGATAGCAAGGTATTGAGAGAAACATTACTTTTACCAACTATATGGTAGAGCATGTGGACTGTGGAGAGATCTTTTTTAACTATGCTGAAAAACATAACGGTAAAAAGTGATCTTTGCTACTCTATGGCGTAGTTACATTGCACTTCACTCGTTTGGGCCTTTGAAAACATATATATTTGTTTTTATTCCATTATTTTGCATTGTATATTGTATTTAAATGTAATATATACAATATATATATTAGAATGGGTCGATTTATTAACCGATATCGCGCCATCGATTTTTCGATATGATTTGGGGTCAGGAAAAAAAGTTTCACTACGCATACCCAAACAAATAATTTTCGAGCCTGCGACTTTTTGACTTTGATTTTTAAGGGTTTTTTCATAACCTACTAAAAAAATGTCATACGTCCGACCCAAAAGCGTTCACTAAAAATGTTGGTATACATGAAAATTATACAATCGAATGAAAATTTTATAGTGTTCATAGTGTTTAATGTGACAAAGTGTACCACAAATCGATTGTACCGATTTTCTATGTAATTAATGGTGTAATTTTTGTAAATTTTATTTAGTTTTCATTTGTAATTTTGTCAACCGCCACATCTAAAAATATTACGCCCCTGATGATGCCAAGCAAATTGGGCGAAACATTGAGCCGTAAGGTGGAATAAACTTTGTTTTTATTCGCACTACAACGAAATAGATCAGAATAGTTTAAAGGAAACTTAATCTCCGAAATTTTTTTTAGTAGGTCATGAAAAAACCCTTAAAAATCAAAGTCAAAAAGTCGCAGGCTCGAAAATTATTTGTTTGGGTATGCGTAGTGAAACTTTTTTTCCTGACCCCAAATCCTAATGAAAAATCGATGGCGCGATATCGGTTAATAAATCGACCCATTCTAATATATATATTGTAAGTATTACATTTAAATACAATATACAATGAAAAATAATGGAATAAAAACAAATATATATGTTTTCAAAGGCCCAAACGAGTGAAGTGCAATGTAACTACGCCAAAGAGTAGAAAAGACCACTTTTTACGGTTATGTTTACAGCATATTTAAAAAAGATCTCTCCACAGTCCACATGCTCTACCATATAGTTGGTAAAAGTAATGTTTCTCTCAATACTTTGCTATCGTTCTTTGTTGTTTGGTAAGACGTTGGTCAAAGAGAAAAGCATAATACAGAGGATTCAACCGATGTGTTAGTTGGTGTCAGACAGTGAATAGGAAATACGCTCACATCATGCTCTTTGGTTCCTTCTATTTGTTCTCTACGTTGCTTTATTTCTACGTTATTAACGAAGTATATGTAGAAGAACAATATGCTTTATAAATAAGAGGAGTAAATATAAGTAAAAAATATTGGTAGAGTAATTTCGGCTATTGTGATATGGGAGGGTAATGTGATATACCCGCTTATTTTCTGAATTATGCATGCTTCAACAAGAACTTGCTGTTTAAAGTATGCATAATGGAAGAAAACTGCTGACGAATGCTTCGTTTGTTCTGATTGCGAAAAGTTCATTGAGTGGTGGGGTCGTAAATATTTAAGTGCGTACTTTGCAAATCGATTTCTTTGAATATAACACAAATTTTTTTAAAATAAAACTTATTTTTCCATTAACGCGAGTCTATTTAGCTGTAGATCAGGTAAGTTTTCAATAAAGTGAAGTGGAATTTTTAAGAACAAATTAAATTTAAAAAAAGTTAAATTCGGCTAATGTGATATAGCCTTAGTCGTCTAATGTGATATGGTATATCACATTAAACTCCTAACCTGTTAACAACAAACAAGTGTTGTATTTTCTGTATTTTGTTAGATCATGCCCAAGAAAGGCAATATTCGAAAGTGGGATGCCGAGAGTATGAGGAAAGACATTTTAGCTGTGAGAGGAGAAAAGATGGGTATACTCTTGGCTTCAAAACCACTAGGGAGCAAACCTGTATTCAACCAAGGTTTGGAAATGGAACTGGGACAATATTGACAACTCATTTTCTTTGACAAAGGAATGTGCGGGTAAGGATTGGTTGTATGTCTTTCTAAACAGGCACAAGTCCGAAATAAGCCTTCGAAGCACGACAGGAACTTCAAGGCTTTAATGAGGAAAGCGTGATTGATCATTTCCTACGGTTCACCAACCCTTCAAAAGAAAACCCAATGCTGCTCATTTTAGACGGTCATTATAGACATACCAGAAATATTGAGGTTCTTGACAAAGCTCGTCAAAATGGTGTTGTTATTATATCTTTACCACCACATTGTACAAACAAGATGCAACCTCTCGATAAATCGTTTATGGGGCCCCTTAAAACCCACTATAACAACGAGAACAAGGCCAAAAGATAACCCAATTCGACGTTGTTGAGTTGTTCTTAAAAGCATATCTTAAGGTTCAAACAGCTCAGGTCGCAATAAATGGGTTTAAGTGTACTGAAATGTATCCTTTTGATAAAGATATATTTCAAGAAATCGGCCCTATCGCTGAAAGACAAGATCATTTTCAAGAAGAAGCTTCTATGCAAGCAAACTTAGAAGAACCAGTCGCCAGCACTAGTAGTGCAGCTATGAGCAAATTTGTAACACCTTGGGAGATCTCACCACAACCGAAAATAAAAAAATCTACCAGTTTCAGAGGTAAGCGATCAGTTGCGACGGTATTAACAACATCACCATACAAATCATCTTTGGAGGAGATCATAAGAAATGCCGAGAAGCAAAAGGAGAAGCCACCAAAATCCCGTAGTGGTAAAAACACTCGCAAAAAGCCAAATAGGGAAAGTTCTGCGAGCGAATCTGAAGAAAGTTTGCAGATGAAGACCTTTGGATAGAGGCTCCACCTAGTAACGATACGGTGTGTGCTTTTTGTAATAAGGTATTTGAGATTGACGAAGGCAACCCAACATGGTTATCGTGTTTACAATGCGATTTAATTAGGGCACACAGTAAATGCCTCCCTAAACGGCAAGCTATTTTTGTATGCGAGTCTTGTGAGTCATCCTAGGAAATTGAGACTCAAAATCTCTTCAATATCTAATTATCTATTAATGTATTTTATTTAAACTTGATGAATAAAATGTTTGGTTTTGTTTGAAGTTCTGAATAATAAATGAAAATATATAAAATTTCCATGGGTCTTACTTTTATACATATTTGTCTGGGGCTAAACTCTTCCGGGAGTATGGGCGTATAATGTGATATATATATATATCACTTTACCCGAATAGAGTATATCACATACCCGCCAAATTTTACAAAGCCCTCTTTTCGACTATTTTTGATTTCAGTGGAAAATCTTCCGACTGGCTGAAAATAGAATACTCATAACTTAAAATTAACTACGCAATATATCAATACACTACATTAAGCAATAATATTTGAATAAAAGTGTGAAATTATGGAGTAATAGAAGAACAAGGATTACCTATATCACAATACCCGAAGTTACTCTACTTATTTTAAGAAGGTGGTTAAACTATAACCCTGCTACTTTATCTATTAAAAATTGAAACGATCAAAAGGCAAGGCTAAACTATGCCGACCTTAACTGCAGCTTAAATTCACAAAGAAAATTTAAGCAAAAATTTTGCCTTCAATGTGGCTAATTAGAAATAGTTGTCTTAAAGAAAAATTTGATAAATACTTAGCGTTATAAAGTACGATATACATATATTGAAAATTACCTTAGTAGTATGGTTTCATTTGACTTGAAAAAAGTTTCATTTGAAATGAAAAAAGTTTCATTTAAAATGAAAAAAGGTTCATTTGAAATGAAAAAAGTTTCATAATTTATTTAATAATTTGGGAAAAATTTAAACAACGTGACATCAGGACGGACAAGGCGACAGCTGTTTCGATTATACCTTGTAAATCTCTTCAAAGCCTTTTCTCCCGGGAGTGGGAGTCGAACTCGCACCCCTACGATAGTTGAAATGGTTGTAAACGCATTCAGCTACGTCATGCCTGTTGTGAAGTCTTTCCCAATTGCCTTCTTTTTGAATATTTTAATCTTTTACACATTGCATACTTCGTATGCAATTATGTGTCTTTCCCAATTGCCTTCTTTTTGCTTCACAACAGGCATGACGTAGCTGAATGCGTTTACAACCATTTCAACTATCGTAGGGGTGCGAGTTCGACTCCCACTCCCGGGAGAAAAGGCTTTGAAGAGATTTACAAGGTATAATCGAAACAGCTGTCGCCTTGTACGTCCTGATGTCACGTTGTTTAAATTTTTCCCAAATTATTAAATAAATTATAAAAAATTAAAAAATTGCTTCAAATAAATGTTTTCATACATTTAAAAAAAAAAAAAAAAAAAGCAATATGGGCAATCCCCGATTATTAAAAATCATACAAAAAAGTTTCATTTGAATTGAAAAAAGTTCCATTTGACCTGAAAATACCATATAAATATATTGACAATTACCTTAGTAGTATGGTTTCATTTGACTTGAAAAAAGTTTCATTTGAAATGAAAAAAGTTTCATTTAATATGAAAAAAGTTCATTTAAAATGAAAAAAGTTTCATTTAAAATAAAAAAGTTTCATTTAAATTGAAAAAAGTTTCATTTAAAATGAAAAAAGGTTCATTTGAAATGAAAAAAGTTTCATTTGACCTGAAAATGCTATAGAATAATTTAGTGTAAATAAGCTGACAATATTTGAATAAAGAGGCATTCATGCATTCACTTATTGACACCTCACAAAACACTATTAATTTTTCCACAATGTATAACACGGAGACCCTTTATGGTGGCTATGAAAAATGTCCCGCTTTGGGAACAATCTCTCTTGTAGTGTAAGCAGCCAACAATTCAATTTAATCCAAAATATTTAAATCAGTCTAATATTCTAACCTGCTACAAAAATAGTCTAAATGTTCATCAACACATAAAAATGTATTTGAGAATTAATGCTGACACAGCCATTAATAAACAGACGTATACAACACACAACCAAACGAATTTGAATCCCAGCAATTTGCATTCCTGCAACTTGCAAGGTTAGCATTTCTAATAATTTGCAGCTCATATATGTAGGTACATATTTTGTGCCGAGTAGTATGTAGGTATGTAAGTATGTATGTTTAAGGTAGTTATGTATGTAAGTATGTAAGCTTAAATGTAAATAGATATGTAAGAATATGTTTAGAATAATCTAATATAAATTGGCTGAATTATTTGAATAAAGACAATTCGACATTCATAATTCAAGCAGTGAAATCTTCTTTGTTTTAATTGCGTTAGGGACCTTTCTACACTCTCTTCGCGAAGAGATCTACCCTCATGGTCACAAATGAACGACTTTCTCACCTCGAGATATAAAGTCGTTGAAAGGGTCAATAGGCTTCAACCAAGCCAAAGCAAAATAAAACCAACCCTTGTGGCAGAATCTTAAAAGGAAACTTGCCAATGTTGCAACTCCTCGCACCTTTTTAGATTCTGTCCAAATTTTCTGTGCAAAAGCGGGCATTCGTAAAACAAGCTAAGCTGTGTACAAACTGCCTTAGCATCACTCATATCATCAATGAGTGCACGAGCAAGTGGTCATGTTCGGCATGTCATCAAGGCATCACACGCTGTTGCATGTGAATCCACAACCTCCACGTTCCACCCCGTGAACGAATGCATCAAACGTGCAGCAAACAACTGCTAAGTCAAAATCTACCGTCCGACGAACGCAGAATAGCTCCAATTATAGCGAGCTACCGTGTTGTTCAAAACACGCACCGGTTTAATCATTGCATGCAGCCAATGATAACCAAATTCTCCTTCCACCTGCTATGGTCACAGTCGAACACGAAGGGGAAGGAACTGAGGTCCCTTATTGATCAGGGCTCGGAAAGAACTTTCATTTCCTCGAAAGTTCAACAACGGTTGAAACTTCCATTCGAACATTCGAAATTTCTGGCATGGGTGGAGAAGGCGTACAAGAGTCCTGCAAGCTTTGTCCTTTAACACTAGTTGCAAGGCCATGAAAAGGATAAAGGCTCATGTCATTGTGTTCCCGCAGCTAACGAAGAATCTGCCAACATCCACCATCAGCCGCAAAATCTAGCAGCAGTTAAACTCCTTGAGCTCGCTGATCCCAGTTGCCACATACCAGGTCAGACTGACATGGTAATTGACAGCGACATACTTCTACAAATTCTGCTGGTGGGTATAAGAAAGGTGTACGAGAGCATACTTGCACAACAAACCATTTTTGGTTGGATTCTCAGTGATCCAAAAACTGAAAATGTTGTGTCATTCTCTGCACAAGTCCAAAAAGTGCCAAACGAGACACTCAGTTCTTAATTGAGAAAATGTTGGGAAGAGGAGGGAATTCCACAAACTCCACAGATATCCCCTTAGGATCAAGCGTGTGAGCAGATATATGCACCAACCACGACGCGTGCACCAAACGGTCGATACATTGTTCGACTTCCATTCAAGGAAGAGTTTCCGGAAAAACTCTCTCTCACAAATCCCGCCCGGCTTCCCTAGAGCAGTTTTTCAGGGCGGAGCGAACGCTTCAGAAAAAGGGGGAGTTAGGTACAATGTACAACAATGTGTTGCAAGAATATCTCGACCTTGATCATGACATGGACCCTGCCGCCCCATGCGAAATAACTTCGAATGGCAAGGTCTTCTCATTCTACTTGCCACATCATGCGGTAGTAAAACCAAATAAGGTCACCACCAAAGTTCGTGTGGTTTTCAATGCCTCTAAAAAATCTGGGCCAGGGAAATCCCTGAATTACGTGTTATACACTGATCCAACCAGATCTCATGCTACTGATTTTACACTGGCGCATGCATAAGTATGTGTTCAATGGAGAAATTGAAAAAATGTACCGTCAGATCCTCATACACGAGGACGATAAAGATTTTCAGCGAATCCTATTTCGCAAAGCGGTCAACTCCATTGTTAGCGATTTCAATCTAAAAACGATTACATTCGGCATCAATTGTGCACCATATCTCGCTATTCGGACGTTGCATCAACTATCCGATGACACGAAATCGATATACCCCTTGGCTGCAACAATTCTTAAGGCGCAGACGTATGTCGACGATATCCTATCAGGAAGTCACACCATCGATAACGCTCGTTAAAGTGATAAAAGCCCTTAAATCAGCTGGTTTTATATTAAAGAAATTAACGGCTAATCACCCGGCCATATTAGAACAGCTTCCGAAGGAGGATCTTCTACAATCCAACTTCTTGAAATCTGAGAGCACTTCCAATACCAAAACTCCTGGCATTCGATGGAACGCGCTCACGGATAAATTTTCATACACCATTCTGCCGGAACACACCCAAAATACGCTCACAAAGCGACAAATTTTATCTTTTGTTGCAAAACTTTTTGACCCGGCAGGATGGCTGTCGCCAGTTATGATCCTGGCCAAGATGCTTCTCCAAGAAATCTAGCTGGATGGCAGCGATTGGGATGAAAGCGCCAATTCCGCAACATTATCAAATTGGCGACATTTCGCAGAAAATCTGCAAGCCATTTGTCACATCGACATCTTTCGATGGGTTAGTATCGTTCCACGGCAAGACACCCAAATCCACGGGTTTTGTGATGCCTCGGAAAAGCATATTGCGCAGCGATTTACATGCGGGCAACCATATAAAATCTTCTCTTTGGTTACGAAAGGCAAAGTTGCCCCCATAAAAACTGTAAGCTTATCCCGCTTAGAGCTATGTGGTGCAGTCCTACTCGCCAAACTGGCTTCACCTGTTCGAAAAAAGCTCGACTTAGAAGCATGCAACACATTCTTATGATCAGATTCTGAAATTGTACTAGATTGGCTAGAAAAATCTCCATCGACTTGGAAGACTTATGTGGCCAACCGTACCTCTCAAATTCGAGAATATCTTCCTAGCGGCACCTGGCGCCATGTACCTAGCCAAGACATCCCTGCTGATCTTGGCACACGTGGTTGCAAGCCGCATGATTTGATAGGCTCTTCACTTTGGTGGCAGGGACCACAATGGCTTTCTTGCCACATTTCGGCATGGCCAAATCCGAAAGCAGGTAGCGCTTCTCCACCCGAGAAACGCAAGGTCGAAGCATATCACGCACTCGAGGAAGAGCACGATATTCTTCAACGTTTCTCCACATATTCTGGAGCTCTCCGTGTGATTGCATACGTGCTCTGCTTTGCGAACAATGCCTGCAACAAATTCAAATCGGTGGCAACAACACATAACCCCATCTGACCCACAAAGAGTTGCAACATGCAAAACGCGGCTTGTGGCAATAGCACAATCTCGCTACAAAACAAAATGCCAATTGGCAAAAAGAGTTCCCTTCTGACTCTTAACCCCTTTCTTGATGGAGACAGACGCCTGTATCGGTGGCAGATTGGAATATTCTACATTACAATACAACGAGAAGCATCCAATAATTCTTCCTCCGGATTCAAGGCTATGCCAGTTGTATCTAAAGTTTTTACACCGCCTGTTTCTTCATGCAGAAATACGGTTAATGCTCGAAATGGTGAGGCAAGAGTACTACGTACCAAAACTAAAGCCTCTTATAAAGAAATGCATTTTTAAATGCAAATCGTGCATGCTTTTCAAACGGAAAACGCGCACGCAAATAATGGCAGCGCTACCACTTGAGCGCTGCAATTTCTCACTCCCCTTTTCCATAACAGGAGTAGACTTTGCAGGCCCATTCCAAATAAAAGCAACGGTTCTGAGGTCGACCACTATCATAAAAGGGTACGTGGCTGTATTCGTCTGTTTTTCCACAAAGGCAGTACACCTCGATCTATGCTCGGACCTTACCACCGAAACCTTTCGAGCAGCATTCGCCTAATTCGTTGGCAGACGAGGTTATCCCTCAAAAATGATGAGCGACAATGGTAAAACGTTAATTGACGCTCAGCGCGCACTCGAACGCGACTTTGTTAAATTTCTTAACGAATGCTCCGCAGGCATTGTCCAGAAATATGCCCCACAGGGCGTAAACTGACAGTATATCCCACCCAGTGTCCCTCATATGGGCGGCCTGTGGGAATCCGCAGTAAAAAACTTTAAAACCCACTTCAAAAAAACCGCTGCATCCCACAAGTTTGCATTCGAAGAATTCACGATGCTGTTGGTGCGTATTGAATCAGTTCTTAATTCGTTTCCTCTAACCTCACTATCCCAGGACTGACTTAACAGCGCTTACTCCGGATCACTTCGTTCGAGGTGCATCGCTATAAGCCATTCCTGAGCCAAACGCGGAAGACATCTCCTGGATAATTCGATAGGAAAAACTCAAATCGCTTGATCACCAATTCAGTCGACGCTGGAAAGAGGATTCTCGGAAGGGCCTTCAGGAACTCTATAAATTGCAACGCCACAGCGAAATCCTCAACCAGGCGACCTCGTCGTAATCAAAGAAGATTCGCTCACACCCACTGAGTGGCGTCTGGGACGAATCGAGAACGTTCGCCTCGGCCATGACAACCATATTCGGGTTGTAGATGTATGCACCCAAAATGGGCTTGTCATGCGCCCCTTAGTTAAACAGTGCTTTATTCCAATGGAGCACCCTTCGCGCACAGCGCTATAACCTATATACGTCTTCCGCGTAGCACCTCTCTGCAGGGCGGTCAGGATGTTTAAGCCACCTTCAACAATATTTAGACGGCGGCGAAATTCCTATGCGCAGCCGTGCGCGGCGAGTCAAATACTATCAACCGACAAACGCGGACGCGCTCGTATATATGTACATATATTTACAATGTGAATATCAAAGCCCTTTTTAAATAAAGTGATATTAACTTTGTAAAAAGTAAAAGTGTAAAAAGTTATAAAAGGTGAACTGTTAAAGCATAAACGTAATTGAAAATTAAAATTTATAACGTGTTGAACCCAAGAGGCTTTTTATTTCCTTTTATTAGAGTGTAGCGAAGGGAGACCAGAGCTATTCAGACTTGATAACGCGGATTCCAAATTACTGAGCCGTATTCTAATATTGGCCTAACTAGTGTTGTAAAAAGTGCTTTAGTTATGTAAGGGTCGTTAAATTAGTTTGACCACCGTTTAACAAATGCAAAAACACCTTTGCCTTTATTCACTGTAGGATTAATATGACGATTGAAACTAATAGCGTTTTCTTTTCTGAAATAAATTGTTGCCTAGGTAAATGGTAAAGCCTTAATAGAGTTACTCCTACCCCAGAAAATTTTGAACATTTATAGTGCATGCGAAGAACATAAATGGCTAACCCGTGTAGTAGCTGATTTTCATAAACGCGCTGTCAATGATAATAAAAATTCATTAGCAATTAATTCCTTCATTTCAATTTTCTTCGATAAAAATTTGTGAAGTTACGAAAATAAATTGTCACCATCAGCTGGTTTAGCAGAGTTGCACTGCCACACCTCCATTTTATGCAGGGTAAAAGTGTAACGCTTTTTCCTTGCGAGCAGGCAACAATTTTCTCAAAAGTACGAAATACCCCGTAAAGGCGTTACCTGCTTTTCAGAATAGAAAAAAATATATTAACAACCATTGTTCGGCGTACAAAAAGCGTAACAATTTTGCCAGAAAAGAAAACGCTATAAGTTTGGAATCCATCATAACTCCCAAGTCAGCAAAATTATCTACAGTTTCTAGACTATAGTTGTTAATTATATATGAAGCTGGTTGCGAAATTCTCCGAGAAAAACACGTGAATTTACATTTTTTGAGATTGAACGGCATATAATTTACATTTCACCAGGTAATTTAAATCCATTTGAAGCAAGGAATGTTCCTCAACCGAGGCATATGATTAAAAAAAGTTTTACATCGTCTGCGTAAATCAAGATTTTTGAGTATTTAATTGTATTAGATACATCGTTTATGAAAAAAAAGAACAGAATCGGACCAAGAGGGCTGCCCTGAGAAACACCAGAAGAAACACTGATGTCCAGAAAGTGTATTTTTAAAGATTACTTTTTGATTACGATTACCAGGATACGAAGAAATTCAACATATAAGACGGGGTTGAAAACCAAGTGGACCGAGCTTATGAATAAGTAATGGGTGTGATACTTTGTCGGAAGCTTAACTGAAATTGGTGTAAATTACATTGGTGTGAAGGCCTTTTCTAAATCCATTAGAACCTTGAGGGGTAAATTCCAGTAGTTGATTTGCCTTACAGAACCCATGTTGCGAGCTTGCAATTTTGGGGGAAATAGAGAACGTTAGGTGGTGGGTAACAATAGCCTCAAATAACTTTTGGATAGCGAATAACTATGCTATGCCCCAGTAGTTTCCATTTTTATGAAGCGGGATAAGAAAAGATTCCTTCCACATTGTTGGAAAAACGCCATATATTAAAGATAAATTAAATAAATTTGTAAGCGGCTGATAGATGTTTGCAGCACATTTTTTAAGAAAGTGTGTCGGGATACTGTCAGGGCCGTATGTATTGTAGTGTAAACAGCCAACAATTTAAGGCCAAATATTTAAATCAGCTACCCTGTAACAAAAATAGTCTAAATGTTCATCAACACATAAACGCATTTTTCATTCTGGCTGACATAGCCATTCACACGATTTAATACAGGTGTGTGTACATGCATTAAAGCAAATTTGCGAACGTTGCATTTCCCTCAAAAAGTCACAACTGAACACAGGTGTGTAGGTACATATTTTGTATCAAGTTGTATGTAGGTATGTAAGTATGTATGCTTAAATGTAAATATGTATGTAAGAATATGTTAGAATAATTTTGTATAAATAAACTGACAACATTTGAATAAAATAGCAATTAAGCATTGAGCTGTGATCACTCACAACGCAGTCTATTTTATTTCAAACCTTTTACATGGCGATCCTGCCTATGATTCTTCTGGCTGATTTTTCTGCCTAATTTCATAGCTGGCAAGGCCTTTACTGGCTGATTACAGCCTAAGCTTTATAAAAGGAACAAAGAGTGAAGCTATAAAACGAGTTTTTTACTCTAAATTTTATCCTGGAAGAAGAAAAGCAAAAAGGAGCTGACCAAAGCTGTAAGCTAATTTGAATAAATTTGGAACACTCAAAAGTGACGCCATTTAGCAATTTTTATGATAATTTATGGGCTTTATTATCGAACTGATGCAGGAGCAGTGGATATGACCAATTTGGAGCACTCAAAAATGACGCCATTTAGCAATTTTTAGGATAATTTACGGGTTTTATAATCGAAATGATGCAGGAGTAGTGGATATGACCAGTAAAAATATTGATATTACCTTGGAAGGAACAAAAGAACCACATTCGGAATAAACAAAAAGACTGGCAGCATAATAAGTATAAATATAATAAATATAATTACCTTAATTTTAAAATAGTTTTAACATTTTAGACAGCATAATAAGTATAAATATAATAAATATAATTACCTTAATTTTGAAATAGTTTTAAAATTTTAGACATAACTTCTAAGCAGGACATATATTCGGGCAACCTAACGGCTGCCTATTTTAATTTAAATTTTTGCTGTAAAAACCTGTTTTTTTTTGCTAAATTTTGAGATATGTTCCAAGCAGAGGACATACAAAGTCAAAGCCAATTTGATCAAATTTTTGAAAGATTAGTTAAACTAAATCTGAAGTTCCAAGAAGGTGAAAACAAAACACCTGAAATACCCAAGCAGGGCCCTAAGCCAATAACAATCGAGGAATATAGACAAAGAAATAAGATTCAAAAAATTGAGCAACCTAAAGTTCCAAAACCGATAAAATTTAAAAGAAAAAGAGGAGGAAAGCAATTTGCCATTCGAAAAACAATAGCCAAAATTTATGAAAAAATTAATTTAAGTACAAATCAGGCAGAAAAAATTAAACTAAAACAAGACATCAAGGAATTAAGGAAAACAATTATCAAAATAAAAATCAAACCTAGCAATGTAAACATTAGGGTGTTGAAAAAAAAAATAAAAATAAAATAAAATTTTCTAAAACTATTGGTTTTAAAATTATGGAAAATCAAGAAAAATTTAAAGTTATGTAAAAGGCCCACTTGAGGACCATAAAAACGAAATTAAAATTGTAGATGAGGAAAAAACTCTAGTATGGTTGAAAAAATGGTGGAAACTTATTGATATGCCTGGGGAACCAAGAATATGGAATGTAAGAAACTCACCAGCAACAACACCCGAAGAATTATATAGGTGCGAAGTCAAATTTATGGGAAGAACAGATTAATATATTGAAAAAAAAAGAAAAAATTTTTTAATAAAAGAAACAAAAACAAACAATTTTTGTCTTCATATTTTTTTACGACGGGAAGCCAAGAATCAAAAATAGAAAAACCAACGGCAAACGTTGTAAACTCAGTCCAACTAGTAGATCATACTGAGGCACTAGATACTATCAAAATCATGCTTCTAATAATCTGCGTAGTCAGTTGCATCAGTTTGTTTCTGAAACTCTACTCAACCCATAATAAATTCCTAAAAAAGCGATATACCAGCCGCGCAGATGGTTTAGATAAGGTTTAACTAAATTTTAACTACCATCCCCAATGGGCAAATGGGAAGATATCGTTAAACTACTTATAGAAGAAAAAACGATAGGAGAAAAATCTTACAAATGTATTAATAAAAATACAAAAGTAAAGGCAGAAACAGTTAAAGCATCTTAAAATAATAGTTGAAGTATTTAACAAAATAGGAAAAATACTTCAACAGTTGAATGGTAAACTAGACGGCAATCGAAAGGACCAAGCATATCAAATTTTTGTCCAGCGTTAGAGACAAATTGGTGTCCCAACACAATAATTATAGAGGAAATTATAGAAGTTCTTTCAATACGTATAATAATAATATAATAATAATAATAATAATAATAACAGGTAAAATAACCAAAGACCTGGTCGAAATTTCGTATCGCGAGGAAATACCCGCAATAATCAGAAATGTCCGAAATGTTACACAACAGGAAAACCAACAAACTCCACCCCAATAAATAACAAATTATATATTTTCAATTTACATCTTAATAGCTACATATCTTCCAGAACAACTCTGGATGATTCCATATGAACCCTCCCAATCGATACGGGAGCGGATATTTCAATAATAACAAGTAAGGAAGGTTAAGTTCGGGTGTAACCGAACATTACATACTCAGTTGAGAGCTATGGTGACAACATAAGGGAAAATAACCATGTAGGAAAATGAACCGAGAGAAACCGTGGAATGTGTTTGTATGACATGTGTATCAAATGAAAGACATTAAAGAGTATTTTATGAGGCCATAGTTCAATAGGTGGACGCCATTTAGGGATATCGCCATAAAGGTGGATCAGGGTTGACTCTAGAATTTGTTTGTACAATATGGGAATCAAAAAAAAAAGGTGCTAATGAGTATTTTAAAAGGGAGTGGTCCTTAGTCCCATAGGTGGACGCCGTTTCGATATCGCCATAAAGGTGGACCAGGTGACCCTAGAATTTGTTTGTACGATATGGGTATCAAATTAAAGGTATTAATGAGGGTTTTAAAAGGGAGTGGTGGTAGTTGTATAGGTGGTCGCTTTTTCGAGATATCGCCATAAAGGTGGACCAAGGGTGACTCTAGAATGCGATTGTACAATATGAGTATCAAACGAAAGGTGTTAATGAGTATTTTAAAAGGGAGTGGGCCTTAGTTCTATAGGTGGACGCCGTTTCGAAATATCGCCATAAAGGTGGACCAGGGGTGACTCTAGGATGTGTTTGTACGATATGGGTATCAAATTAAAGGTATTAATGAGGGTTTTAAAAGGGAGTGGTGGTAGTTGTATAGGGGGCGCCTTTTCGGGATATCGCCATAAAGGTGGACCAGGGGTGACTCTACAATACGTTTGTACAATATGGGTATCAAACGAAAGGTGTTAATGAGTATTTTAAAAGGGAGTGGGCCTTCGTTCTATAGGTGGACGCCTTTTCGAGATATCGCCATAAAGGTGGACCAGGGGTGACTCTAGAATATGTTTGTACGATATGGGTATCAAATGAAAGGTGTTAATGAGTATTTTAAAAGGGCGTGGGGCTTAGTTCTATAAGTGGACGCCTATGCGAGATATCGCCATAAAGGTGAACCAGGGGTGACTCTAGAATGTGTTTGTACGATATTGGTGTCAAATTAAAGGTATTAATGAGAGTTTTAAAAGGGAGTGGTGGTAGTTGTATATGTGAAGGCGTTTTACAGATATCGACCAAAATGTGGACCAGGGTGACCCAGAACATCATCTGTTGGATACCGCTAATTTATTTATATATGTAATACCTGCAAAGATTTCAAGGGTTTTTTTTTCACCCTGCAGAACATTTTCATTTTCTTCTACTTAATATGGTAGGTGTCACAACCATTTTACAAAGTTTTTTCCAAAGTTATATTTCGCGTCAATAAACCAATCCAATTACCATGTTTCATCTCTTTTTTCGTATTTGGTATAGAATTATGGCATTTTTTTCATTTTTCGGAATTTTCGATATCGAAAAAGTGGGCGTGGTCGTAGTCGGATCTCGCTCATTTTTTACACCAAGATAAGGTACGTTCAGATAAGTACGTGAACTAAGTTCAGTAAAGATATGTCGATTTTTGCTGTAGTTATCGTGTTAACGGCCATGCGGAAAGACAGACGGACGACCGTGTATAAAAACTGGGCGTATCTTCAACCGATTTCGCCCATTTTCACAGAAAGCAGAAAAAGGATTGGTAAATTTTTGTTCGACTTATGGCATTAAAAGTATCCTAGACAAATTAAATGAAAAAGGGCGGAGCCACGCCCATTTTGAAATTTTCTTTTATTTTTGTATTTTGTTGCACCATATCATTACTGGGGAGTTGAATGTTGACATAATTTACTTATATCCTGTAAAGATATTAAATTTTTTGTTAAAATTTTACTTTAAAAATTTTTTTTTTTAAAGTGGGCGTGGTCCTTCTCCGATTTTGCTAATTTTTATTAAGCGTACATATAGTAATAGGAGTAACGTTGCTGCCAAATTTCATCATGATATCTTCAACGACTGCCAAATTACAGCTTGCAAAATTTTAAATTACCTTCTTTTAAAAGTGGGCGGTGCCACGCCCATTGTCCAAAATTTTACTAATTTTCAATTCTGCGTCATTGTTTGAATTTTATTATCTTATTTTTGCATGTCCAAGTGAAAAAATCAAGCACAGACAAGTTAATGCTTACAAAGTATGCGTTTTATTCTTTTGCAGTTCAAATTGAGAATCCGAATATATTAAAATGGATACAAAGCGAAAAAAGAACAGACAAAGTTTAGGGTTGCATGAATATGTACGTTGTACACAGAATTGTATTTCAACACGCCTCCTCAACGTTCATATGCATGCATATTAAATAAAAATATACATTCAATTAATTTAAACCTAGCATCATCATTAATTTCTCATGGCTAGGTTTAGGCAAATTCTTAGTCAAAATATCAGCAACCATGTCACTGCTACAGCAATATTTGAGATTAATGTCGCCTCCTCTATAGATATCTCGTATATAATGGTATTTAATGTCGATATGTTTGCTTCTTGCATGGTATACGGGATTCTTCACTGGTTATCTCCATTTACTACGATTGCCTTAGGGAACTCGAGCTTCATCTCACCAAAAATTTGTCGTAAAAATGCAGCCTCCTTAACTGCAGATGTAAGAGCCATGTATTCAGCCTCAGTACTGCTGAGCGCTACCGTTGATTGTTTTTTCGACTCGTAAGAAAAAACTCCGCCAGCTAGTATAAACACATATCCCGTATATGATTTACGATCACTACCATCTCCGCCCCAATCTGCGTCTACAAAGCATTCCACATCTTTACTCTTTCGATGATATGTTAGCATTTTATCTTGCGTTGAATTTAAATATCGTAATATTCTTTTGGCTGCTGCTAAATGCTCGGAATGCGGATCATTATTTCTCTGCGCCAGTTTGCAAACTGAATGCAAAATATCTGGTCGTTTGCACACAGCTAAATACATTAACGACCTTATCAAAGATTGGTACTGAACCTGGCCGGCTTTCTTACAATTTTCCTTATCGCAATTCACCTGGTGCCCTGCATGCAAGGGAATAGAAATTGGTCTGCTGTCCATCATTCCAAAATCATTTAATATTTTTCTGATATGAGCCTTTTGCCCAATGGATATAGAACCTGTTTCACCATTACGATTCACTTCCATACTTAGAAAATGCTGCACTGGTCCTTTGTCGACTACCTCTACTTCCCTTGCTATACTGGCTTTGATATCATGCATTTGCTTATAGTCAGAACTAGCTATCAGCAAATTGTCAACATAGACCGCGATAATATTCATTTGCCCATTTCGGTGATTTACGTATACACATGGTTCAATTTTACATGGTTGGAAACCAATCTTCTTTAAAATTGTATCTAATTTCAAGTTCCATTGACGCCCGGACTACTTAAGTCCATACAGGGCCTTTTTGAGTTTTAAGCAATGATTAGGGAACCATTTATTAACGAACATTCCCGGCTGACTCATGTATATGTTATCGCCTAACTCACTATTTAAATATGCGGTGGACACATCCATTTGATGGAGATGTAATCCATATTCTGCTGCTATCGCAAAAATCATTCGTATGGTGCTATACCTAACGACGGGTGAAAATGTTTCGTCGTAGTTCACGCCATATACCTGTGAGCACCCTTTTGCGACTAACCTAGCTTTGAAAAGTTCCACGTTACCATTCGTATCTTAATCGCATATACCCATTTGCACTTTACAGCTTTTGCCCTTTAGGAAGTTCTGTAAGTTGCCACGTTTCATTTTTTAATAAAGAATTATACTCGTCTTGCATGGCCTCATACCAGTTATTAGCATATTTACTTGATAATGCTTGCTCTACAGACTCTGGTACCTTTATGTCATCGACGTTTACTAAATTTAAGTAATTACATTGCTGCCTGGACCAGGTAGACCCAGGCACCTCACTACGAACTAATCGTGGCCTGCCACGAGACTTCTTTAAACTAACATCATCTGCTGGCGCTTCGTCAGCTGACTCAAATTCATCGTCACTCTTTTCTGGTTTATTCAGCATCACTTCTCTGTTTTCGATCGGTGTTGTATCTAAATTTGTATATTTTTGTTGCACCTCGTTGTCAAAAATCTTCATATCAAATGCAATTCCTTTTTCTTGCACACTTTCTCCAACCTTAACACTCAACTGTTTATTTTGTTCAGCTGATGTCGACTCAATAAAGTAGACGTCCCTACTCACTATCAATCGCTATGTTTGTTTGTCATATAATCTGTACGCTTTTGACGTATCGGAGTAACCAACCATGATATACTCCTTGCCTCTTGGTTTAAATTTATCTTTTTGTGTCTTATCTAACGCTATCGCGCGTGATCCAAATATACGCAAATGCCCTACTACTGGCTTATAACCATCCCACGCTTCGTATGGTGTCATATCATTCAATGCTTTTGTTGGTGCACGGTTTCTTAAATATGCCGCCGTATTAACAGCCTCAGCCCACAAAGATTCATCTACACCAGAGCTTACAATCATACACCATGTCATTTCAATTAATGTGCCATTTAGTCTCTCAGCTATGCCGTTTTTCTGTGGTGTATAGGGCACTGTCAATTGTCGCACAATACCGCGGTCCTTAAGAAACTTATCAAACGCATTGTTTACAAATTCCGTGCCATTATCACTGCGAAGCTTTTTTATTCTTTTTTGGGTTTGGCACTCAACCATTTGCTTAAACTCCTTAAATTTATCAAATACTTCGTCTTTGCATTGTAAAAAATATACAAATACAAATCGTGTTTTATCATCAATAAACGTTAGTACATATTTTGCATCACCAATTGATTCATGCCTCATGGTCCCACACACATCAGTGTGAATCAATTCCAAAATATCTGTTGCCCTGCTATCTGACTTACTGTATGGCCGCTGTGCACATTTAGTGGTCATGAACAAAGTACAATTTACGTCCGTTTGTATATTCACTTTCATTCCACGAACCATATTGTTGTTGCTCAGCTGACGCAAGCTAGCAAAATTCAGATGACCTTATCTTGAATGCCATTTCATTGCCTCGTCATCAGATTTGCATGCAAAAAACAATTTCTTTTTATTGGGCTCAGAAAGAAAGAGATCACATACCTTATTAGCACTCAAAATCATAGCTCCGTGCTTATTTATAATCATTGCATTGTTTTTTGTAAATTCAACTTTATATCCACTGTTAACTGCCTTCGAAACAGATATAAAATTACATTGTAGTCCTGGTACAAACAATACTTCAACCAATGTGACGTCGAACATGTTCGTTTTTAAACGAACAACACCTTTCCCAGTCGCTACCATTTTGTTGTTGCCAGCAAGTATGATCTCTTCTTCATACTCATCGAATTCGCAGAATTTGTTGCGGTCACTGCAGATGTGCCGCTATCGATACACCAAGCATCAGTATGTAACACAAGTTTGTTAACCGCCGCAAATAGTCCATTGCTTTTGTAGTTGTCACCATTGTATTGTACGTGTGAGTTTTTTCGTTCTTTGCACTGAGCAGCGAAGTGGCCTTTTTTGCCACAACTGTAGCACTTCATGTTGTGTCGTTTGTTCTTGTTGTTTGATATGTTGCAAGCATCAATTGATTTTGAATTCATAGAACTATTTCTTTTTACAGAATTTTCTCGAACCATTAACGCTTGTACGCTACTTTCGGGTTTTTCCGCACCACAAGATTTACGTCGTTCGCCTTCTTCTATCAATTTTATTTTTATTGAATTAATTTTGGGTAATTCATCGCGAGACTCCAATGCGACAACCAGATTCTCAAAAGATTTTGGCAAGCTTGCTAGTAGCATAATGACAAAAAATTCGTCTTGGAGACTTACCCCAATTTCCTCAAGGTTTTCTGCCAACGCAGTGAATTTACAGACATACTGTTGAATGCACTCGCGTCGCTCACACGCATACCACGGAGCTGCTTAAACAAAGTTACCTTACGTACCGGTCCTTTTGGCCTATGAATCTCACGAAGAGTATTCCATGCCTCACTTGACGCCTTGCAATTCTTCACATGAGCTATCTGCATGGTTGTTATACTCAGCATTATAGTTGCCGTCGCCTTCTCATCGTTGACTTTCCACTCCATCACTTTCTTGTCGTTTGAATCCCCATCTGGACATTTTTCTTCACCTGACGTTATTGACCATAGCTCTTTTAGTACCAACACACTTTTTAGCTGTATACTCCAGGAGTCGTAGTTGGACTCATGCAACTTCTCAATGTTAAAAAGTGATGAACTCATTTTCGCTTTTTTTGCGTAAAACAATTAAACTATTTTATTTTTCATTTGAACCGCAGGAATTTGCACCTGGGCCCATAACCTGTTGGAATTTTATTATCTTACTTTTGCATGTCCAATTGAAAAAATCAAGCACAGACAAGTTAATGCTTACAAATTAAGCGTTTTATTCTTTTGCAGTTGAAATTGAGAATCCGAATATATTAAAATGGATACAAAGCGAAAAAGGAACAGACAAAGTTCAGGGTTGCATGAATATGTACGTTGCACATAGAATTGTATTTCAACAGTCATAAGTTCAACTCACCTACCAAATTTCATCGCTTTATCTGTCTTTGGTAATGAATTATTGCACTTTTTCGGTTTTTCGAAATTTTCGATATCGAAAAAGTGGGCGTGGTTATAGTCCGATATCGTTCATTTTAAATAGCAATCTGAGATGAGTGCTCAGGAACCTACATACCAAATTTCATCAAGATACCTCAAAATTTACTCAAGTTATCGTGTTAACGGACGGACGGACGGACATGACTAAATCAAATTTTTTTTCGATCCTGATGATTTTGATATATGGAAGTCTATATCTATCTCGATTCCTTTATACCTGTACAACCAACCCTTATGCAATCAAACTTAATATACTCTGTGAGCTCTGCTCAACTGAGTATAAAAAAGGGGCAGATTGACAGTAATGTCACGATAAATAATTTTCAAAAAACAGATCTAAGAGGAATTGGTCAAGGAATAACAAGCACTATTGGCACGGTTAAAGCAGATTTAAAAGATGATTACCTATTAATTAGACACAAATTTCACGTAGTAGAAGACACTTTCCCAATCCCATGTGATGGAATATTTGGATTAGATTTCATTAAAAAATATAATTGCATTTCGGATTATCAAACAGAAGGTGATATTCTAATACTGAGACCATATGACTACCCAGAAAACGTAATGATTCAGATGACTAACAATCCAACAATCAATAGTATTTCAATTCCCGCATGATCAGAAGTAGTTCAACAAAATCACATAGAAAATAAAAATTCAGATTTATTAATCCCACAACAAGAATTGTCTGAAGGTATTTTTATTGCAAACACACTAGCAAATTCACAACAAACATTTGTTAGAATTATAAATACAACAAATAAAAATGCAACACTGCAAGATTTTAATATACGTACAGAAAACTTGAATGATAATACAATAATTGAAAATAAAAAACTCTAAATGACTAAAAACATACATTGACGATTTAGGCGTATTAGGCTGCTCCGAAAATTTTATGATTAAAAATTTACGAGATGTTTTCGCAAATTGTAGAAAATATAATTAAAATTACATCCGGATAAATGCCTGTTTTTCAACCAAGAAGTAACTTACCTTGGTCATAAATGCACAAGCAAAAGAATTTTGCCAGACCCCAATAAGTTCTAAATTGTTAAAAATTTCCCCAACACCTAAAAATGCGGATGAGGCGAAAAGATTCGTCGCATTTTGCAATTATTTCAGAAGATTTATCCCAAATTTTGCAGAATATTCTAGAATAATAAAAAGACTTTGCAAGAAAAATGTAGTTTTCGACTGGACAGAGGATTGCAAAAAATCCTTTGACTATTTGAAAGCTGCGTTAATAGGCCCTAATATCCTACAATATCCTGATTTCAATAAAGAATTTTGTATAACAGCTGACGCAAGAGGATATGCTTGCGGAGCAGTATTAAGCCAAGTCTATGAAGGAAAACAATTACCAATTGCCTATGCATCAAGATCATTTACTAAAAGAGAAATTAATAAAGCAACATTTGAGAAAGAATTAGCAGCCATTCATTGCGCCATAACATATTTTAGACCATACGTTTACGGTAGAAAATTTTTGGTCAAAACAGACCACAGACCCCATTCATATTTTCGGTGAAAAATCCGTCATCAAAATTAACTCGAATCAGATTAGATCTGGAAGAATATGATTTCGAGGTGGAGTATATCGCAGGTTAAGAAAATTATGTAGCCGACGCATTTTCACGCATAGATATTAAAGACCTAAAACAAATATCGGTAGAAGCGTGTAAAATATTAAAAGTTGCGACTAGATCGGAAACTAAGAAAAATTATAACAATAAAGATTCCAGTATTAAAAATGAAGAAATAAAAAGTCACCAAGAGAACCCAATAATATTTGAAGCGCTAAATAAATGTGAAGTAAAGAGACTAGTCCAGCTCGTTTTCGATCCTCCGAAATTACGTTTCAAAAAAGGAAAGAAAATTTGTAGCGAAATTAATATAAAAAATCTAATTGTTGAGGCGAAGATTGATTTAGGTCAATTCTTTGCCAGGCTTATAAAAGAAGCCGGCAATTTAGGAATTAGAAAAATTCAGTTGACCTTAGGAGACAAATTGTTTAAAGATAATTATGCCCGGGTAGACATATTTAAAGAAATTGGTACCAAAGTTCTCAAAAATCTAATTATAGCATTAACTCCAAAAGTTATGCACGTGACAAATAATGAAAAAATTAAAGAAATTCTTCACAAATTTCATAACGATCCTGTTTCTGGTGGCCAACCAGGAATAAATCGCATGACAAATAAAATAAAACAAAAACACTATTGGAAAGGAATGAAAAACGACATCAGAAAATATACCAAAAACTGCACTCATTGCAATAAAAATAAAATAATAAAAAAACTTGAAAGAACCTATGATTATAACCGAAACTCCCACAAAAGCGTTCGACACAGTAAAAATAGATACGATTTTATTATCTTATTTTTGCATGTCCAAGTGAAAAAATCAAGCACAGACAAGTTAATGCTTACAAAGTATGCGTTTTATTCTTTTGCAGTTCAAATTGAGAATCCGAATATATTAAAATGGATACAAAGCGAAAAAAGAACAGACAAAGTTTAGGGTTGCATGAATATGTACGTTGTACACAGAATTGTATTTCAACACGCCTCCTCAACGTTCATATGCATGCATATTAAATAAAAATATACATTCAATTAATTTAAACCTAGCATCATCATTAATTTCTCATGGCTAGGTTTAGGCAAATTCTTAGTCAAAATATCAGCAACCATGTCACTGCTACAGCAATATTTGAGATTAATGTCGCCTCCTCTATAGATATCTCGTATATAATGGTATTTAATGTCGATATGTTTGCTTCTTGCATGGTATACGGGATTCTTCACTGGTTATCTCCATTTACTACGATTGCCTTAGGGAACTCGAGCTTCATCTCACCAAAAATTTGTCGTAAAAATGCAGCCTCCTTAACTGCAGATGTAAGAGCCATGTATTCAGCCTCAGTACTGCTGAGCGCTACCGTTGATTGTTTTTTCGACTCGTAAGAAAAAACTCCGCCAGCTAGTATAAACACATATCCCGTATATGATTTACGATCACTACCATCTCCGCCCCAATCTGCGTCTACAAAGCATTCCACATCTTTACTCTTTCGATGATATGTTAGCATTTTATCTTGCGTTGAATTTAAATATCGTAATATTCTTTTGGCTGCTGCTAAATGCTCGGAATGCGGATCATTATTTCTCTGCGCCAGTTTGCAAACTGAATGCAAAATATCTGGTCGTTTGCACACAGCTAAATACATTAACGACCTTATCAAAGATTGGTACTGAACCTGGCCGGCTTTCTTACAATTTTCCTTATCGCAATTCACCTGGTGCCCTGCATGCAAGGGAATAGAAATTGGTCTGCTGTCCATCATTCCAAAATCATTTAATATTTTTCTGATATGAGCCTTTTGCCCAATGGATATAGAACCTGTTTCACCATTACGATTCACTTCCATACTTAGAAAATGCTGCACTGGTCCTTTGTCGACTACCTCTACTTCCCTTGCTATACTGGCTTTGATATCATGCATTTGCTTATAGTCAGAACTAGCTATCAGCAAATTGTCAACATAGACCGCGATAATATTCATTTGCCCATTTCGGTGATTTACGTATACACATGGTTCAATTTTACATGGTTGGAAACCAATCTTCTTTAAAATTGTATCTAATTTCAAGTTCCATTGACGCCCGGACTACTTAAGTCCATACAGGGCCTTTTTGAGTTTTAAGCAATGATTAGGGAACCATTTATTAACGAACATTCCCGGCTGACTCATGTATATGTTATCGCCTAACTCACTATTTAAATATGCGGTGGACACATCCATTTGATGGAGATGTAATCCATATTCTGCTGCTATCGCAAAAATCATTCGTATGGTGCTATACCTAACGACGGGTGAAAATGTTTCGTCGTAGTTCACGCCATATACCTGTGAGCACCCTTTTGCGACTAACCTAGCTTTGAAAAGTTCCACGTTACCATTCGTATCTTAATCGCATATACCCATTTGCACTTTACAGCTTTTGCCCTTTAGGAAGTTCTGTAAGTTGCCACGTTTCATTTTTTAATAAAGAATTATACTCGTCTTGCATGGCCTCATACCAGTTATTAGCATATTTACTTGATAATGCTTGCTCTACAGACTCTGGTACCTTTATGTCATCGACGTTTACTAAATTTAAGTAATTACATTGCTGCCTGGACCAGGTAGACCCAGGCACCTCACTACGAACTAATCGTGGCCTGCCACGAGACTTCTTTAAACTAACATCATCTGCTGGCGCTTCGTCAGCTGACTCAAATTCATCGTCACTCTTTTCTGGTTTATTCAGCATCACTTCTCTGTTTTCGATCGGTGTTGTATCTAAATTTGTATATTTTTGTTGCACCTCGTTGTCAAAAATCTTCATATCAAATGCAATTCCTTTTTCTTGCACACTTTCTCCAACCTTAACACTCAACTGTTTATTTTGTTCAGCTGATGTCGACTCAATAAAGTAGACGTCCCTACTCACTATCAATCGCTATGTTTGTTTGTCATATAATCTGTACGCTTTTGACGTATCGGAGTAACCAACCATGATATACTCCTTGCCTCTTGGTTTAAATTTATCTTTTTGTGTCTTATCTAACGCTATCGCGCGTGATCCAAATATACGCAAATGCCCTACTACTGGCTTATAACCATCCCACGCTTCGTATGGTGTCATATCATTCAATGCTTTTGTTGGTGCACGGTTTCTTAAATATGCCGCCGTATTAACAGCCTCAGCCCACAAAGATTCATCTACACCAGAGCTTACAATCATACACCATGTCATTTCAATTAATGTGCCATTTAGTCTCTCAGCTATGCCGTTTTTCTGTGGTGTATAGGGCACTGTCAATTGTCGCACAATACCGCGGTCCTTAAGAAACTTATCAAACGCATTGTTTACAAATTCCGTGCCATTATCACTGCGAAGCTTTTTTATTCTTTTTTGGGTTTGGCACTCAACCATTTGCTTAAACTCCTTAAATTTATCAAATACTTCGTCTTTGCATTGTAAAAAATATACAAATACAAATCGTGTTTTATCATCAATAAACGTTAGTACATATTTTGCATCACCAATTGATTCATGCCTCATGGTCCCACACACATCAGTGTGAATCAATTCCAAAATATCTGTTGCCCTGCTATCTGACTTACTGTATGGCCGCTGTGCACATTTAGTGGTCATGAACAAAGTACAATTTACGTCCGTTTGTATATTCACTTTCATTCCACGAACCATATTGTTGTTGCTCAGCTGACGCAAGCTAGCAAAATTCAGATGACCTTATCTTGAATGCCATTTCATTGCCTCGTCATCAGATTTGCATGCAAAAAACAATTTCTTTTTATTGGGCTCAGAAAGAAAGAGATCACATACCTTATTAGCACTCAAAATCATAGCTCCGTGCTTATTTATAATCATTGCATTGTTTTTTGTAAATTCAACTTTATATCCACTGTTAACTGCCTTCGAAACAGATATAAAATTACATTGTAGTCCTGGTACAAACAATACTTCAACCAATGTGACGTCGAACATGTTCGTTTTTAAACGAACAACACCTTTCCCAGTCGCTACCATTTTGTTGTTGCCAGCAAGTATGATCTCTTCTTCATACTCATCGAATTCGCAGAATTTGTTGCGGTCACTGCAGATGTGCCGCTATCGATACACCAAGCATCAGTATGTAACACAAGTTTGTTAACCGCCGCAAATAGTCCATTGCTTTTGTAGTTGTCACCATTGTATTGTACGTGTGAGTTTTTTCGTTCTTTGCACTGAGCAGCGAAGTGGCCTTTTTTGCCACAACTGTAGCACTTCATGTTGTGTCGTTTGTTCTTGTTGTTTGATATGTTGCAAGCATCAATTGATTTTGAATTCATAGAACTATTTCTTTTTACAGAATTTTCTCGAACCATTAACGCTTGTACGCTACTTTCGGGTTTTTCCGCACCACAAGATTTACGTCGTTCGCCTTCTTCTATCAATTTTATTTTTATTGAATTAATTTTGGGTAATTCATCGCGAGACTCCAATGCGACAACCAGATTCTCAAAAGATTTTGGCAAGCTTGCTAGTAGCATAATGACAAAAAATTCGTCTTGGAGACTTACCCCAATTTCCTCAAGGTTTTCTGCCAACGCAGTGAATTTACAGACATACTGTTGAATGCACTCGCGTCGCTCACACGCATACCACGGAGCTGCTTAAACAAAGTTACCTTACGTACCGGTCCTTTTGGCCTATGAATCTCACGAAGAGTATTCCATGCCTCACTTGACGCCTTGCAATTCTTCACATGAGCTATCTGCATGGTTGTTATACTCAGCATTATAGTTGCCGTCGCCTTCTCATCGTTGACTTTCCACTCCATCACTTTCTTGTCGTTTGAATCCCCATCTGGACATTTTTCTTCACCTGACGTTATTGACCATAGCTCTTTTAGTACCAACACACTTTTTAGCTGTATACTCCAGGAGTCGTAGTTGGACTCATGCAACTTCTCAATGTTAAAAAGTGATGAACTCATTTTCGCTTTTTTTGCGTAAAACAATTAAACTATTTTATTTTTCATTTGAACCGCAGGAATTTGCACCTGGGCCCATAACCTGTTGGAATTTTATTATCTTACTTTTGCATGTCCAATTGAAAAAATCAAGCACAGACAAGTTAATGCTTACAAATTAAGCGTTTTATTCTTTTGCAGTTGAAATTGAGAATCCGAATATATTAAAATGGATACAAAGCGAAAAAGGAACAGACAAAGTTCAGGGTTGCATGAATATGTACGTTGCACATAGAATTGTATTTCAACAGTCATAAGTTCAACTCACCTACCAAATTTCATCGCTTTATCTGTCTTTGGTAATGAATTATTGCACTTTTTCGGTTTTTCGAAATTTTCGATATCGAAAAAGTGGGCGTGGTTATAGTCCGATATCGTTCATTTTAAATAGCAATCTGAGATGAGTGCTCAGGAACCTACATATCAAATTTCATCAAGATACCTCAAAATTTACTCAAGTTATCGTGTTAACGGACGGACGGACGGACATGACTAAATCAAATTTTTTTTCGATCCTGATGATTTTGATATATGGAAGTCTATATCTATCTCGATTCCTTTATACCTGTACAACCAACCCTTATGCAATCAAACTTAATATACTCTGTGAGCTCTGCTCAACTGAGTATAAAAAAGGGGCAGATTGACAGTAATGTCACGATAAATAATTTTCAAAAAACAGATCTAAGAGGAATTGGTCAAGGAATAACAAGCACTATTGGCACGGTTAAAGCAGATTTAAAAGATGATTACCTATTAATTAGACACAAATTTCACGTAGTAGAAGACACTTTCCCAATCCCATGTGATGGAATATTTGGATTAGATTTCATTAAAAAATATAATTGCATTTCGGATTATCAAACAGAAGGTGATATTCTAATACTGAGACCATATGACTACCCAGAAAACGTAATGATTCAGATGACTAACAATCCAACAATCAATAGTATTTCAATTCCCGCATGATCAGAAGTAGTTCAACAAAATCACATAGAAAATAAAAATTCAGATTTATTAATCCCACAACAAGAATTGTCTGAAGGTATTTTTATTGCAAACACACTAGCAAATTCACAACAAACATTTGTTAGAATTATAAATACAACAAATAAAAATGCAACACTGCAAGATTTTAATATACGTACAGAAAACTTGAATGATAATACAATAATTGAAAATAAAAAACTCTAAATGACTAAAAACATACATTGACGATTTAGGCGTATTAGGCTGCTCCGAAAATTTTATGATTAAAAATTTACGAGATGTTTTCGCAAATTGTAGAAAATATAATTAAAATTACATCCGGATAAATGCCTGTTTTTCAACCAAGAAGTAACTTACCTTGGTCATAAATGCACAAGCAAAAGAATTTTGCCAGACCCCAATAAGTTCTAAATTGTTAAAAATTTCCCCAACACCTAAAAATGCGGATGAGGCGAAAAGATTCGTCGCATTTTGCAATTATTTCAGAAGATTTATCCCAAATTTTGCAGAATATTCTAGAATAATAAAAAGACTTTGCAAGAAAAATGTAGTTTTCGACTGGACAGAGGATTGCAAAAAATCCTTTGACTATTTGAAAGCTGCGTTAATAGGCCCTAATATCCTACAATATCCTGATTTCAATAAAGAATTTTGTATAACAGCTGACGCAAGAGGATATGCTTGCGGAGCAGTATTAAGCCAAGTCTATGAAGGAAAACAATTACCAATTGCCTATGCATCAAGATCATTTACTAAAAGAGAAATTAATAAAGCAACATTTGAGAAAGAATTAGCAGCCATTCATTGCGCCATAACATATTTTAGACCATACGTTTACGGTAGAAAATTTTTGGTCAAAACAGACCACAGACCCCATTCATATTTTCGGTGAAAAATCCGTCATCAAAATTAACTCGAATCAGATTAGATCTGGAAGAATATGATTTCGAGGTGGAGTATATCGCAGGTTAAGAAAATTATGTAGCCGACGCATTTTCACGCATAGATATTAAAGACCTAAAACAAATATCGGTAGAAGCGTGTAAAATATTAAAAGTTGCGACTAGATCGGAAACTAAGAAAAATTATAACAATAAAGATTCCAGTATTAAAAATGAAGAAATAAAAAGTCACCAAGAGAACCCAATAATATTTGAAGCGCTAAATAAATGTGAAGTAAAGAGACTAGTCCAGCTCGTTTTCGATCCTCCGAAATTACGTTTCAAAAAAGGAAAGAAAATTTGTAGCGAAATTAATATAAAAAATCTAATTGTTGAGGCGAAGATTGATTTAGGTCAATTCTTTGCCAGGCTTATAAAAGAAGCCGGCAATTTAGGAATTAGAAAAATTCAGTTGACCTTAGGAGACAAATTGTTTAAAGATAATTATGCCCGGGTAGACATATTTAAAGAAATTGGTACCAAAGTTCTCAAAAATCTAATTATAGCATTAACTCCAAAAGTTATGCACGTGACAAATAATGAAAAAATTAAAGAAATTCTTCACAAATTTCATAACGATCCTGTTTCTGGTGGCCAACCAGGAATAAATCGCATGACAAATAAAATAAAACAAAAACACTATTGGAAAGGAATGAAAAACGACATCAGAAAATATACCAAAAACTGCACTCATTGCAATAAAAATAAAATAATAAAAAAACTTGAAAGAACCTATGATTATAACCGAAACTCCCACAAAAGCGTTCGACACAGTAAAAATAGATACGATAGGCCCTCTTCCAAGGTCGGAAAATGAAAATGAATATGCAGTTACTATAGTATGTGACTTAACTAAGTATTTAGTTGCAATACCAATACCCAGCAAACACGCAAAAACAATAGCCAAAGCGATATTCGAAAATTTTATCCTAGTGTATGGTTGCATGAAGAAAATTATAACAGATATGGGAAGCGAATATAAAAATAGCTTATTTGAAGAATTATGCAAACTTCTAGCAATAAACCATAAAACGTCAACACCTTACCACCATCAAACTTTAGGCACAGTTGAACGTAGTCATAGAACATTCAATGAATACGTACTTTCCTACATATCCATTGACAAAAATGATTGGGATGAATATCTTAAATATTTTGCGTATTCTTACAATATTACCCATATACGGTTCATAATTATTGTCCATACGAATTAGTATTTGCCAAAAAACCCCAGACTTACGAATTTTTAAGAGAAAACACAGTAAGCCCATTATACAATTATGAGGCTTACGACAAAGAAATTAAGCATAGGTTACAAATAGCGCAAGATAGAGCATATAAATTAGTAAACCAGGCTAAAGAAAAACAAAAGATTAGTTATGATAAAAATATTCACTATAAGGAAATAAATATAGGAGATGTAGTGTTAGTAAAAAATGAATCAAGACATAAGTTAGATAATAGATATTAAGGGCCCTTTAGATCGACAAAAACAATAATTTTACTCTAATTCCATATAAAGTAGAAACTATCGATAGTAAAAATAATGACACTTTAATCCCATCTAGAATAGGATAAGCAAAAATTTCCCAGTAACATAGAGAATAGCAATATCATAAATAATAAGAAAATAATAATTCAAAAAAATAGAGTTAAATTAATAGAATAAGTAAATTTTCAACCTACAAACATAAAATACAAAATATAAAATTAATTTATATTAGAATGCTCATGCATTCTCCAAATGAATGGATACAAATGCTTATGCATTTGGAGAATGCATGAGCATTCTAAAAAAAAAGGGAGATGTAGTGTAAACATCCAACAATTTAAGGCCAAATATTTAAATCAGCTACCCAGTAACAAAAATAGTCTAAATGTTCATCAACACATAAAAAGCATTTTTCATTCTTGCTGACATAGCCATTCACACGATTTAATACAGGTGTGTGTACAACACACAACTAAACAAATTTGCATTCAAGCAAATTTGCGAACGTTGCATTTCCCACAACAAGTCACAACTCAACACAGGTGTGTAGGTACATATTTTGTATCAAGTTGTATGTAGGTATGTAAGTATGTATGCTTAAGGTAAATATGTATGTAAGTATGTATGCTTAAATGTAAATATGTATTTAAGAATATGTTAGAAAAATTTTGTATAAATAAGCTGACAACATTTGAATAAAAGAGCAATTAAGCATTGAGCTTTGATCACTCACAACGCAGTCTATTTTATTTCAAACCTTTTACAGTATATGATACCTTTAAAGTTTTTAAATAAGATAAAACATCTTCTGAAGATATATACGCATATTGTCACTTGCGAAGCGAATATATTTTGCGAGTCGAACAGATTGACGAATTCACATCAAATTTGCATTGTGAGTGGCGAATTAACTTATTCGACTGCCATGTGTTATTGCCATTCAAACAAATTTAATTA
Organism: Eurosta solidaginis; assembly: GCF_040869045.1. Lineage (NCBI taxonomy): Eukaryota > Metazoa > Arthropoda > Insecta > Diptera > Tephritidae > Eurosta > Eurosta solidaginis. Next base: position 141,587,910 of record NC_090324.1, read on the forward strand.
GTTCATCCGAATTTGACGTTTCTGTCATCTGTTTTTATTATTTATTTGTGCACAAACAGAAATGTAAAAAACAAGTTTATTAAATAGTAATAAATAAAGTTAAAAATGTTTTATAACGCTGATATTTTTTTTGAAGACAATTACAATGTTGGGCCGCGAGTTGATCTTCTTCGTCAGTGGCGTTTTATAAGAGATTACTCCAATCCCATGGAGCTTCCGTCCACAGTGTAAGTGCAGTGCATATTGGTTATTCAAATGATGTAAAGTTTTTGTGTATTTTTTGTGTGTTTTTAGATTCATAGCAAATTTCCGGCTAAGCAAAGATGCATTTATGTATGTGCTGGACAAAATCAAGGACAGTTTTCACTGCCGCTTGTCATCATCTGTAACGCCAATGCTAAAATTGTGTTGCACACTCCGTTTTTTTGCCCTTGGCAGTTATCAGCAAGCTGTAGGGAATGAGTTTCATTTGGGACTTGCGCAACCCACAGTTTCCCTCATTTTAAAGGAAATACTACCAATTCTGCAGAGAGAAATTTGCAGGGCGGCAATAAAAACCGAAATGACAGAACAGGAAAAGCAACAGGCAAAGAGCAAATTTTTCATCAGGTCAGGAATACCCAACGTGATTGGCTGTGTTGATGGTACGCATATTGCGATTTATGCTCCCAGCACAAATAGACACCTCTATCTGAATAGAAAAGGGTTTTTTAGCATATATGCGATGATTGTAAGTTTTCAAGACATGGATACATAAAATATTGTTGTTAGTAAATTGTATATTTCAGGCTTGCAATCATGACATGAATATCCGGTTTGTGTGCTGGTTCAACACATGATTCGTTTGTGTGGAATAATAGTTCATTAAAAAGTCATTTGAAAAATATGCATCTTAGCGGCGATAACTTTATTTATTTAGGTAATTTTGCTAGTTACATCAACACAAATATAATAGGGATATTAAGACTTAGCTCGTTACTCAAAACTATCGACGAAAGGAGTAACGAATCAAGTTCGAATACCCTTACCTTTTATGACGTAATATTAAAAAAAATATACTTATTTGTAGGTGATTCCGGGTAGAAACATCATAGAACGTACGATCGGAGTTCTGAAATGCCGTTTCAGATGTCTCCTCAGAAAAATGCACTACAATCCTGACAAAGTTAAATCGATTATAAACATATGTTGCGCTTTGCACAATATTTGTAAGAAATTTCGAATCCAGACGAAGCAGAAATTTTTACTGACGTCATTGTAACGTCGGAGCCAAGTAATGAAGATGGCAACGGTACACCAGGAGAGCGTCGCAGAAGACAAATAGCTGATGCTTTACTGTAAAACGAGTAGGGCCGTTTTAATGGCGTTTTCTTTTGTAGAAAAAAGTTTACCCTCGTGTCACCTATTGAAATTTTGAGCTAGGTTGGTTAGGAATTTGTTAGGTTTAGAAGAGTTATCGAGGTCAAGGCCACACTAGGGGAAATGGACAACAGTATTAATTTGTACCTATATTTTGTATTTGAATACAGTGATGCTAGTGAGCTAAGGAATGTACTGAAATTACTTTTATTGTCCATAATGAACTTTAAGTTCTATTAGCTGTATTTTATTCCCAAGCTAAAAGCAAAAAAATACAAATTTTAAAATATGAAGATTTTATTGAAATTCCTATGAATTAAATTGAAATAGGATCAAATTGAAATCATAAAATGGACAATTGCTTAATTTTTATTTCATTTATTTAATAAAAATCAACAATTCAATTCAGACTTATAAAATGATGAAGGTACATATATATTATTACTACAAGTAAATAAATAAAAATCAAATATTTATTTCAGACGATATGCGTATTAGGTTATTGCTGCTTATTTCATAAGTATAAGGCCACTCATTTTAACATGTTCTATTTTTTTGTATTATTTCGTTTAGGTAAGTTTTTTTGCTAATAGAATACCAAAATAGGAGTCGTGTACAAATATACGCTCTAAACTATGTGGAAGTTTTTAAAGGTTAAAAGACGTTTTTAGAAATGTTGAAATTTCTTTTTAATAATTTAAACCTCAGAACTGAAAATACCTTTTTGTAGCCCATTAAACTTTCCTTCATATGAAAGTATATGATGCCTCCAGTAAATAATTTTAAAAACTAACATAGATCTAACCCGTTCGGCGAGTTGGCCTTAAGAGTTACAATTTAATGGGATACAGAAATATAACTTCGGTTCAGATGTTTGAAATATTTGAAAACATGATCAAGATATTTCAAAACCTTTTTTAACTTTTACAAAATGTTCACAAAGTTTGGAGTATCGAATTAAGGGGTCTTAATTTGGAATCCCATTAGCAAAAAATAAAAACTAATACGAAATGTTAAAAAAAATTAGAACATGCCAATATGGGTGATCTTATAATTATGAACTGGGATATATTATACTTAAAAACTAGTTTAAAATAAACCACATATTAATTCAGTACTTCATTAGAAAATAAAATAAATAAAAATAAACACAAATTCAGTCACGTAAAGAAAAAATAGAAATGAAACTGAAAGTAGTTGGACGATTTTATTATTTCCTTAGATTATATTTCAAGGTTTTCAGTTCCAACTCATTCATTTTCATCTACATTTTTTCTTTGTGTTGGCTTTTTCTTTCAACACTTTCTTCCTTTTTTTTCTCTTCTTTCTTTTTCAATAGTTTTATTTGGTCTTTTTTGAGTTCGTACGTTTTTCTAGCATATCTTGCCATTTCGTCTAATTTTTCCGTAATTTTTGTAATTCCCTCCCAAAGGGTTTTTTGCATTTCTCCCTGCTTTTCAAGTGCCTTCAAGAGCATATTTTCGCGATCCTCCAGTGTCATCCTCGGACGGGGAGTCGATGAACTTGGAGTGATATTTAAGTCTCGAGGATCTTCTTCACCCTCGGTTTCGCTCTCACTCGTGTTGTCAATCTCACCCCCGTTATTACCCGGATTATTGGTTCCACGCCCGTTATCACCCGGATTATTGGTTCCAAAGGACTGTCCTGTCGGGTTGGCGGCTTCTTGGAGGTTCAGTAGTTCATCCACGGATCTCTCTAGCGCAGATAAAGTACGCTGGGCGTACGGTCCTCCTCCAGTGGCTACGATCTCGCTGCGGTTTGTAGAAACCTGTTTTTTAAGCTTCAACTTATAATCTAACCAAACCTAAGATAAATAGTAAAAAAAGTATGAACTGACACGCAGAATACAATTCAGTTACTACTAGAGGCCTGCACGGATACGATGGTTCGGGTATATAACTAAGTAACGCTTCTGACGATGATCACGTTGTCAGTTACTTTGGAAACTTGCATCGTGATATCGTACGGTTACTTTTGAAACTAATTGGTCAAGTATCTTATCGGGTATTATCAGAAAAATAGTAGGCGGTGGCTCGGAGCTAGGATCTAACCAAACCTAGGGCCCATCTCTGCACCCTTCACAATGCCAGTAACATACCCGAATAGATACGTTAGCAGGTAAAGCTGCTTTACTCGAGTCGATTTCCTGGTAAATTTTCTCAAACAAAGCGCCTACTTGTATATGATGGTTGAATTGAGTTGGGAGTAAAAAAAACCATCAGTAATTCGACTCATGTAAAACAGCCTTAAGTATCAAAAGTGACTCCAGTCAGTAACCGTACGATGCTACGATGCCGCGATTCTGCGATGTATACTTTTGTATTATTCGTGCAGGTCTATTCTTCTTACCTTGTTCCACTCGCGCCCGTTACGGATTGGAGGACCTATGGAGTTAAGATCCGTGGCGAAATGGTCCCACAATTCAGCCCTGCTCCTCCTGGTCTCTCCAAAATTCCCCATGCCTCTGGCGACGTCTGGATTATTTTCCATCAGCTCGACCAGCTTTTGGAATTGCTGCGGCGTTGTTCTTCTCATTCTGAAAACTTCATTTATTCAAACCAATAACTCAATTTAATTAAATGAATTACTCACTTTTATTTATTTATTCAATTTATTTACTTTTTTCAATTGAAAACATTCAAATAAATGCCAATGCGTCCTTTTCTATTTTCAAGCGCGAACAAAATAAGCATTCGACAAATTTTGACAGATTTGGCGAAGCGAATATGATTTTTTCGCTTGCGGCAATTCGACAAATACATCTTCGTCACTCATTCGACTTTTTTTGGCGAATTCGCTAGCGATTCGCATCTCGCAATTCGAGACCGCGAAATTCGACAAAATTTTCATTCGCTTCGTAAGTGACAATATGCGTAATAAATGGAGCTCTGATTGAATAAGACGAATCAATATGGTATGGGTATTCATTAGGCGAAACGTTGGTCTCAATAGAGTAATTTGATTTGAAAAATTCCGCAAAGAAGCCGGCGATCTCTTGATCATCGCTGGTAATATTATCTTGGAATTTCATGGATGATGGAAACCACGCAGAGCGACGTTTAGAGTTTACGAATGCGTAAAATGCCTTCGGGTTGCAAGTTATATTTCTTTTCATTGTACAAAGATAAGCTTTGTAATACTTTTTGTTTAATTGAAAATACTTGCAGCGTAGAATCGAGTACTGTAAGTAATGGTTATGTAAACCCATCTTTTTGAACAACTTGAAAGACCGAGACTTTTTATTCTTTAAAATTTTCAGCTCTTTAGTGAACCATACTTTGTTTGTTTCGGAATGTACACAAATCCGCTTAGGTACGTAATTTTAAAAAAGACTGTAAATGGTATTGTAAAAGTGAGAAACGCTTTGCTCCACATCAGCATTAGTTATTGAACTCCACCTCCAACTCTGTTCAGGCGGTCATTTCTATATATTTGGTAGTCATTACAGAGGATCTCTGAATTAAAGACATGAGGTTTCAGCCAAGTTTCGGTAATAGCAGTTATATCGTCACTTAAGTTAAATGATTTTAAAACCAGTTCTGTTAATTTGGTGTTTAAGCTTCTAACATTTGGTAAAATATATCTAAAGCAGATTTTACGTTCAGTTTTTTGACTCAGTGTTATTAAGAGGGATCTTTGCTAAGTTTGCAATACTCTTATTCCGCCTATATTCAAATTCTCGCACAAGTCCCCAGGGGGCCAAAAATCGTACATCTAATCTAAAGGAAGATACGTTTCTTTCATAACTAAAACTAAATTTCCGAATTGTTACGAGCTCGGTTTTCCTTTTTGAGGAGATATTCAGATCTCCTCAGTAGTATCCCTCTCGAATCTTGACACGAATATCGATTCTTAGGAGGGACTACAATCAACTTCCTAGTTCCAGGCTCAAGCTGCTGGTATTGTTGGAGGTGCCTTTGGTGTTGAAGGCTCTACTGTAAGTGGACTTGGAGATGCTAAGTTTATTAATTCTATCGTGCTGGGTGTGGGAACGATTGGGTTCTGGATGTTTTGAACGGGGTCTAGGGTCAGTACGCCAGCCGACACATCAGTTCGTTTTTGTTTGCTTTCACGGCTGTCGCTATTAGCATTAGCAGCTGAATGGGTAAAACATTTTAAAGTTTTAAACAAGTTTTCATAATACTTGAATTTTCCCCCAATGTAGAAAGTTCCTTACCGATTTCAGAGAATGCGTTTCGGGTATTTTTGAAAAGCTTAAAAAGATCCACTGCCGTGGATCTACATTTCAAGCACGACCAACGCACGCCCTTCAAATAATACATGCTATTTAATTTTATTCCGTTGCCATTTTATAGCTATTATTTCATTAGATTTCTTCTCGTTTTCTTTCATTTCTTTTAGTTTTTTTCCATTTTATTTCTTTTCATTTCATTCGTTTCAATTTTATTCCATTTCGTTTTATTTTATTCCATTTCACTCAATTTCATATTATTTCATTTACTACATAGCATTTTACTTCATTTGGTTCTATTTCATTTCATTGCATTCCATTTAAGTCAACTTTATTTTATTTAATTTCGTTTCGTTTCACTTAATTCCATGGCGTTTCATGTTACCTAATTTAATTTCAAGCATTTCCTTCCATTTCATTTCGTTTAACTTCATAATATTCCATTTTATTTAGTTTCATTTTATATAGTTTCATATCATTTCGTTTTATTTCTTTTCATTTCCAAATGATTTATATATTTTTCATTTAATTTTATATCATTCCGTTTCATTTCATATAGTTTCATGATTTTTTTTTTTTTGTTTCTTTTCCATATCGCTTCATTTTATTCTATTTATTTTCATTTCATTTTATTTCGTTTAATTTCATATTTTTTCGTTTCAGTTCATTTTCATCTGTTTCATTTCACTTCTTTCCGTTTCATTTCATTTCATTTCATTTAATTCCATATCTATTCATTTCATCTTATTGAAATTCAATTAATTCCTTCCATTTCATTTCGTTTCACTTATTAATAATCTATTTTATTTAGTTTCATTTCATATAGTTTCATATCATTTCGTTTTATTTCTTTTCGTTTTCATATGATTTCTATTTTTATACTTTTCATGCAAATGAAATGGTATATTAATTTCGTCACGAATCCCAAAACTGTAAGTCCTTAAAGGACATTAGATAGACGCACCATTAGGTATACCGAAATAATCAGGATGAAGAGCTGAGTTGATTTAGCCATGTCCGTCTGTCCGTCTGTCTGTTTGTATGCAAACTAGTCCCTCAGTTTTTGAGTAATCTTGATAAAATTTGGTGTGCGTGTGTATTTGGGTGTCGGATTAGACATTTGTCGGAACCGACCGGATCGGACCACTATAGCATATATCCTCCATACAACCGATTTTTCAGAAAAAGAGGATTTTTGTCACATCTTCCTCAATTTATCAGATTGAAGCTTCAATCTTCACCATATACTTTCGTATATTGCACATATTGTTGTCTGAAAAAATTGATGAGATCGGTCGTATATATAGTATATATCCCCACAACGGATTGTTCAGATAAAAATTTTTTCGTATTACTGCCCTATTTTAGGAGCTAGAGGCTTCAAATTTCAACGAATGCTTACGTATATAGCGGATATTGTTGTATGAAAAAATCATAAAGATCGGTGGTATACATAGTATATATATGGTGGTATATATAGTATGATTTTTTCAGACAACAATATATGCTACATACGTAAGCATTTGGTGAAATTTTAAGTTTCTAGCTGTTCCAACTCATTCATTTTCATCTACATTTTTTCTTTGTGTTGGGTTTTTCTTTCAACACTTTCTTCCTTTTTTTTCTCTTCTTTCTTTTTCAATAGTTTTATTTGGTCTTTTTTGAGTTCGTACCTTTTTCTAGCATATCTTGCCATTTCGTCTAATTTTTCCGTCATTTTTGTAATTCCCTCGCAAAGGGTTTTTTGCATTTCTCCCTGCTTTTCAAGTGCCTTCAAGTGCATATTTTCGCGATCCTCCAGTGTCATCCTCGGACGGGGAGTCGATGAACTTGGAGTGATATTTAAGTCTCGAGGATCTTCTTCACCCTCGGTTTCGCTCTCACTCGTGTTGTCACTCTCACCCCCGTTATTACCCGGATTATTGGTTCCACGACCGTTATCACCCGGATTATTGGTTCCAAAGGACTGTCTTGTCGGGTTGGCGGTTTCTTGGAGGTTCAGTAGTTCATCCACGGATTTCTCTAGCGCAGATAAAGTACGCTGGGCGTACGGTCCTCCTCCAGTGGCTACGATCTCGCTGCGGTTTGTAGAAACCTGTTTTTTAAGCTTCAACTTATAATCTAACCAAAACTAAGACAAATAGTAAAAAAAGTATGAACTGACACGCAGAATACAATTCAGTTACTACTAGAGGCCTGCACGGATACGATGGTTCGGGTATATAACTAAGTAACGCTTCTGACGATGATCACGTTGTCAGTTACTTTGGAAACTTGCATCGTGATATCGTACGGTTACTTTTGAAACTAATTGGTCAAGTATCTTATCGGGTATTATCAGAAAAATAGTAGGCGGTGGCTCGGAGCTAGGATCTAACCAAACCTAGGGCCCATCTCTGCACCCTTCACAATGCCAGTAACATACCCGAGTAGATACGTTAGCAGGTAAAGCTGCTTTACTCGAGTCGATTTCCTGGTAAATTTTCTCAAACAAAGCGCCTACTTGTATATGATGGTTGAATTGAGTTGGGAGTAAAAAAAACCATCAGTAATTCGACTCATGTAAAACAGCCTTAAGTATCAAAAGTGACTCCAGTCAGTAACCGTACGATGCTACGATGCCGCGATTCTGCGATGTATACTTTTGTATTATTCGTGCAGGTCTATTCTTCTTACCTTGTTCCACTCGCGCCCGTTACGGATTGGAGGACCTATGGAGTTAAGATCCGTGGCGAAATGGTCCCACAATTCAGCCCTGCTCCTCCTGGTCTCTCCAAAATTCCCCATGCCTCTGGCGACGTCTGGATTATTTTCCATCAGCTCGACCAGCTCGAATTGCTGCGGCGTTGTTCTTCTCATTCTGAAAACTTCATTTATTCAAACCAATAACTCAATTTAATTAAATGAATTACTCACTTTTATTTATTTATTCAATTTATTTACTTTTTTCAATTGAAAACATTCAAATAAATGCCAATGCGTCCTTTTCTATTTTCAAGCGCGAACAAAATAAGCATTCGACAAATTTTGACAGATTTGGCGAAGCGAATATGATTTTTTCGCTTGTGGCAATTCGACAAATACATCTTCGTCACTCATTCGACTTTTTTTTTGGCGAATTCGCTAGCGATTCGCATCTCGCAATTCGAGACCGCGAAATTCGACAAAATTTTCATTCGCTTCGCAAGTGACAATATGCGTAATAAATGGAGCTCTGATTGAATAAGACGAATCAATATGGTATGGGTATTCATTAGGCGAAACGTTGGTCTCAATAGAGTAATTTGATTTGAAAAATTCCGCAAAGAAGCCGGCGATCTCTTGATCATCGCTGGTAATATTATCTTGGAATTTCATGGATGATGGAAACCACGCAGAGCGACGTTTAGAGTTTACGAATGCGTAAAATGCCTTCGGGTTGCAAGTTATATTTCTTTTCATTGTACAAAGATAAGCTTTGTAATACTTTTTGTTTAATTGAAAATACTTGCAGCGTAGAATCGAGTACTGTAAGTAATGGTTATGTAAACCCGTCTTTTTGAACAACTTGAAAGACCGAGACTTTTTATTCTTTAATATTTTCAGCTCTTTAGTGAACCATACTTTGTTTGTTTCGGAATGTACACAAATCCGCTTAGGTACGTAATTTTAAAAAAGACTGTAAATGGTATTGTAAAAGTGAGAAACGCTTTGCTCCACATCAGCATTTGTTATTGGCCACACTGTTCGAGATAAATCACGATTTAATTTTTTTAAATTGGCCTTCGCAAAGTCAAAGCGATAACAGGGCTTGTATCGTTTATTGCCGCAGTTACGAGCACTACTTACCACTTCGTAAACTATTTTGAGGGAAGGGTGGTAAGCATCTTCAGGTTCAATAATGGGTTGGCATCGACTAATGGAATATTTAGAGTCATCACCCACGAAGGGTAAATCTAATACTTTTCCGAATTTATTCGATTGGATGTTGATTTGTTGAAGAAACACAGTTCAGCCATTCCGTCTAGAAATTCATTGTTGGAAGATTTTGACGAAACTGGTACGATATTAAAGTCAGAGATTCACCATGATATGTGCGGTATATTGAAGACACCCAAGACAATAATGGAAACGGAAGGTTTAGCATCGAATTAACAGTTTTTAGCACGGAAAAATTATGCATATAAACGGACAGTTCAGAAGATGGCGGGATATAACAGATAGCTAAATAAATGTGGATATTTGCTAGTTGAATGCGTACGCACAAGAACTCAGTTGTATCGATGGCGGATACGCTAATCTCTTCAGATGGTATTGAACAGTGTACAGCAAGCAGAACTCCACCTCCAACTCTGTTCAGGCGGTCATTTCTATATATTTGGTAGTCATTACAGAGGATCTCTGAATTAAAGACATGAGGTTTCAGCCAAGTTTCGGTAAAAGCAATTATATCGTCACTTAAGTTAAATGATTTTAAAACTAGTTCTGTTAATTTGGTGTTTAAGCTTCTAACATTTGGTAAAATATATCTAAAGCAGATTTTACGTTCAGTTTTTTGACTCAGTGTTATTAAGAGGGATCTTTGCTAAGTTTGCAATACTCTTATTCCGCCTATATTCAAATTCTCGCACAAGTCCCCAGGGGGCCAAAAATCGTACATCTAATCTAAAGGAAGATACGTTTCTTTCATAACTAAAACTAAATTTCTGAATTATTACGAGCTCGGTTTTCCTTTTTGAGGAGATATTCAGATCTCCTCAGTAGTATCCCTCTCAAATCTTGACACGAATATCGATTCTTAGGAGGGACTATAATCAACTTCCTAGTTCCAGGCTCAAGCTGCTGGCATTGTTGGAGGTGCCTTTGGTGTTGAAGGCTCTACTGTAAGTGGACTTGGAGATGCTAAGTTTATTAATTCTATCGTGCTGGGTGTGGGAACGATTGGGTTCTGGATGTTTTGAACGGGGTCTAGGGTCAGTACGCCAGCCGACACATCAGTTCGTTTTTGTTTTCTTTCACGGCTGTCGCTATTAGCATTAGCAGCTGAATGAGTAAAACGTTTTAAAGTTTTAAACAAGTTTTCATAATACTTGAATTTTCCCCCAATGTAGAAAGTTCCTTACCGATTTCAGAGAATGCGTTTCGGGTATTTTTGAAAAGCTTAAAAAGATCCACTGCCGTGGATCTGCATTTCAAGCACGACCAACGCACGCCCTTCAAATAATACATGCTATTTAATTTTATTCCGTTACCATTTTATAGCTATTATTTCATTAGATTTCTTCTCGTTTTCTTTCATTTCTTTTAGTTTTTTTCCATTTTATTTCTTTTCATTTCATTCGTTTCAATTTTATTCCATTTCGTTTTATTTTATTCCATTTCACTCAATTTCATATTATTTCGTTTACTACATAGCATTTTACTTCATTTGGTTCTATTTCATTTCATTGCATTCCGTTTAACTCAACTTTATTTTATTTAATTTCGTTTCGGTTAACTTAATTCCATGGCGTTTCATGTTACCTAATTTAATTTCAAGCATTTCATTCCATTTCATTTCGTTTAACTTCATAATATTCCATTTTATTTAGTTTCATTTTATATAGTTTCATATCATTTCGTTTTATTTATTTTCATTTCCAAATGATTTATATATTTTTCATTTAATTTTATATCATTCCGTTTCATTTCATATAGTTTCATGATTTTTTTTTTGTTTCTTTTCCATATCGCTTCATTTTATTCTATTTATTTTCATTTCATTTTATTTCGTTTAATTTCATATTTTTTCGTTTCAGTTCATTTTCATCTGTTTCATTTCACTTCTTTCCGTTACATTTCATTTCATTTAATTCCATGTCTATTCATTTCATCTTATTGAAATTCAATTAATTCCTTCCGTTTCATTTCGTTTCACTTATTAATAATCTATTTTATTTATTTCATTTCATATAGTTTCATATCATTTCGTTTTATTTCTTTTCGTTTTCATATGATTTCTATTTTTATACTTTTCATGAAAATGAAATGGTATATTAATTTCGTCACGAATCCCAAAACTGTAAGTCCTTAAAGGACATTAGATAGACGCACCATTAGGTATACCGAAATAATCAAGATGAAGAGCTGAGTTGATTTAGCCATGTCCGTCTGTCCGTCTGTCTGTTTGTATGCAAACTAGTCCCTCAATTTTTGAGTAATCTTGATAAAATTTGGTGAGCGTGTGTATTTGGGTGTCGGATTAGACATTTGTCGGAACCGACCGGATCGAACCACTATAGCATATATCCTCCATACAACCGATTTTTCAGAAAAAGAGGATTTTTGTCACATCTTCCTCAATTTATCAGATTGAAGCTTCAACCTTCACCATATACTTTCGTATATTGCACATATTGTTGTCTGAAAAAATTGATGAGATCGGTCGTATATATAGTATATATCCCCACAACGGATTGTTCAGATAAAAATTTTTTCGTATTACTGCCCTATTTTAAGAGCTAGAGGCTTCAAATTTCAACGAATGCTTACGTATATAGCGGATATTGTTGTCTGAAAAAATCATAAAGATCGGTGGTATACATAGTATATATAGTATGATTTTTTCAGACAACAATATATGCTACATACGTAAGCATTTGGTGAAATTTTAAGCTACTAGCTGTTAAAATGGGGCTGAAATTGCGAAAATATATATATATATATATACTATACGACTCAAAATAAGTTTTAAATATTTTGAAAAAAACGGTGTTTTGCTATAACTTTTTCAAAAATTAACCGTTTGGGATCATTTTTTTTTTTAAATATGTTTTAAATGTACTTTTCGGAAAAAATACAAAAAAAATTTTAAAGTTTTTTTTTCAATTAAATAAAAAAAAATTTCGGCCCACTCCGGGATTAGGGGGATGATTGCAGAATTGATTGAAGTTTTTTATGAGAAAAAAACAAAAAAAGGGCGAAATTCGAAAAATCTCAAAAAACTGAAAAATTACAAAAAAAAAACTTTAAAAATGTTTTTGAATTTTTTCCGAAAATTACATTTAAAAACAAATTTTCAAAAAAAAAACAAAAGATCCCAAACGGTCAATTTTTGAAAAAGTTATAGCATTTTGAAAACAAAAACGGTGTTTTTTTAAAAATTCATAACTTTTTTTGAGTTGGATGAAAAAATTTGAAAAACTTCTGAAAAACGTCTTTCGTAAGCTAGAAAAAGAAGAAAAACTTTCAGCCAATTCTAAAGAGGTCGGGTTCAAAATTGGTCGAAATGGGATGGAATACCCCATATATAGTATATATATATATATATATATTTTCGCAATTTCAGCCCCATTTTAACAGCTAGAAGCTTCAAATTTCACCAAATGCTTACGTATGTAGCATATATTGTTGTCTGAAAAAATCATATAGATCGGTGGTATATATAGGATATATCTCATACAACCGATTGTTCAGATAAGAAACTTTTCGCAATTTCTACCCCACTTTAACAGCTATAAGCTTCAAATTTCACCGATTGCTTACATATATAGTATATATTTTTGTGTAAAAAAAATCATAGAGATCTGTGATATATATAATATATATATGATGGTATATATAGTATATATATATTTTTTTTGCAACTTTAACCCCATTTTAACAGCTAGAAGCTTCAAATTTCACCAAATGCTTACGTGTATAGCATATATTGTTTTCTGAAAAAATCATTGAGATCGGTGGTATATATAGTATATATATGGTGGTATATATAGTAAATATATATTTTTTCGCAATTTTAGCCCCATTTTAATAGCTAGAAGCTTCAAATTTCACCGAACGCTTACGTATATGGCATATGTTGTTGTCTGAAAAAATCATAGAGATCGGTAGTATATATATTATATACCCCATATAAACTGTCATTTTTGCCCCTTTTTTACGGCTAGAAGCTTCGAAATTCATCAAATTTCATCAAATAGTTACGCTTACGTCATATATTGTTGAAATACGTGATTCGCAGTCATACCAAAGACGGATAAAGTGATGAAACTTGGTAGGTGAGTTGAACTTATGATGCAGAATAGAAAATTAGTAAAATTTTGTACAATGGGCGTGGCACCGCCCACTTTTAAAAGAGGGTAATTTAAAATTTTGCAAGCTGTAATTTGGAAGTCGTTGAAGATATCATGATGAAACTTGGCAGGAACGTTACTCCTATTACTATATGTATGACTAAAATTCGCAAAATCGGAGAACGACCACGCCCACTTTAAAAAAAAAAAATTTTTTAAGTCAAATTTTAACAAAAAATTTAATATCTTTACAGTATATAAGTAAATTATGTCAACATTCAACTCCAGTAATGGTATGGTGCAACAAAATACAAAAATAAAAGAAATTTTTAAAATGGGCGTGGTTCCGCCCTTTTTCATTTAATTTGTCTAGGATACTTTTAATGCCATAAGTCGAACAAAAATTTACAAATCCTTGTGAAATTTGGTAGAGGCTTAGATTCTAGGACGATAACTTATTTCTGTGAAAAAGGGCGAAATCGGTTGAAGCCACGCCCAGTTTTTATACACAGTCGACCGTCTGTTCTTCCGCTCGGCCGTTAACACGATAACTAGAGCAAAAATCGATATATATTTACTAAACTCATTTCACGTACTTATCTGAACTCACTTTGTATTGGTATAAAAAATGGCCGAAATTCGACTATGACCACGCCCACTTTTTCGATATCGAAAATTGCGAAAAATGAAAGAAATGCGAAAAAAGGGATGAAACATGGTAATTGGATTGGTTTATTGACGGAAAATATAATTTTAGAAAAAAACTTTGTAAAATGGGTGTGACACCTACTACCATATTAAGTAGAAGAAAATGAAAAAGATCTGCAGGGTGAGATGAAAAACCCTTGAAATCTTGGCAGGAATACTGTTCGTTGTATTACATATATAAATAAATTAGTGGTATCCAACAGATGATGTTCTGGGTCACCCTGGTCCACATTTTGGTCGATATCTGGAAAACGGCTTCACATATACAACTAGCACAACCCCCTTTTAAAACCCTCATTAGTACCTTTAATTTGTTACCCATATCGTACATACACATTCTAGAGTCACCCCTGGTCCACCTTTATGGCGATATCTCGAAACGGCGTCTACCTATAGAACAAAGCCCCACGCCCTTTTAAAATACTCATTAACACCTTTCATTTGATACCCATATCGTACAAACATATTCTAGAGTCATCCCTGGTCCACCTTTATGGCGATATCTCGAAAAGGCGACCACCTATAGAACTAAGCCCCGCGCCCTTTTAAAATACTCATTAACACCTTTCATTAGATACCCATATCATACAAACATATTCTAGAGTCATCCCTGGTCCACCTTCATGGCGATATCTCGAAAAGGCGTCCACCTATAGAACTGAGCCCCGCGCCCTTTTAAAATACTCATTAACACCTTTCATTTGATACCCATATCATACAAACATATTCTAGAGTCATCCCTGGTCCACCTTTATGGCGATATCTCGAAAAGGCGTCCACCTATAGAACTAAGCCCCACGCCCTTTTAAAATACTCATTAACACCTTTCGTTTGATACCCATATTGTACATACACATTCTAGAGTCACCCCTGGTCCACCTTTATGGCGATATCTCGAAACGGCGTCTACCTATAGAACTAAGCCCCACGCCCTTTTAAAATACTCATTAACACCTTTCATTTGATACCCATATCGTACAAACATATTCTAGAGTCATCCCTGGTCCACCTTTATGGCGATATCTCGAAAAGGCGACCACCTATAGAACTAAGCCCCGCGCCCTTTTAAAATACTCATTAACACCTTTCAGTTGATACCCATATTGTACAAACCAATTCTAGATTCAACCCTGATCCACCTTTATGGCGATATTTCGAAAAGGCGTCCAGGTATGCACATCTGTTCACTATATATTTCTTATCTTATACATCCGATTATTTGGAGATTACGAACGGGATAAGATTATTGTTCAGCCCCATTTATGAAAGGTATGAAGTCTTCGGCACAGCTGAAGACAGTCCCGTCCTTACTTTTTTTCTTTTCATTTTACATCATTCCGTTTAATTTGATATAGTTACATATTTTTTTGTTTCTTTTGCATATCAGTTCATTAAATTTCATTCCGTTTAATTATATTGTTTCATATTTTTTTTGTTTCAATTCATTTAATCTCCATTTCATTTTATTTCATTTCACCCATTTTCATTCCGGTTCACTCCATTTTATTTAATTGGGTTTAGTTTAGTTTCGTTTTATTTTATTTAATTTTTTTGAATTATATTTCATTCGGATTTATTTTATTTTATTTTATTCTACTTTGTTTTATTTCATTTTGTTTCATATTATTTCATATCCATTTCATTTAAATTCTTTCAACTTGATTTAATTTTGTTTCATATTATTTCATTTCATTCCATTTTATTTCATTTCATTTTATTTTTTTATACTCTTCGTGCTTTGCACACAGAGTGTACTAACTTTGATTGGATAACGGTTGGTTGTACAGGTGTAAAAATCATCAGTATCGAAAAAAAATTTGAATGAGCCATGTCCGTCCGTCCGTCTGTCCGTCTTCCTGTTAACACGATAACTTGAGTAAATTTTGAGATATCTTCGCCAAATTTGGTACACGAGCTTATCTGGGCACAGGATAGATTGGTATTGAAAATAAGCGAAATCGGATGATAGCCACGCCCACTTTTTATATATATAACATTTTGGAAAACACAAAAAACCTTATTATTTAGTTAATAACACATCTAGAATGTTGTAATTTGACGTGTGGACTGATATTGAGACTCTTGATAAAAATTTGAAAATCATGTTTACAATGGGCGTGGCACCGCCCACTTGTGATAAGATCAATTTTACAAATATTATTAATCATGAATCAAAAATCGTTAAACCTATCGTAACAAAATTCGGCAGAGAGGTTGCCTTTACTATAAGAAATGCTTTGCAGAAAAATTAATTAATTGTTAATTAATTGTGGACCACGCCCACTTTTATGTAAAAGATTTTTAAAAGGGTCCTGGACGAATAAAATAAGCTATATCTTTGCAAAAAAGAGCTTTATATCAATGGTATTTCATTTCCCAAGTGGATTTATAACTGACTTATCTTGTTTTGTTGATTTTTCGACAGGGTGGATAAATGATGTATATTGCACCGATTTTCCGTCATCCCTTGTCAAATTTGGTTTTGAGAATCGAAAAAGTATTCGTACACTTTGCATTATGCAGCTTGCGCTTCTCGGATCCTATCCCGACTTATAAAGCTCGTTGCTTATTGATTAACTTAAAATCATTACAGGACAAGAGGACAATTTTATCGCTGTCGTTCGTTCTCGATTTGTTACGTGGGGTTGTTGACTGCCCTGTGCTCTTGGAGAGGATTTTCATTAATATACCGGCTAGAGATCTTCGCGCTTCTGAGGTTTTTCATATTGGTGTTCTTAGGGCTCTTTATGGGCGGAATGCTCCAATTACTAGAGCCTTAATTGAGTTCAATAGAATTTCTAAATTTTGCGAGATAGATTTTTCTTGTTCGAAAGATGGCTTTCTGAGTATTTAAAATACTTTTTATTAGTAAGGTAATTTATATTAACATTGTTAACTACTCTACACTTTTATAATTAATCTATAAGATTCTTTTTTAATTGGCTTAAATAAATAAATAAATAAATGATACACAATACCTCAAATCACCCCCAACAGCATAAAAATGCAGCATTGAGGCACTTGGTACTTAGACTTGAAAGAACACCTCTTACACAAGAGGCATATAAGAGAGAACTTGAGGTCATATATAATATCGCTGCAAACAACCGATATAAAAAAGCACTAGTAGATAAGCTCACAAGGACAAACGGAGAACCAAAAAGAAATAATGAAAAGGAAAATAATAGCTGGATGACTATGACATATACTGGAAAAGCAACATATAAATTGGCAAACTTCTTTAAAAAATAGAACATTAACACAGCATTCAAAACATCAAAAAATCTGGGGCGAAAACTAAGAACTAACACTAACTCAGAGGATCCGTTTAGCAGACATGGCGTATACAAACTTACCTGCGGACGCGAGCATAGTTACATAGTACAAACAGGACGGCAAATAAGGACGAGGTTCAGAGAACATATTAGAGAATACAACAAAAAAATAGGGAATCCAAACTTTATACCCGAGTCTTCGCGAATCACATGGTCGAGAATGAATGTTCCCCAGCAAACATCAATAAAACAGTTAGGGTTCTTCACATACAAGCATAAGGCTGACGTCTCAACGTACTCGAAAACATGAAAATCTACAAACAGAAAACATTCGACGGTAGAATAATAAACGAGCAGATAAACACAATTTCTGACACAATATTCGAGCCTTTAAAACTTGTTTACAAGAAACAAAGTAATCACACAGGTACAACAGACAAACACACAACAACAAACAAACACAAAACAATTAACACACCAAAACAAACAAACCCGCAAAGAAGGTCAAACGACTAAAATCACGCATTTTTAACTGCCCCACTCAGCCACACAAATCGATTAGAAAACCACCCTCGGTTCTGAATGAACACGCAGCACATACACAGGCATCAATTTTGACAATACCTGCTCATGTACTTACGAACTATAAATACAGGACAAACGACAACAACAGATCAGAATGAAAATCGACGGTTAAAGACCACGCCCACTTTTATATAAAAGATATATAAAAGGGTTGTACACGAAAATAATAAGTTATATCTAAGCGAAAAAGAGCTAAATATCAATAGAATTTTACTTTCTAAATTGAATTATTACATTAAACACTACAATTTTTGAAAATGTGTATGACACCGTCCCTTATATGACTAAGCAATTTTCTATGTTTCGGGAGCCATAACTCGACGAAAAATTATCATATCGTTATGAAATTGTGTACACATATTTTCCTTATAGACGAAAATATTTCTAGTAAAAATGGACGGGATCGGTTACAGACCACGCCCACTTTTATATAAAAGACTTTTAAAAGGGTCGTAGACGAAAATAATAAGCTATAACTTTGCAAAAAATAGTTTTGAATCAATGATGTTTCACTTATAAAGTTTTATTGTAAGAGGAAATGGAGAGACATTTTTTTTAAATGGGCGGTACCACGTGTTATGTAGAAAAGTAATTTATCTGAAATGAAATGTACGATTGAAGCTCACGCTGAGTATATAATGTTCTGTTACACCCGAACATAGACACTTTTACTTGTTTTTCATTTCATTATATTTGTTTCATAATATTTCATTCCATTCCATTTTGTTTCATTCCTTTTCGTTTCTTTTTATTTTTTTTTCAACTTTTTTTCGTTTCGTTTTAATTTCATACCACTCCATTTCATTTTGTTTTATAACATTTTATTTTTTTTATAAAATTGTATTTTGTTCTACTCTATTTTTATTTTATTTTAATCTATTTTCGTGACATATAAAACTTTATTTTATTTTGTTTTATTTTATTTTGTTTTTTTTTTAATTCATTTGATTTTATTTTATTTTATTTTATATTATTTTATTTTATTTTATTTTATATTATTTTATATTATTTTATATTATTTTATTTTATTTTATTTTATTTTATTTATTTTATTTCGTTTTCTTTTATTTTATTTTATTTTAATTTATATATTTAATTTAATTACGTTTTCTTTTATTTTTTTTGTTCTTTTTTTTATTTTACTTTATTTAATTCAATTTATTTTATGTTATTTTTTATACCTTTTTAAAGTTCATTTAATTTTATTCCAATGTTATTTTATTTAAATTTTTTTTATTAAAAATGTAAGCTATATAAAATTTATATGAAATTTGTAAATTAAACAAAAAAACATTTTTATGGAAACTTTTGGAGCATTTGTAATTTTTGGGAATTTGGGAAACTGTTTTTGGATGTTCTAAAGGACGGTCTGGCAACACTGCACATTGACGTTCAAAGCTGTCATTTGCACCTCAAAGTATGCAGTAGTTGCAGACTGACAACTCACATGTACACGAAATATCCCATTTCACCATGGATAAAATCGGCACACTGCCTATACAAAATTATCCACTTTTTTGGCAACTTTTTTACTCGTGCATTATCCAGATTTTACGCAGTTTTGGTTGGCAGGGTACATATGCAGTTTATCCTTTTCCTCTAGCCATGTGCGTGTGCATGTGTGAGTAACAATTTCTGCTCTTAGTTGCCGGTTATGTGTACAGAATATCCTTCGTTGCCTTGTACATAAGTGTGGCTGCTTGCTTAAATGTGTACATGTGCATAAGTATGGCTGATTGCTGTTTTTTTTTGTTGTGATTACTTTCTAGCAGCATAGTGAGGCTAATATTCGCCTAATTATTAATTTGATCAATTAGTAGATATTGAACTCCAAGAATGGTTTATCTCAAATATGGAAGTCCGTAAGTAAGCGACCAAAACTTTCGAGAAAATCAATCTTTTGTTAAAAATTTCAAAACATGGCCAACAACATGTATATAGTTTTACAATATTTGGAAACCTATTTGAAGGCGGCCACCGTGGTGTGATGGTAGCGTGCTCCGCCTATCACACCGTATGCCCTGGGTTCAACTCCCCGGCAAAGCAACATCAAAATTTTAGAAATAAGATTTTTCAATTAGAAGAAAATTTTTCTAAGCGGGATGGCCCCTCGGCAGTGTCTGGCAAGCGCTCCGATTGTATTTCTGCCATGAAAAGCTCTCAGTGAAAACTCATCTGCCTTGCAGATGCCGTTCGGAGTCGGCATAAAACATGTAGGTCCCGTCCGGCCAATTTGTAGGGAAAAATGAAGAGGAGCACGACGCAAATTGGAAGAGAAGCTCGGCCTTAGATCTCTTCGGAGGTTATCGCGCCTTACATTTATTTTTTATTTGAAGTCATCGCAAATATCTTTAGCTTCAAAAATAAAGTGGACGTCCGCACTTTTCCAACGTGTCTTCGTGATCTTTATACGAAGAAAAGTGCGCTCGAATAGACCGAGTTACCGATTTCTCTCAATAATTACATACAACTCAAAAAATTTATCTCATATTTTTGTTCGCCTTGGCTCCAGGAACACGTGAGTAAAGTATTTATATGCAATTTTAGACCACTTTGTATGAAGAACAAAGGATTAAATTTAAATACGCCTAACTAATCGCAAAAATGCAAACGGTTTTTACTCAGTATTCGTGACAAGAATCTAAATATTGGGTGGAGCAGTTTTTGGAGCCGACCTTGGCAAATAGTGAAAAAATTGTTCGCACTCAATTCACACGTATTCTTATTCTCTTTAGTTCAGTAGTCGCTGCACATTTGGCGCAATAGCATTGATTGTTTGCGTCGCTCGCAATGTTGACGAATGTTGTCCATATGTATATTAGGAGTAAATAGTTTGTAAAGAAAAATATGTATTGGAAGGTGTATATTCTGCAAAAAAATTTATCTTAGGAAAAACCATTAATTTATTGAGTAGAATTGGTAAAATAAAAAAAAAATAATAATAATTGATTTTTTCTTGTTGCGTGCTAAGAAGCGAATGAACAACGCAAAACGATGGTTTAAATGCATTTTCATTTTGCCGACGTCTGGTTTAGAGACATGGTCATAATTAGACTACTTTCGGATTAGAACAATTATTCTTCACTTCACAATAGCGAGTTTAAATCAAACTGATTACTGATTCCCCAGCTTGCGCTTCTTTTATATACTCTGTTTTCTCGTTCACCCAATTCTCTTAAGGTCTAGTCATTTGGCGAAAATGTGTTCGAGAACGATTGTTTCTCATGCTTGGTTACCAGCTATATACATGTATATTTGTAGTTTATGCTTTTCTACTAGCCATATGCATGTGTATATGTGAGTGTAGACTTCTGCTCTTAGCTGATTACTACATATGTGTATTTGAGATATTCTTCGCCGCCTTATATAAGTACATGTCCATAAGTGTGGCTTGCTTTGTTGTTGTGATGATTTACTAACAGCATAGTGATGCCAATATTTGCCACAATGCACTCCACGTAAGTCGGGTCGTTCCGATCAGACAAATTTTCCGATCTAAACATTGCCAGTCTTTCCAAATGAACCACTTTCATTTTGTTTCGTGGTTTAAAAACTTCTTGTATGAGGTAAACTACATCGTTGATCCGTGGCTTTCATTTTGTCACTCACAATCTTGGTTCGTTTTCTTACAAGATCGTGCATTTCTTTCCGCATCGGGATTTATCCCAAAACTTCATCATCCGGCAATCGAAGGTCATTGCCAAAAATTACTTTTGCGGGAGTTTGACCCGTTGTTTCATGCATTGCCTATCGGTAAGCCATCGAGAATAAGGATATGTGTGTATCCTACTCCTTATGGAACTTGTCCACTATTTCCTTTAAGTGCTCCTCCAAGGTTCGATTGAATCGTTCCGCCTTACTATCGCTCTTAGGATGCAATGCAGTTGTCCGAGTTTTTCGAATGCCCAATATCTAACACTTTGTTTGGGATCACAGCTGATTAAAAATTCCTGCCTTGGTCAGAATGTAACTCCATTGGTACACCATACAACCCAATTGTTTGTAAACACTTCTGCTACTGTTCCCGCTTCTTGATTTGGGATTGGGATTGGTCAAATAATCCATAACCACATATATACATTTTTGGTTCCGCGGTTGCTAGAGGGAAATGGACCTGCGACATCCATAGCGATATTTTCAAATTGTGCGCCTGAGTTATATTGCTTCATCTGGGCATGACTTCGTGTTTTGGCAATCCACCCAGTGACCGATTGACGGCAACCAACCCTATAGAATCTCTGCTTAATTTTCTCGAGCGTCTTCGTGATTCCAAGATGACCTCCGCTTGGACCATTATGTAGCTCGCTGAGAACGTCAGGAATCCTTTTCCTGTGAATAACTATCAGAGTCTTCTTACATTGACCATCCTCACTCTCCCATGTTCGATGCAGACAACCCGATATCAATTGTAAAATGTTCCACTGGTCCCAATATGACTTCGCAATAGGACCCTCTGTTGACGTCGCCTCTCAGTTTGGCCTTTCGTTTCGTTCGAGCCCTTGCATAACATGTGACAGATCTGTATCTTTTTGGTAACACTTCCTTTGCTCCAATTGCTCCATGTCCCATCCATCCGAACACGATGTAGCCATAAGCCGGAGATATTTAATGTCTACCTTCGAACAGTGTTTGCATTCCAAATTATATGGTCTTCGTGACATAGCATCGGCATTCCCATGGGTACTAACTTTTCGATGCTCAATGGAAAAGCCGTAGCATTTTAGTCGCTCGATCCACCGTGCCAATTGACCTTATGGATTACGGAACTGCAGGAGCCATTTCAAAGCTGCGTGATCTATCCTGACGCGGAATCGTTGCCCGTAGGGGTACTTATGAAAATGTTAAATGCACTCTACCAATGCCAACAACTCTCTCCATGTAACTCAATAGTTCCTCTCTGGTTTTCCAATTGAAAGGCTGTAATATGCAACTACCTTCTCCTGTCGATTGACCAGTTCTTATAAAACGCCTCCTATAGCATATCCACTCGCATTTGTATCTAGAATAAATGTTGCTCCTGGAATCGGATATGCCAACATTGGGGCAGTGTAGTGCTCTTTCATTGTTTGGAAAGCAACTTCTTGCTCCTTCTTCCATTCAAAAGCTGTATTTTTTCTTGTAAGCTCGTGGAGGCTATGGGCTTCGCTGGAAAAGTTTGGTACAAATCGGCGGTAATATGTGCACAGCCAAATGAAACTTCTTAATTTATGCAGGTTCTGTGGTCTTGGCCAATCCTTTACAGCTTTTATATTTTCTCTCGCAGTGCAGAAGCTTTCCGTCGTTACCTTGTGACACACATAACTGAACTTTTTAATTTTTACTTTACATAGTTTCCGCCCAGCGTCAGCTATTCTCTGGAAAACTTCCTCCAAGGTCTTAAGATGTTCATCAAAGTTCTTTCCCAATACGATGATGTCGTCCAGGTACACCGAGCATGTATTCCAATGTAGTCCTTTCATTACCTGATCCATGTGTCTCTCAAAAGTAGCTGGTGCATTACAAAGTCCAAAAGCCATCACTCTAAATTTCCAAAGACCATCTCCGACGCTGAAGACTGTTTTCTCTTTGTCTACCTCCTTCATATCCACTTACCAGTAGCCGCTTTTCAAGTCCAGTGTGGAAAACCATTTCGTACCAGATAGCGAGTCCAGAGTGTCGTCAATTCTTGGCAATGGGTAGCTATCCTTTTTCGTAAAGTCATTCAACTTCCGGTAGTCCACGCAAAACATTATTTTTCCATCCTTCTTCTTTACAAGTACCACCGGGGAGCTCCACGGACTAGCTGATGGTTCGATGATGCCGCTGTCGCTCATTTCTTGTATGATTTGACTCACAACTTCCCGCTTCGATACTAGAACACTACGAGGAGCTTGACGGATCGGCCTCGCATCTTCAGTCTCAATTTGATGTTTCAAAACGTTGCTGTGGCCTGGTTTGAACCATCTTGGTCAAATAAATTTGCGTACTTTAGGAGCAGTTGTTTTTCCTTACTCTGATAGTCTTCCTCTAGCCGCTCCGTCTATGCCGTGATGTCATTTTAAAGATCAATCATAGTAGTTAAAACGTTTTCCTGGAGCTGATCACAGTTAATAATTACTTCAGTCTCTTGGCATTTTCCCAATATAGCCCCTTTGGTGAGTTTGAGTGGTTACTTTAACTCACTGCTTAGTCTTCCCGGAATACGTTCATCTCGTTTAGCCGTTGCCAGGATTTTTCCTACAAGTATTTTCGTTGTTGATTTGTTTGCTGCCTCGACATGCCACAATTTCTTCGTCCCACAATCTCCATCAACATTTGCAAAACGACTGCCTCCAAACTTGGTAGTATTTGCTGATTCTCCCCCACCACCTCGTCCACTCCAATTATTATTTCATCAACAATCTCTGCCACTATAAAATTGTGTAGTACCGTGACGTTCCCAATTGTGACTTCAGATGCTACTTCTCCCATTACCTAGGTGTTCTCTCCAGTGGCTGTACGTAATCTTGCTCCATGCAATGGTCATATCTTCCTGTTGACTAAATCCGGTCCAATGATGTATGTACAGTCAGTAAACGTCCCTTACGTGTCCTCCGCCAGTAAGATTTGTTCGACCTTCTTCTTACTTGCGTGATAGAGATTATGGGGCATTCAATTGCGGGAGCCAGCTGTCGCTCCTTGCAGCTGACGTGCTTTAGTTTAGCGATTGAGTGGACTTGGAGATTTGCTCATCTCCTTCAACTCTGCGTTTACGACCAACCACATTGTTGGAACTATTAGGCTTGCTGCTGAAAAAATGTGCAATTTGCCCTGGCATTCCACACTTAAAGCATTTGACTTCATCATTATTCCACTGCTGCGTTCGCTTCAATGCTTCCAAAATTGTTCTTACCCACTCTGGTCTTCCTATTTTGTACTCCATTGCAGATGTTTGTGCAGTGTTTTTTTCTTCCATTTGTGTTGTTGTCTCGTCGCTGTCAGTATGAAAGACATAATCTTCAACATTGATTACTTCCAATTCCATAGCTTCCCTTAGTTGTATTTGTAGCTCGGATTTATTGCCAGTAGTATTCAATCCATGGGCTTCCAACTCCTTTTTCAGTTGCTGAATTTTCACTTCACTCAACTTGGCCATGTCCTTGTTGTCATCTGGAACTATGGAATTTGTTCAACAATTCCTCTTCTGACACCAATTGTAATGAATTCTGTGAATTTCTGATTACTATACTCCTTCTGCTAACGTTCGAATCGCTGAACTGTCAAATAAATAACTCCAATATTCAGCATTCAAAATGGTCTTTATTAGACTACTTTTGGGGTAGTACTTCACAATTATACTTCACTTCACAACAAATACCGTGTTTAAATCAAACTGATTACAGATTCCTCAGCGTGCTCTGCTTTTATACTCTCGGTTATTTCGTTTGCCCATTTCTCCTTAGGTCTAGACGTTACACGCACATGCCTTCTAGAACAGCTGTATCTCATGTTTGGTTAATTAGCTAGTACCTGGGCGACCGAGCTTTACTCGGTAATCTTCGAGTATGCCGCATAACATACTTTGTTCTACATGTCATCAGTAGATTACTATTTCGTCGAACTACCCCAACTCTATATGGCAACCCTAGTCAAAAATGTCCCTATTGTAATGCGGGGTAAAATACCTTTCGTTTGACACCAATATCAGCATATCTCGTGCAATTTTTTTTTTATTTCGAACAGCTGGTAACCTTGTGAAATATTCTGAGGGGCAGCACCTAGGTAGAAAATCTTAGAAGGTGATACATTATATCTGTGCCAAATTTCATTTAAATCGGTTGCGCCGTTCCCGAGATCGTTCGGCTGTACAAACATACAAATATACGAATATACAAATAATATTCATATACAAATATACACTGGCAACCCTATTCAAAAATGTCCCTATTGTAATGCGGAGTGAAATACCTTTCGTTTGATACCCATATCGGCGTATCTCATGCAACTTTTTTTATTTTCGACCAGGTGGCAACCTTGTGAAACATTCTGAGTGGCAACACCTAGGTAGAAAATCTTATAATGTGATACGTTATCTCTGTGCCAAATTTCATTTAAATCAGTTGAGTCGTTCCCGAAATCGTTCGGCTATACAAACATACAAATATACGAATATACAAATATACAAAAATTGCTCGCTTAAAGTTATAAGATATACATGTATATATGTAGTTTATGCTTTTCTTCTAGCCATATGCGTGTGCATGTGTGAGTAACAACTTCTGCTCTTAACTGCCGGTTATGTGTATAGAATATTCTTCGTTGCCTTGTACATAAGTGTGGCTGCTTGCTTTAATGTGTACATGTACATAAGTGTTGCTGCTTGCTGATTTTGTTGTTGTGATTACGTACTAACAGCATAGTGATGCTAATATTCGCCAAATTATTAATTTAATCGATTAGTAGATATTGAACTCCAAGAATGGGTTATCTCAAATATGGTATCCCAAGTAAAATTTTCCGAACTTTCCGTTTCTGGTGCGAAGAACGTCAGTAAGCATACACAATTTTCGAGAAAATCAATCATTTGGTAAAAATTACGAAACATGGCCAACAACATGTACATATATAGTTTTACAATATTTGGAAACCTGTTTGAAGTAATCGCAAGTATCTTTAGCTTCAAAAATAAAGTGGACGTCCGCACTTTTTCAACGTGTCTTCCTGATCTTTGTACGAAGAAAAGTGCGCTCGAATCGACCGAGTTGCCGATTTCTCGAAATAATTGCATGCAACTCAAAAAAATGAATCGCATATTTTTGTTCACCTTGGCTCGAGGAACACGTGAGTAACGTATATAGATGCAATTTTGGACCACTTTGTATGAAGAATAAATGATTAATGTGTGAGCGTACCCTAACTTGCCAAATTAACCAAAATCGGATGGAGCGCCATGCAGCAACAACACGTAAAACGGAGCGGGGATAGAGTTCTCATCGCAGATAAATGCACCTCTATTAATAACATGCTATATGTGTGTGCTTATGTACAAATTCTTTGGATAAGCATAAGCTCATTTGCACAGCTAGCGGAGATGATTGGAAAAGAGTAAAATTCAGTCGTCATTCTACAGTAGGCAAATAAATGAGTTTAATCTGTAGCAAAATTAATAAATTTAATAAACCAACCATTGGACTGTAAACTTGTTGTTGTTTTATCTTTGCGAATTAGCGCACAAACATTTTGGTGCCCCGGGTGAGGCATTTTACAAATATATCATCATACATTTGACAATGGCATTCGTGAAACTTTAAAAAGGATCCTGAATCGAGAAAAACCATTACGTACTTAAAAATTAGAATCGCAAGCTTGACTGAGTGCTACCAAAAATTTGAGAAAAATCACGTAGAGCTGCTTCGATCGGGCCTCGATACTGAGCATGATTATTATGCCAAGGAATTCGCCACTAATTTTCAGGAACTCTATGTATTGGCTCGAAGTCACATAGTTGAAGCATTCAAAACCAAATACCCCACTACATTGATGCCTACTGCGGAACAAACCAAATCGAATAACCAACAGATTGCACGCAACGAGACAATAGCACCGGTTGTTCGATTACCAAAGTTAACAGTCCCAAGCTTTAGTAGTTCCTACACGAACTGGCCTGCATTCCACGATGCATACCTCCGCTTAGTTCATAATAACATTCAAATCGATAGTATAGAAAAGTTCAATTATCTCCGACTTGCTTGGCCTATTGGTTTCGATGAAGACATTATGAAGCTGCCGTTGGCAAATGATAACTACAACCTTACATGGGAAACTCTGCTGGGTCGTTACAACAATTCCCGATTTTTGTTTACACATTGTATGCAATTGTTTTATTCCCAACCGATCGTGGCCAAGGAAGATTCGACTAAGTTAAAGCATTTAATCGATACGTCCCGATCGTGTTTTAGTACACTACGCAATTTAAAGATCGATGTCGATGCCTGCGATCAAGTCTTTTTACACTTTCTTATTAGTAAACTACCTAGGGAAACCCATCAATTTTGAGAACGGGAATTGGGAGAGAAAAGGAATTCCAACAGTCAAAAAGTTTTGCGATTTTATTGAGGTTCGCTATCGGACGCTCGAATCCATTTAGCTAAAATCAAATAATAGTGATTCAAAATCGGCGGCACAGCAAAGGTTGAGTTTACCTTCACAACCAACTCAAAGATAAAAATTTCGTCGTGATTCAAGGGTTAATCACATTTCTAGCTTCATTGATAGCAA
This sequence comes from Eurosta solidaginis, assembly GCF_040869045.1. Lineage (NCBI taxonomy): Eukaryota > Metazoa > Arthropoda > Insecta > Diptera > Tephritidae > Eurosta > Eurosta solidaginis. The sequence goes on from NC_090324.1 coordinate 141,616,319, forward strand.
AGGTATTTGTTGCATCTTGTGTAAAGAGGGTCATATCACTCGACGTTGTCCCAAATTTCTAGCCATGGATTGTTTTGCACGCAAAACTATCGTTGACACCAACAGCCTTTGCGTCAATTAGTTACACACACTTGTTTTCCACATGTCCAAGCAATCGGAACTGCCAACAATGTGGCGAACGACAAACGAGGCGTACTATTAGTACCAAAAATATTAGCTCCGAAATCGGTCCACTACTGTCCAACGCAATCAAGTTGACTTCTAAAACAAATGTACTTTCACCCACAGCAGTAGTTAAGGTTACCCGTCACGACGGCTCAACAGTTTTATTGCGCACGTTAATCGATCAAGGCTCCACCGGAGCTCTAGTCAGTGAGCGAGCTGCAGACACCCTTAAATTGGAACGCTGGCCCACCAAAGCTAGCCTAAAACTAACAAATGATTAGCAAACATCTGGAAGATATATCACGCAATCTACAATAAAATCACGAATTGCTGCAAACTTCCAGCTAGACGTCACAGCTTCAATCGTTAAAAACATTATGGACAACAGCGAGGAAACACTGAAAACCTTAGGCATGCGTTGGCAACCAAGAGAGGACTGTTTCCGTTATAACCTCAAGTTCGATTCTAATGTCCATCACACAGCTGTTACAAAACATTCTGTGCTTTCTGAGATATTGAGGATATTTGATCCCTGGGGTTGATTAATCCAATCACGATGTGACATCCAAGATATTTTTGAAGCACCTGTGGTCATTGAATTTAGAGTGGGACGAACAACTCCCAAACAGTTTGATCCTTGAGTGGGAACAGATGGTCTACGATCTGCGAGCGATAAACGAAATTCAAATTCCACGATGGCTAAATTATTCACCTTCTACAATCAAACTTATAGAACTTCACGCATTCAGTGATGGTTCCACACAAGCGTATGCTTCCCATGTATATTTACGCATTCAAGATTCTCAAAGATACTAATATTATCACAGGCAAAACTAAGATAACCCCAAAAGGACCTATATGTATTCCTCGTATCGAACTCTGTGCAACAGTTTTAAGTATAAAACTTGTCAAATGGATACTTAAACACATTTCCATAAATGTGAACCGAATTAAAGTATACTATTGGACTGATGCCACCATCGTTTTGTTCTGGATAAGGGGGGCATAAACCGCTGGCCTGTATTCGTACCAAATCGTGTAGGGCTCATTCATACCAAATCGCATTTCAAACAATGGCATCATGTTTCGACTCATGAAAATCCCGCCGACCATCCATCACGAGGCTTTAAAGCAACACAGCTTATAAATTGTGATCTATATTGGCACGGCCATACTTGGCTGTGCAAGCCGAAAGAAACCTGGCCTGTATCGGACTGGACCTTTTTGGAGGATGAAGAAGACGTCGAACACATGGTCAACGTGGCCATTGTAGCCAATGAGAAACTGCCCTTGTTTGAGCGGTACTCATTTTATACTCGTTTGTTAAGGATCACAGCCATGCTATTACGAGTTAAATACAATCTCACAAATCCTTCGGAAATTCGATTACGGGGTCCATTAACAGCCGCAGAGTTACAAAATAGTCTCATTCGGCTGATACAAATTGTTCAAATCCAATGCTATTTTGGCGAAATTAAGGCGCTAGCCAAGCATGAAATGGTGCAAAATAAAAGTGACCTTTTCAGTATAACACCATTCGTGGACGATAACAAAATTATTCGTGTGAGAGGCCGTCTAGGGCACTCGCAATTGCCTTACCAGGAAAGACATCCAATTATCCTTCCAAAAAATCATCGATTTACACATATTCTCAATTTACACAATTTCGCGAATCCCTGCAAAGTGATATCGTAACATTTTTGGCTGACAAGGGCATACAATGGCATTTTAATGCACAACACTCGCCAACTTTGGCGGATTGTGGGAGGCGAATGTAATATTGAGAATTCATGAGCTTTACACCGGCTTATAAAAATTTAATATTCAATTATTATGTTATTCTAAGAGAAACTGAAAAGAAAGGAAGAAACATTTGCAGGCATATTGCGATGGTACTATTTCGAAAATCACCACAAATTCATCGTCAGGCAATTTCGTAATGTTATCAAAGGTTTCACCGCGATTCGAACCGCGAATCACACGGTGAAACTTCTGTTGCCTTAACTACTAAGCTATCCCGCTTGTATTTGTCTCCTTGCTTAAACATCTTAAAGGTATTTGCAATGGTACTCCACTCAAGTTTGAGGGATATCAACATTGCTGGCGAGGATTGAGTCGTGATTGAATTCTCGACCGCAGTGTGAGCTAACATCAGGTAGTGACGACTTGCTCGTGTTGACTTCCGGTCATTTTTTGATCGGTGACTCGTTACTTGCTCCACCCGAACCAGCCAATTTAGAAATATCACCTACTCTTCAATATATTAAATTACAGCAACAAATTCAGCAGTTTTGAAAGCGGTGGTCTTCAGATTGGCTTAGTCATCTACAATCCCGGCCAAAGTGGCGCAACCAACAACCAAACATGAAAGTGAATGATCTCGTCATCATTAAAGCTTATCGTTTACCACCCAATCAATGGATACTTGGAAGAATTGTCGACACCCATCCGAGAAGCGACGGCTTAGTGCGCGTTGTCGCAGTCCGTACAAAAAATGGAAGTTACAAATGTTGCATCTCAAAAATTGGCCGCTTGTCCATTGATACACCCTATGAACACTGAAATTAGCACTCACTCTCAATACCCCTTCCTTCCTTCCTTCCTTTATGACACCAAATAGAACATTAGAACTTGTCGACGTCCACTGACGAGCCTCTATCACACCTGTTCGGGGAGTCGGATTTTTAAGCAAAAAAAAGTTTCGTATGCCAGGGATATGGCATAGGGGGCCGGCATGTTTGAGCGTACCCTAACTTGCCAAATTAACCAAAATCGCGACAGCGAAAACTGAGATCTTAGTCCTCATGAAGAGACGAATTCCCACCATGAATACGATGGTTGGAGAACAACAAGTGCAAACACCCAGCTCCACGAAATACCTTGGGGTGCGCTAGATAGCAAGCTAACCTTTTCGGGACACTTCCAAGGAGCCTGCGAGAAATCTTCATAGACCATAGGATACTTAAGTCGATTAATGGCAAACACAGGCGGGCCAAGGCCATGTATAAGAAAGCTGCTTGCTTCCGTTTCGGATTCTATACTCTTGGGCGAATGCAATGAAATTCCAAGAGTACCGAGCAGCTATTACTTCTGACCAACGCAGAGGGCGCTACGAATTGCCTCAGCTTACCGCACGGTATCCGCAGACGCAGTTCTTGTTATTGGGGAACCATAACGATACATCATTTCGCTGAGGAGAAGAAATCAATTTGCCACCTCCAAGGAGAAATACGTAGAGATGCTGCTGCCGCGCAGGCGCGAAAAGATTCTATCCGACGCTGGCAACAGCAATGGAGCTGCAGTACTGCAGGAAAGTGGACCAGTGAACTGATTCCCGAGCTGGAGCAATAGTTAGAACGGCCACATGGAGATGTCGACTTCTACCTGACACAGTTTTTAAGTGACCACGACTACTTCCGGGAATACCTCCACAGGATGAGCAAGGTTGAAAATCCGAATTGCTTATACTGTGGGCTCATAGACGACGTACGCCACACCTTTTTCGAATGCGGTCACTTCGCACAGCAACGAAGAAGAGTGGAAGTAACACTAGGCGACCTATCCCCGTGCAGTGTCATCTATAAAATGACCTGCCGAAATGACAATTGGGACATGGTCAGCAGATATGCAAGGAATATTCTCCTCGCTAAACGGCAAGATGGTTGCTTAGCCCAATAACGTGTGAGTAGCCAAAGAGCTCACGTATCGCGCTTCCGTATCCGAAGTAATGCTAAACGCGGTCCCAGGTGCAGAAAAGGACGGGCCAAGGGAGGTTAGGTTTTAGTGGGTAGCCCATGCGAAAAACAAAGGGAGTCCTACATTGGGAAAGGCTCCCTGCTACAGGGAGTAGCACGGATGCTTAACAACCCGGTTAGTGCATAAAGCATTTCCTCATTCCACATAACGCAAAAAAAAAATAATAATAATAATAGTAATAGTAGGGATATTAATACTAATAATAAAAATTAAATCAATTTTTGTCGGTGTTATCTGGTTTGTTGTTGTGGTGCTCTGCAGTGTGTTCCTCAAAAGCACTGGAAATAAAAAGTTAAATTGAAAAAGTTGAATATTTAGTTTCATGTTACAAAATATTTGCTTAAAATATTATGTCAATAGTTGTATAACCAACATACAAGAGCCAATAAATTTAATTCTGAAAGTAGCATTAAATTTAAAATTACATTGACCTCTAGCCTAAAGTTTTTTTTTTGTTTTTTGTCGGACGTTGTGACAACGCACTGCCCTCAAGTGGCCCGATGAAACCAGGCGAATCCTGTTTTTGTTTTTTTTTTTTAATTCATACATACTTTTGTTTTTTTTTTTTGAATCCCAATTCTTATTTATGTGTTATTTATAATTTTTTTGTTACCGAGTTTTTGAGAGGCAGTGGCTTCCTAAGCGCGAGATCTAAAACTGCTCAGCTACAGAGAAACTCATCAGCTGAGAAATATAGATTCACAAAATACAATAGACTAAAAGTATAAATATAATTTTTTAATTATTAAGAGAAGATAGAACCGTCTTTTTTATGGCAAAGAGCGAATCCGAAACATCAATTATTCTTGAGTGAGAGTTATAATCTTCACACAAACATAGAAAAGGTTCGTGTAGTTGGAAATTGCTTCTGCATTGCTTAAGAATTATAGGTTTATAATGCCTTGAAACTCGGCATGGAACATTCAAGTTTACCTCGTTCAAAAGAAATGGGCTTGAAATCGATCCATTTAAAAGTCTAGCCATAAATAGTACACCTAGCATTTCTCTACGACTTGCAAGGGTAGGAAGATTTATTAGTTTTAATCGATTAGTGTAAGGAGGAAGATTATACGGAGAGTCCCATTGAAGATTTCTCAAGGCGAAAAGTAAAAACTGTTTTTGAATTGATTCTACTCTATCCACATGAACTTGATAACGCGGTTTCCAAATTATCGATCCATTTCTAATATCGGCCTCACCAATGATGTAAAAAGGCTTTTTGTAACGTAAGGATCACTAAACTCCTTTGCCCATCTTTTCACAAATGCTAAAACTCCTCTCGCTTTATTGACTGTGGCATTAATATGAGGGTTGAAACTAAGTTTGCAATTCATTGTAACTCCCAAGTCGACAAAAACATCAACGCTTTCCAGAGTGTGGCCATTAATTGTGTAGGAATCTGGAACATATTCTATATACATATATCGTCAGAATTTGGTTTTCAATAATCATACTAAAAGTGAATGTGGAGATTCCCGCGAATGTTGGAATTGGGTTTGAAAACTTTTGAAATGCTTAATTAGAGGGCTCTGCGTGGTTTGTTTTAAATTTGTGTTCAAATTTACATACATATATTAGCAACAGAGATTACTGAGGTGCTGAAATACCATTTGAATTTAATAAAATGTTAAACAAGTAAATTATAGGCATGGTTACTTTACGGTTCCCCCAGCCAAAAAATATCTCATAACCAAGAAAAATGATATATCGAATTGAAGCAAAAAGTCACAAAAACTGCCCCGTAAAGAGAATCTCTAGTTCAAAATAAGTGCATTTCTACTGCATTCTGAACCACTAATATTTCGCCATCTATCTCTTTTACATGTTTTCAACTAGCGAATTTAATATGGCGATGTCCTAGGCGGTGGAAATTGTCCCCGCTGCTTTAACTTTTCACTAGTTCCTAATTACTCGTATATACAAATTTCTTTTTCTTAATAGTGTTGAGAAAGAGGCATACTCATATGTAGCCGCAGCTCGTTACAGTTGGTAGCGGTTTTTTTTTTGTAGATTTTATAACTGAAAATCTAGCTATTAACGAACTAATACTTATTTGGCACTCTAGGTCCAGTTCTGAACCAGAATTTTGTATCACTAGTTACTGTCTTCCCTTGAGGGTAATTAACTAATATCATATGAAGTTAGAATAGGCTCCTCTTGTTTTGGTATAGTTTTGCTTACATTCTTTGGTCATATATCCCCATATATTTCAACTCCGCGGTCAATTATCTATTTTAATTTTATTTATGAATCAATTTTGATTATAAATTCTTTTCAGTGCTATAATATTTTTGATAATTTTTGTTGTCAAATTGTTAGTGTAAATTTTTTTATCATATACAAGTGCCTGAGCTTCATACGGGAGTGCTTTTTCTTGGCACTTTCATAAGAAATTCAAGCATTTTCATTTGATTCGAAATTATATGTGAGGGCATATGGGAGTGCTATGAAAATTTTTTTTATATTCAAAGTGTGAATTTGAATCTGTGCCTATGATTCAGGGCAAAACAAAAACAAAAGTGCTACAAGTGTATAGGGGTGAGCAGATCTGATATATATAAACTCGAAGGTATTTTTATAAGCTACTTCGGAGTTGTAATCATGTTAAAATCCGTTAACAAGTTTTGAAAATATTTCAATCTTAAAAAACAATGGTTCGAACTTTTGACGTGAAATTACCCCTAAAGCTTTTATTTGCACAAAAAAAAAAAAACAAAAATACCGTTGGAATCACTGGTAAATTCTCTTGAAAGCCCAATTTTGCTATTTCCTTTATGACAAATGTATGTATTATGCGCTTGTTCCAACAAAATTTAAGTTAGCAGCTTTTCCTTTTTAAAAAGATTAAGGGCATCATTCTGTATTGCGAACGATAGCTCAAGCGAACGATTCGTCTCTTGACGATTTCGTCTAGCAATGGTATTCTCTATCATTTTCGTTCGGCCTTTACGTTTCCTACGCTATGCCAAAGTGTATATAGGTGAAAACATTTGTCAAATGAATTGTTGCCATATTATGTATTTTATTTAGAAACTTTTTAAAATCAGTTAAGTTCTTTAAAGTTTTGCATGTGTTTTCGCTCAATTAAATAAATCTGGAAACAAAATTGATTTGTTTATTCTGGGGTTGTTTGTATTTAAATAAAATAAGGAAAATGATTATAAAATATAATTTGTTTTCGGGAAATTGTGCTCCAACGCTGTTTGAGAGCAAAATGTATGCAGCTGCCGTATACATCATAACCGAATGGTATCGTGAAGCCCAGCTACGGGTAGAACGCAGCATGATAAGTTAAATGTATTGGACGTACCGGAGTCTGAGTAAGTGTATATTTACAAGTTGGTATGAATACCAACAGCACTTTACCACATATTTGATGCAAATTTTCGGGTGAGTAAGGAATTGTTTAGACATATATATAACGAAACGAAAATGCATATAAAAACCTCGGTTCTCCTCCTCTTCCGCTCCTTCTTTTTCTTCTCCTCTTCTTTTCCCCTCTTTTCCTATTCCTCCTCTTCCCACCCTTTCTTTTCTTCCCCTACACTTTCTCCTCTCCCTCTTCGTCGTCTTGCTAGTCCTTCTTCTCTTCTTCTGCTTCCACCTCTTCCCCTCGTTTCCTTTCTGCGCCATCTTACCCACATTCTGCCCCTCTTCCTACTCCTGCTCTTCGTCTTCCTACTTTTTTCCTCTTCCTTCCTATTTCTCATCTTTATTTCATTATCCTCTTCCATTTGTCTATTAAAACTTTTTGACGATGGACCATAATCCTGCTATTTCCTAATTTGAGAAAAAGGAAAGATTATTATTGTTGTAGGTGGTATGCACACTGGGCAAACTCTAGTAGTAACAGACACGGGTGTTATTTGTAAGCTTTATCTATTTTACAACATTTTAACTAAGCTTTGCAAGCTTGCGGGAATAGACTTCATTGCATCCGCTTGGGTGCTTAAAACTTCCGCAATTTTCTTCACCTCCTGAGATTGCATTTTTGCAGCTTCTGCTTGCTCTTTCGCATACTTCGCTACGCTTTCTTCGAACAATTTTTTGTTCCCCGTGCACGGTGTGTTGATGTTGTTATATTGTTAAGATCTGTGTTATGTGATGATATGTTCTGTGCAGAGGGTGATGTCGAATTGTAGGCGTGTCTGAACACGTGAGCGTGGAGAAATGTCTGCTGTTGCTGCGATTGTTGCAGTGACTGGTGCTGTTGTTGCTGCGCTTATTACTCTTGTTGTTATTGTTGCTGCTTCTTTCCTCTTGCGAGGAAGGTACTCCAAACACTTGTCCTGCCGGTGCAGCTGCCTTTGACATGAACATTATTCAGTCAATAGGTCTCTCTGTTTCCGTGAGTGGTGTGTGGCAAAACCGACTACCACCTGTACCATTACGGTTTCGCGCATTATCGGCAAGCTTGCGATTTGTCCTACTCTTGAGGTTAGCCCAGATCTACAACAAAAACGATTGCAGATAAGTTGCTAGTAGTAACAAATAAATTTGAATATCGCACTTACCTTCTTCCACTCAACCACGGTTCTTATTGGAGGGCCCAGAGCATTGATTTTGTTGGCTACCTCATTCCATTTTAAATCGCATTTCAATTTGTCTCCCCCGAATGGAGGAGCACCTCTTACCAGGTTCAAATTGGCTTCCAATTCGCTTACTAGCACTCCAAACTACACGCTGCTAGTTTTCTTGTTACTAAAAACAAAAACATGGATTAAAATTTGCTCTAAATAAGTTAGTTGTAATAAAATTACCTCTGCTGCTATATCCATTTTTAATTCAACGAACGGTAACTAATTTATTGTCGTTTGACTTTGACATTTTAATTCTTTATTTTTTTGACTTATCGTTATAGATAATGTTCACTTTTTACGTCTTTGTCACGTAAGAGGCAGCTATTTTTGTACTGAGTCGTTGTCGTTATACATAATACAAACGGACGAACGATTCATCTCTGAGGCGAAACGAACGTTCGCTTCGTAATAGAGAATGAGGCCCTAATTAATAAAGCATTTTTAATTAGTATGTTACGATTACTAAATGTCTTTGAATTACCTACAAATATATCTCTTAATAATATATATTTTGCTAGCCTTTATCCGCGGCCCCGCCCGCAAAGAGAAAATTAAACATATGGGCTATTCACGTTAGCTTGCTTATCAAGTTATCTGTTTAAACACAATTCGTCTGTCAAATATATTTTTTTTTTGTAATAGAGTAAAAAAATAACTAAATGAGCTGATGACCTGCTAGGGTCCCCAAATGATCGAAAGCCACGAAATGACCACGACCGTATCGCGGACGGATCCCGAAAACCATCCAGGAATTTACCCAGAAGGGTCTCCAAATGTTCGCGGAATAGTCCCCAAATGACCCTGACGGGATTACAAATAAGGTGAAGCTAATTATAAAAGCATGTTAATAAGGCACGATAAAATCATCCTGAAGTTTGTCAGGGACTTAGCACCGAACTGGTTTTGGTGTACACCATGATACATAAACGCACAAGCGCATGTTCATTTGTTTATTATGGTGACACCATACAATTCTCCTGATCTTTTTCAGGGAGATAACACTTTACTTATTTTTGTATTCATCATAATATATAGCTGCATCAGCGCAGTTGCATCTCTATATTATGATGGACACCATAATATATTAATTTAAGATGATATTCACATTTTTTTGGAACACTTACTAGATGTATGGCGGCGATGAGAACGATGAATACGGCAGTTCTTGTGCAAAATGGTCCTCTACAGCATTCCTTTTAAAGGCACTTTTATAACTTTTTTGTTTGTTTTTTTTTTTTTTTACAACTAAAACACAAACAATTTTTAATTTTAAGCCAAATTGCAAAAATTTCGCTCGAATTTTTGAAATTGTCAAATATTTTTACTTTTTTATTTCCCTTGTTTTGGGATATATGTAAGCAATACACTCATGTTGTTTCATTCGCACTCATCCTATTTATGGGAAATTTTTTTCACTCTGAAAAATATCCCAAAAACTTAAATTTTTTGACACCGAAATGTTTGATGGTGTTGGAATTTCAGGGGAAAGTGGTTAAAAGTGGGTAGTTATGGTTGGCAGGGAATATGAAAGCATTTGAATATAATTTTAGAAGCACTAAATAGCATAGGACAGGTAATAAGAGACTCCACTTCAAGACCAGTAGATAAAAAAATATGTGTACTAAATCTACACTTAAATAGCTATATATCTACCAGAACATCACTAAACAGCTCAATTTCACACTTCTTAACAGATACAGGAGCAGATATCTCCATTATTAAAAAGAACCCAAAAAATAGTAATATTAAAATAAATACAGAAAAAATTACAGATTTGAAGGGAATTGGTCATGGTATAACCAGCATATTAGGCACAGTTAAAGCGGATTTAAAGGGTGATGACCTCCTAATTTACCATAAATTCCATGTTGTAGAAGACGAATTCACAATCCCATGCGATGGAATAATAGGACTAGATTTTACAAAGAAATACAATTGCATTCTAGATTTTGGCAAAACAGAGGAAAAATTAATCCTAAGACCATATGATTTTCCCCAAACAATAACAATGCATCTAGCAAACTGACGTCAATTCAATTAGCATCCCTGCTAGATCTGAAGCCATTAGACAAGTTAAAGTGAACACCGATAGGCAAAATATACTCATACCCCATCAAAAATTGTCTGAAGGCATTTTCATAGCAAACTCAAATAAAGGTCAAACTTTCGTTAGAATTATCAACACAACAAATAAAAACACAACTATTCAAAATTACCAAATAATTCTGAAAATTTAGATGACTATACACTAATTGAAACAACCGTACACAATAAAAATAGCAATGATACAGGAAAATTAAACAGATTAACCAAAACCTTTCCAAATTTTTTTCAATTCTCAGGTAACGTCCTTATGAACAGAAATCCTAGACATATTTGCACTAGAAACAGCACCAATTTCCTCTAATAATTTTTACAAAAAAAAATTACACATGAAGGATGATACTCCTGTCTATATAAAAAAATATAGATTGCCTCAGACACAAAAAGGGGAGATAAGCAAACAGGTAAATAAGTTAATCGAAGATGACATAATAGAACCTTCCATATCAGAATACAACAGCCCAATCTTACTAGTCCCTAAAAAATTACTTCCAGGGCATACAGAAAAAAGGTGGAGATAGGTTGTTGACTACAGACAGGTAAATGAAAAGTTAGCAGCAGATAAATTCCCACTCCCAAGAATTGATGATATTCTAGATCAACTTGGAAAAGCAAAATATTTTTCATGTCTACACCTTATGTCAGGCTTTCATCAAATAGTATTACACACAGACTCTAGGGATATAACACCGTTCACAGCCGAAAACGGCACATATAGATTCAAAATACTACCCTATTGATTAAAGTAGCACCTAATTCATTCCAAAGAATGATGACGCTAGCATTCGCAGGCCTCGAGCCCTCACAAGCATTTCTCTATATGAATGATTTAGTCGTATTAGGTTGTTGGAAAGTAGGAAATATAACCTAAAACTACATCCAGCTAAATACCTATTTTTCAGCCAGCAAGTAACTTATTTAGGACATAAATGTACAAGCAAGGGAATATTACCCGACCCAAACAAATTTGAGAGAAGTCAAAACTACCCAACACCAAAAACAGCTGATGGTGTTAAAAGATTCGTAGCTTTCTGCAATTATTACAGAAGATTTGCATCGAATTTCGCAGAATACTCAAGAATATTAACTAGCCTTTGCAAAAAGGATGTTTCCTTCGATTGGAGAGAAGAATGTCAAAAAGCTTTTGTCTACTTAAAGGAAGCATTAAAAAATAAAAAATAAATGTAAGGCGCGATAACCTCCGAAGAGATCTAAGGCCGAGCTTCTCTTCCAATTTGCGTCGTGCTCCCCTTGATTTTCCCTACAAATTGGCCGGAGGGGACCTACATGTTTTATGCCGACTCCGAACGGCATCTGCAAGGTAGACGTGTTTTCACTGAGAGCTTTTCATGGCAGAAATACACCCGGAGCGCTTGCCAAACACTGCCGAGGGGCGACCCCGCTTAGAAAAATTTTCTTCTAATTGAAAAACCTTATTTCTAAAATTTTGATGTTGCTTTGCCCGGGGTGTGAACCCAGGGCATACGGTGTGGCAGGCGGAGCACGCTACCATCACACCACGGTGGCCGCCAAAGGAAGCATTAATCAGTCCAACATTTTTGCAATACCCAGACTTCACTAAAGAATTCTGCATAACGACAAACGCTGGTGGGTATGCTTTCGGAGCAGTTCTTATCCAAGAACACGATGGCAAACAGTTACCAATCGCTTACGCTTCTAGATCATTCACATAAGGTGAAAACAACAAGGCCACAATAGAAAAAGAATTTGCCACAATCCATTGGGCCATAACCTTCTTCAGACCATATGTTTATGGCAGAAAATTCTTAGTTAAGACCGACCACCACCCTTTAACATATCTTTTATCGATGAAGAGTCCTTCATCTAAATTAACACGAGTAAGACTCGATTTAGAGGAATATTACTTTGAAGTGGTGTATATTGCCGGAAAATAAAATCACATTGCAGATGCATTATCTAGCATAATTATTACAAACTTAAAATAAATGTTCGTGGAAGCAAGTAAAATACTAAAAATAACAACAAGATCAGCAGCTAAAAATACCAGCAGTAGTATTAAAAATAAAGAAAGACACAAAGAGAACCCAAAAATATACGAAGCGCTAAATAAATTTCAGGTAAAAAAACTAGTCGAGCTCGTTTTGGATCCTCCGAAATTATATTTCAGAAATGAAAAGAAAATTTGTAGCAATATAGATACAAGCAACCTAATTGTTGAGGATAAGATTGACTTAGGACAATTCTTTAACAGGCTTGAAAAAAAAGGCGGCAGTTTAGGACTTGTACAAATACAGTTGTCCTTAGGGGACAAATTGTTTAAAAGAAGTTATACTGCAGTATAGAACAGGCACCAAGGTTCTCAAAAATTTAACAAATGCACTAACCCCAGAAGTTATATATGTGACAAATCCCGGGAAAATTAAAGAAATTCTGCACTAATATCATGACGATCCTATATGTGGTGGCCACCCAGGAATAAATCGCATGACAGATAAAATCAAGCAGAAATATAGCTGGCTAAACAAGAAAAATTACGTAAGAAAATACGTAAAAAACTGCATCCTCTGTAAGAGAAATAAAACTAATAAGCATATAAAGGAACCAATGGCAATAACGGAGACACCTCCGAAGGCTTTTGATACCGTACAAATCGATACAGTCGGACCATTACCGAAATCGATAAATGGAAACGAATATGCAGTTACCATTATATGCGACCTAACCAAATACTTGGTAGCAATCCCAGTCCCAAGCAATCACGCAATAACAGTCGCTAAAGCCGTGTTCGAGCATTTCATTTTGATTTATAATTGCATGAAAACAATCATAACGGATATGGGAACAGAATACAAAGATAGTCTATTTGAAGAACTGTGCAAACTACTCAAAATTGAGCATAAAACCTCAACACCGTTTCATCATCAAACTTTAGGTACTGTAGAAAGCAGTCACAGAACATTCAATGAATATCTAGGCTCATACATATCCAGCGAAAAAGATTACTGAGACGAATACCTCAGGTATTTCGCGTATTGTTACAATACAACGCCATCAGCCATACATAAGTATTGTCCCTTTGAACTTATATTTGCAAAAAGTCCCCCGACTTACGAATTTCTAGGAGATAATAAAATCAGCCTATTATACAATCATGAAGCTTATGACAAAGAAGTGAAATACAGACTTCAGACAGCACAATAAAGAGCTGGGAAATTAGTCCAAGAGGGTAAAGAAAAACAAACATCTAATTATGATAAAAATAGCTACAGTAAGGAAATAAACACAGGAGATTTAGTGTTAGTTAAAGAAGAAGCGGGCCATAAATTAGATAGTAAAAATAAGTCATCCTATAGAGTAGGAAATATCGATAAGAACAACAATTTTACGTTAATACCACATACAATAGGAAATAGTAGCAAGACCAATAAAGATAAGGAAATAATGGCTCATAAGAATAAGCTTAAACCAATATAAAACCCTTAGTAAAAACAGATAACCTCACTATAAGCATTGCACTTTACTCATAATAATAAGTATGCACACAAGCACAAAAAAAAAAAACAAAAAACAGCATGATATGTTCAAAAAAAAAAAACACAAAGTCAGCATAATAGACACACATGTGAAACAAATGTAAACAAAAAAATTCAAAAACTACATAAACACACTCATTACTTTAATATCAAGTTACTATTATGTAATAAATTACAATAGAATATGAAAAAAAATTAAAACCTTAATTGGGTCATTAAATCGCTTGAATAGTTATATACAATTGTCTTCAATTATATATGTATCTTCCTCTCAGGCGGGTGGTGTAGCATTACCAGAGACAATATTAACATAAAGACATTGCAGGGACGAAAAATAGTGCGAAGCAAGCTTCACAAAATTCTAGTAGGTCACATTCACCACTTACCACAGCAGAATTTGTTAAACTACCACTGTCTGTATTTATTATTTAACAATTATTTGTACACTTTTTATTCAGCTAATGTGTTCAGAATTCACATTTTTACACTCCAAAACTACAATCGGTGTATTTTGTTTGCTTAAATTATGTTAAAAATCGTGTTAAAATTTGTGGTGTGGTGGAAGTGACCTACTAGAATTTTGTGAAGCTCCGCTGCTTTCCACTGAAGTTCGCGTATGCAACATCTTTATCTTCAAAAATTTTTGGCATTACTCTGAATGCATTTCTTTCAATGCAGTTTTGATGGTACACTATACATATACACATATCGACCACACAAATATTTAAGTTAAACTGACCCACATAATTATTTGAACTCAGTGGGAGTTCAACATCATATGTGCATGCCGACACACACGCAGTAGCGGGTTTGAGATTTGATTGACTAGATTTTTTTCCAAAATTTCTTCGGAACAAAATTTTTTTCTCGAAGTCCCAGAAACCCACTATTTATATGCAGTATTTGTATAAATATAATGATGGATATTTGATCTTTACTTTTCATAATGCAGTTTTTGTATGCATGCTTTAATCGAGTATCAATTTTCAAATAATATTAGTGCTCAACAGTAAGAATGCTCATGCAAATCATTCCAATGCTCAGAAATATTTGCGCTGTTGATAACATACTGAATCAAACCTTACTTTATTGAATAAAGTTTATTCAGAATCTTCACTCACACTCTACACATTTTTCACCATTTTCTACTGGCCATTTGTCATCTCTGTAGAAACTGCAATGCACATATTCAATAACAGTAGAATCGCGAGAAAATTAATCTCCAGTGGTCGGACTTCTACCACTAAAGTGGTAGATCTACCACTATTTTTCTTTTATTTGAAGTTCTATCACTTCTACCACGCAAGCTCGAAAAAAGGTGGTAGTTTTTTATAGAAGTTTTTTGAAGAAACCTTTGTTTTCCACAATTTTTTGAGAAGAGAAACAATATTATTTGTAGAAGAATAGTTTTATACAACTCAAAATAACACCTAGCGATGCTTTGATTACCATTGATTGAAAAGATAATAAGAAGCGACGAGCTATCAAGGGCGTCAAAGAATATTTTTGCAAGCTGCCAAAACTTCAAGAACAGGTATGCGATGATACAAATGTAGAAAACGGAAGTACTGATCCACTCTTAACTCATATTGATCACGACGCTATTACATTGTTGGTTGATAATAATAAGAAAACGTTGCATTCAACATCTATGTATACTGAATCGGGTTCGAATGTACCTATATCACTTTCATAAAATTCTATTGTTGAAAAATACGACATAGGTAATTTTGTGGAAAAAAACCTTTATTACATGATTATAAGAAGTACAACTTACTAAAATATCCTTGGGTACCACCGAAGGACTATATCTTCCCTTTTTCGAGTCATAGTAAAAAAGGAAAATAGAAAAGCGATACTTTTAACTGAATATGAGTGGCATGTTTATTCTGAACAAAAAAAATGATGTTTTTTTAAATATTGTTTCTTATTTGCAAGTGATACTGGTGACCCGAAATCGAATGTTCCTCTCAATGCACGTGTCAAAGTGTTGGCTAATCCCCCACCATCTTCCTGCAGGGGAGAACTCCGACCCCGTCCATATTCACCTACTCCGTCCGTCGCCCACAGCTGCTGCTATGACTGTTGGCCGCCCGCCCTCCTACCGCCGTTAAGCCTCCGTGCTGATCCCACCACAGCTTCCATACCGCCGTCCCAATACGTCTGTTAACCTACCACCGTCCGGCCGATCCCCCTCTGCTACGACGACCGTTAATCGCCGCTCTCCGTCACCATCTTGGGACGGAAAGCTGCTGCCCTCCTACCCTACAAGCCATGTGTGTGTGTGCATTCGTCATAAGCACATAAATACTGCGTTCTTATTAAGTGGGGGTTTGTGGGACTTCTACTCGACCCTGGATTGACTGAGTGCTATCTCAGACTTCCACAAAACCCACCTCATAAATGGCACCCGAGCAGGGCCCCTCCTCCGCAGATGACCGTGGAAACCAAACACAACAACTACCAACACTGCCGGGGCGGGTAATACGAACACACCACCAGAAACAACAAACACACAGGTTCCCGAAGGTACGATGCTGAATACCGACTCATTCAATTGGATCTATTTACTGGAAAGGGAGAGGCTGATAGAGGATTGCGAGAAGCATAGGATTCACGTGGAGGGCCAAACCGTAGCCGACCTTCGCCGCGCACTGAGCACGTAAGTGCAAACCAAACGCACGAGGAAATCAAGCGAAGACCTACTGAAGGAGTTGGAGGAGGATGTAAAAGAGGACGAAGGGAAACCAGTTAAACTACCAACACCGACACTAAACATCACCCCATCACAACCGACCAAGTCAATCTCCACCACCCAGGTACAAAATCCCCACTCGCATGCGCATGAGAGAGAACGCGCACCACCGAAACGAGAGGAAATGAGCGCCGGTGAGCTAATGAATATCGTCCGCCACTGGGAACGCATTTTTCGGGAGAGGAGTCGCTGCACGAATTTCTGGAAAGAATAGAGGAGCTCACCGAATGTTACCGCATCCCCGTCGACCGGCTCCTCCTAACATTGCCGGAACTGCTACGTGGCAAAGCACTCCAATGGTACCACAATTGTAAGCAACAAATCAACCACTGGAGCGATTTTCGATCGGAAGTGCAGAATTTTTTCTTTCCAAAGCGGCATCTTCGGCATCTGGAGGAGGCCATCCGACAACGTAAGCAACACGGTCGTGAAAAGGCCAAAGACTACATCCTCGCGTTTGAAACGCTGATCCGCCAGCACCCGTCATTGTGCAAGGGAAACCACCTCGAAAAGATTTACGATGTATTGCGCATTGAATAACGTCTCTTCGTCAAGCGCAGCGAGTTTAGGACGATCGATGAGCTCCTGGAAATAACGGAGGAATATGAGCTGCTAAAAGCGAGGAAGCGAAACAGGGCAAAGTGGTGTTCCACAGCCTGTATCATCTTCAAACGGAGTACGATAGCAAGGAGTGCTGCTGGCGCTGCAAGGAACGCGGACACCGCCGCTTCCAATGCAGGGGCAGCTGGAGATTGTTCTGCTCCAGGTGTGGACAAGACAACATCCTCTCCAGGGACTGCCTATGCCCTTCGACCAACCAATCCACCGACAACAACACATCCAGGATACCGTCAAATTATGTGAGAGGAAGCCGCCAAGCATTATTTGCTCGACCACAGAAGCCAATGGAACCACCAGCCTGCGAGCCCGCTGCCGAAATGCAAGTAGATGACCGTTTCTACATACCAATAACCATCGAGGGTATGAGCATACGCCCGCTAGTCAACACCGGCGCCAGCCTATCATACGTCGCTGAGTCAATACGAAATCACCTGGAGAGGACAACATCAAACCACGTCTTAACAGGCGGAGCGGCCAATTGACAGACCAGATGTGCGTCTATAGTTCGTATTCTTACCCAGCAAGGATTACGTACCAAGGACGAATGACCAACACAATGATGTCCGTCATCCCGAACCTGGCAGAAGGGATGATCTTAGGAATGAACTTTCTACGGGAAAGGGGAATCACCCTCACGCTAGATGGCCAGCCGTTAGAAGTCACCTTGATCAGGAGATCAGCCGAGCTATACACACTAAATGTAATGACCAGCCGGGAACACGTGAACAATGGCCAAAATTCGGAGCAGAAAACTTTTTCAGCGCACTACCAGAAGCGATTGAGCAAAACCGCTGGCCCAATTACCGCAGCTGAACATTCGACCATCCTTAAGCCTAACCGACCGCTGAAGCAACGGTAGAACCCCCTTTACCCGGCTATGTAAAAATGCAACTTCGATAAAAAGTACCGAAAAAAAATGCCGAACGCGATATGCAATGCGCTCTCCCGCTGCCCGTTACAAAACACCAAACCGGACAGATTTTACACAATAAAAAGCGGCTGAGAAGAGTCCGGCGAGATTATTGGCAACCATGCAATATCCGCGGCCATGGGAAATAGTAACCGCCGACGTCGTGCGACCACTACCGCGTTCCAAGCAAAGAAGCACTTACCTCCTCGCCATGATCTACAAATTCTACAAGTGGGTGGAGTTAATCCCGGTGCGCCAAGCAACAACCGCAAGCGTGCTCAAACGCTAAAAGAAAGGGGTCATATACCGACTTGGTTGTCCGAAAACCTTCCTCACGGACAATGGGAAGCAGTTCGGCGGAAAAGCGTTAGCACCGTTCCTGAGCGACCACTGCACATGGGATCAGGAGATTCCACAAATCGCATTTGCAGTAAATGTGGTCAGCAAAGAGTGTACAAAAGCATCTTCAGCAAACATAAACTTCGGCGAAATGAAGCGACGTGAGGGCGGGTGCACACGAAGGGAGCAGTACCAGAGGCCAGCCAACCGAAGCAAAATTCAAAAGAGTATCAAATTTTTTCGGGCCATATTTTACCAAATACCTGATGTCCATGATGAAATCACAACCCGAGGAAGATGGGAACAACGAAGAAGAAGTTTGATCCCCAGTTATATATTAAATTATCACCCCTATTATGAATTTTCATACGATAGACGATAAACGCTTCCTAGCGTATCGTAAAAAATCAGCTTTCATATTGCGATTTCCACACGCCCGATAGATGTACTATTGTGAATGACAGCAGAGTTTTGTTTACACATTTTTGTGAATCTATACGAAACAGATAGCAAAACAAAACGTAAATACTAACAATTCATTTGTCTTGTACGTAAAAGTGGTAAAAGTTTTTAAAAGCTGTTATAATAAAATGTTTTATGCAACCTCTGTTACCTTTTATATAAACTCAAATGAACAAATTGACGAAACTTGCATAGATTCCACGGAAAGAAGAAAATTGAGAGATCCTTCCAATCTTCTTGAAATGAACTCTACACTGTAAGTACTTGACATACTAAAAGTAAAAAAAGTTTAATAAACAAAATTGATGTCAGAGTATGTCTTAACAGAAATAGAAGGCAGTTTGCGCGCCCGTAAAAATAGGCCATCCATCCCAAATATTTTGATGGTTTGTGCCAGTTTAAGGCTTCTTGCCCGGGGTGTTGCAACAGAGTGTTGGGAATGAGGCTGTAGTTGGATTATTTTGGATTATGTAATAATTGTATATTTACTTTTATTTAAAGAGTTCCCATCGTATCGTGGAAAAATTTATCAGCGATAGCTAGCGTAGAAAATTGAACAGCGTATCCAATAGTTAGCGCATGGCAATACCACGATAAACGATAATGCTAACGATCGAGTTTCACACGCTGGAATTTATTTCATAATACGGTAGAACAGATTGCAAGCGTTTATCGTGTATCGTACGAGTTCATTATAGGGGTGTAAATTATTAAGATACTCTGTTAGGTTGAAATTGTAATTATTTTTGCTTTATAAAAATTTATTAAACCGGAAATGTAAACATTAACTTTGTTAGATATAAGTGGAATGACTCTGTATATTTAACAAAAAAAAAACACTTACTAAAAAAACGACGCACGCATATACACCGGCAAAGCTGGCATAACGACATACCACAATATAACCACTAGACAGTGCGCTAGTCTTTTTTCCCTCACAGCAGCTTTCCGTCAACCGAAGTGGGAGAGGGACTGTAACGTAGCGTTACAACAGTATGACCACCACTGTAACCCTATTTCGCCTACGCCTGAGTGTATACATATATAGTATTATAACAGGTAGCCAACCAATACCAATGCATTCGAGTGGCATTTGGCTACAACAATAATATATATATAGAGCACGGCGACCCACAGTAAATGGCAATTCACTGAAGTGCCCAATTAGCGGTTTATTTCTTACTCACATCATAACAGAAGCAGTATAAAAGGAATTAATTTGCTGTTGGCACTTCTTTCCTCGCAGGTTAGTCAGAGGAAATGGTTTCTTTATTATAAGCAGCTAAATCACTCCTCCTGACTAGCAGAGTGGAAGGGATGCTGCCTTAGCACGGGTACCCTGTGCTTTCGGGTAGAACGGGCGTGCCTTTATGGTTTTCTCGCCCGTGTCCAAGCTAACTGATAGGGGCTCAACGCCTTATGGCTACCCCACCCCTTCCCCTAAGCCAAGGCTTCAGCTGCGTAGCGTGGTGCCTTTGGGTCCAGATTTTCCTCGCAGCCTACGAACCGGCAAGTGCAGAGCTCGTGCACCGCTCCCGCACTTTACTTTAGTGTGCGCACGCGGGATTGGCGATGTCCAGCGAACGAGACAATCCCACTTCCCCTCAGTCCTGGCTCTGGCAGTAGAGCGATTCGTCGGCTAAAGGGGCTACCTGTGCCGTCAAGGTGCACTTCCCCTCAGCCCACGGCTCGGCCTATGAAGTTCCGGCGGGTACAACTCCGCGTCAAACGATTCGTCGGCTAAAGAGGCTACCGCTGTGTCATCAAGGTGCACTTCCCATCAGTCCACGGATCGGCCTAAGAAGTTCCGGCGGGTACAACTCCGGGGCCAGCCCTGCCTTCGCGCAGGCAGTGGTGTCCAGCTAGCGAGTCAGCACTAACTAACCAGCGAGTGAGCCAACCTTACCACCGGAGTGGAAAGGGGCGTCAGGTTTCGTAGAGCGGCTTAAGCGAGCTTTCATTACTTCCGTCCATTAATGATTTGCAATGAAGTTATTAAGAAAGGAGTGATGTGGCAACATCAAACAAATATATTCGCTGGCAATCATCGTCACGCTGACAAGTAATTTTTCCATTCTTTTTAATCTTAGACCCTTACCTTCGTTTTGTATAACTTTATTCAATAAAAATTTCGCTGAGCAATTAAAATGTGATATCTTACAACTCCCAAGAGAATGCTTTATTGTCTGATTCGATGACTGAAGCGACCGCATTACTCCGAAGAGAATACTTTATTACCAACTCCAGCGAAGAAGCGACTGCATAACTTTATTAAGCGTGCTTTATTGTCAACTTCCGCAAAGGTGAATTCATCGTATAAGGAACCCGCCTCGATCCAAAATACGACCTGAAACCACATCCACCGCGATTCTCCCACCAGGAGGCCGAATCCATGGACATAAGGTGAAACTCGAATACAAATCATCATGCGATGCAATGTATCAGGACACATCTGGCTTTTCTTGCTCCCCGCGGTACAGTTTTTAAAGACCATTTTTAGGCCGTGGGCGCTGATGGATTGCCTGCGGAGCTATTCAAGTACGGCAGCGAGGAGTTGGCAAGGCGCATGCAGCAGCTTCTTCGCAAAATATGGGCGGACGAGTGCATGCCCGATGATTGGAATCTAAGTGTTCTTTGCACAGTCCACAAGAAGGGGGATACTGCAAAATGCACCAACTATCATGGAATCAGCCTTCTTAATATCGCATATGAAGCGCACCGTGAACCGGCTTATTGGACCTTATCAGTGCGGCTTCAGACCTGGTAAATCTACCATCGATCAGATTTTCACAATGCGCCTAATCTTGGAAAAAAACCGTGAAAAGAGAATCGACACACATCACCTCTTCGTCGACTTTAAAGCCGCCTTCGACAGCATGAAAAGGAGCTGCCTATATGCCGTTATGTCTGAATTAGGTTTCCCCGCAAAACTTATACGGCTGTGCAAAATGACGTTGAGCAACACCATCAGCTCAGTCAGAATTGGGAAGGACCTCTCCGAGCCGTTCGAAAATAAACGAGGTTTCAGACAGGGTGACCCCCTATCACTCTATTTCTCTAATTTGATGCTGGAGAAAATTATACTAACTGCAGAACTTAACCGCACTGGAACAATATTCTATAAAAGTGTGCAATTACCGACATATGCTGATGACATTGATATCATCGGCCTAAACACCCGCGTTGTTAGTTCGGCTTACTCCAAACTGGAAAAAGGAGCGGTAAAGATGGGTTTGATGGTGAATGAGGACAAAACGAAGTACCTGCTGTCATCGAGCAAAGAGTCAGGCAACCACGCTACTGTTGGCAGCCATAATTTCGAAATAGTAAAAGACTTCGATTATTTGGAAACCAGCATCAACACTCTCAACAACATCAACACTGAAATCCAGCAAAGAATCAATCTTGCCAATAAATGCTACTTTGGACTAGGTAGGCAATTGAAAAGTAAAGTCCTCTCTCGGCGAACGAAAATCATACTCTACAAGTCACTTATCGTACCAGTCGTGCTATATGGGGCAGAAGCATGGATAGTATTGACAACAGCAGATGAAGCGGCTTTGGGAGTGTTCGAGATAAAAGTTCTTAGAAAGATTTATGGACCTCTACACGTTGGCGATGGCGAGTACCGAAGAAGATTTAATGATGAGTTGTACAAGCTATATGCAGGCATCAACCTAGTCCAGCGAATTAAAACGCAGCCGCTGCGCTGGTTAGGCCATGTTATGCGAATGAAAGATGATGCTCCGGCCAGGAAAGTGTTTCTATCGGAACCCGCCTATGGAAGCAGAGGTAGAGGGCGGCCCCCACTCCGTTGAAAGGAACAGGTGGAAAAAGATTTAAACTCCCTTGGTGTGACCAATTGGCGCCGGCTGGCATGCCTTGTTGGACGGTCATAACCGTTTAGACGGTTAAGCGCCAATTATGTAAGTAAGTATGTATGTTTAGGGTCCCGCAGATGGTAAACGGCGTCCATACTGCTCCCTTTCAAGTAGTCTCCACTCATGGATTGGTTAGACATGGTATTATGATCGCCTTTTACTATCGGTATACCTTCCGTGGGCATATTCTTGACCCCTAACACACAGGGGGTACAGTAGTATGAATGTTGGAGATTCGAGTTCAATACTCAGCTCCCGACAAGATAGCTGATGAAGAAGTGAAATTCAGAAACAGGTCCTCTAGTAAACATCGCCGTTTGTAAATTTTGCAATTTTCCTTTAATATCAAAAACAAAAAAAATTGTATAAGGCAATATGAGCATGTCTCGCTAATTAAATACAGATTAAAAAAATATATATATATTGCCTTGATCCAAGGCTTTTGATTAAGCTGTTCACAAACTTTTAATATCGAAGTCGAACAAAAAGCAATCAATTTTAACGAGATTTGGTAATAGTTTGTTTCTATGAACGTTACTGTTTTAAGCTTATGAGGTGGGTTTTGTCGAAGGCTGAGGTAGCACTCAATCAATCCGGTATCGAGTAGAGGTCCCACAAACCCCCACTTAATAAGAACACAGTATTTATGTGTACATGACGAATGCACACACACACACGGCTTGTAGGGTAGAGAGGGCCGCAGCTTTCCGTTCCAAGATGGTGAGGGAGAGCGGCGGTTAACGGTCGTGGTAGCAGAGGGGGGATAGGCCGGACGGTTGTACGGTAGTAGGTTAACGGACGGATTGGTACGGCGGTATGGAAGCAGCGCTGGGATCAGCACGGCGGCTGAACGGCGATAGGAGGGCATAGCAGCAGTGGTGGACGACAGAAGGAGCAGGTGAAGATTGACGGGGTCGGACGTTCTCCCCGGTAAGAAGATGGTGGGGGATTAGCCAACAGCAGCAGCGGCGAATCGGCACAGCAACAGCCGAACGGTGGTAGCGACGGCGGGTACGGCGACGGCAACAATCGGGCGACGGAGCGTGTCCAGTGGCGTAGCCAGCGAGAAGTATCAGTTCGAATGTTGGGCTTTATTGCCTTGCCGGGAGGCCTCTTACGGGAGTATGCTGTCGGTTATGGCGGCTTCCTGTAGGCGGACGCTATCTCAGTGGCGGCGGCGAAGGTGACTTGCGAGGAATCAATAATAGTTAGCGCCGGCTCGCTAGCTGGACACCATGCCTGTACGACGGCAGGGCTGGGCGCGCAGTTGTACCAGCCGGAACTCCGTAGGCCGATCCGTGGGCTGAGGGGAAGTGCTCCCTGGCGGCACAGCGGTAACTCCTTTAGCTGGTGGATCGGTCTAAGGGAGGAGCCGGGGAGGAGGGAAAAGGGTCGGATGGCCATAAAAAGGCGAGCCCCCCCTCCCATCGCTTAGCGTGGGCACGGACGTGAAAACCTTATAGGCGCGATCCGTTTACCCGCAAGCGTAGGGTGTCCCGTTGGGTCAAGAATATGCCCACGACAGGTATACCGATAGTAAAAGGCGATCATAATACCATGGCTAACCAATCCATGAGTAGCGACTACTCGAAAGGGAGCAGTATGAACGCTGTTTACTATCTGCGGGACCCTAAACATGGTCTTTAAAAACTGTACCTCGGGGAGCAGGATGGTTTGTATTCGTGTCTCACCTCATTTCCATGGGTTCGGCCCCCTGGTGGGAGTATCGTGGTGGTTGTGGTTTCAGGTCGTATTTTGGATCGAGGCGGGTTCCTTATACGATAAATTCACCTTTGTCCAAGTTGACAATAAAGCATGCTTAATGAAGTTATGCAGTCGCTTCTTCGCTGGAGTTGGTAATAAAGTATTCTCTTCGGAGTAATGCGGTCGCTTCTGTCATCGAATAAGGTTAGGATAGGTTGAACTGGCCGGTCCATGAGGACTTCGCATAGACTGAATAAGTCCGTAGTGTTACCAGAAGTTTGTTTTAACGACCAAATTGAAAAACCATATCAAAAACCAGGACCTATGTTTTAAAATAACTCCGTCCTCTTGGCAAATACTAGAAGCTTCCCAGGATTTAAGCCACTTGCTGCTTCTAGATCTGACAGCTGTGTCACTCCTAATAGCTAGAGTCTGAGTCTGGCAAGCGCAGGGCACGAGCACAGAATGTGCTCGATCGTTTCCTCCTCCAGCCCGCACTTCCTACACCTGCTATCACTAACCTAGCCTAATTTAAAGGCATGTGACGCCAGAAGGCAGTGTCCAGTGTCTCGCCTTCGCTTAATTTCGCCTAGTCTAATTGGGACAACTACGGAGCAAACTTCAAGGGATGCGCTCTTTATAGCTAGTTCATTCGCTTTTTCATTCCCATCTATTCCCATATGACCCAATATAGATGTATGCTTCTCCCTGTCCCGATTCTCTCCAGGGACTGCTTACACTCTAACACGCATTTAGATGCTGTGCTATGCGAGATTATTGCCTTAATTGCTGCTTGACTGTCAATATAAAAGTTAACACGATTGCAGCTTAGGCTATTTTCTTCTAGGGTTTCTACCGCTTTGGTTACGGCTATTTCCGCTTGGAAAACGATACAGTAATCCGGCAGCCTGTAGGATCTGTTTATTTCCGGATCAGCACAGTATACCGCAGACCCTACTCCTTCCAATACTTTGGAACCATATGCATACACATGTATCGCCTCGTCCGCCATTTGAGCACCCTTGCGCCAACCGTCCACCTCTATTGTTGCCTTAAGATCGCCCTCGAATCGCAGATAGGGAATGAGGTAGTCTGTTCGTCTTGTGATTAATGACGCTATACTACTATGGCCATATGGTCGGCGCTCAAGTTGCCCCGAGGCACTGAGCCTGGTTGCAGTTGTTAATGCTATGTTCTTTGCTACCAGGTCTACAGGTGGAATGTACAGAATGGCATACAGTGCAGCTGTGGGGGTTGTTTTCAGGGCTGCCATAATGCTAAGCATCGATAATCTGCATACCCCCTCTAATTTTTGTGAGGTATGTTGTTTTTTGCCTGGCTTTCCACTAAACAAGAACTCCGTAGTATAGAATAGGGCTTACAATCGCAAAACCTAATAGGAAAGAGAGGGCGATAGGCCCCACGTATACCCCAACATTCTTTTACATGCATAAAGTGCCGTTGAGGCCTTCTTGACCCTCTCCTCCACGTTGAGCTTCCATGACAGCTTACTGTTTAGGATGATTCCTAGATATTTTGTGCAAGGTTTCTCCTGTAAGGTCACCGCTCCTAACTTAGGCCTGGTCCAATCTGGGACCTTGTACCTCTTTGTAAACAATACCATATCCGTCTTCTCCGCATTGACTTTCAACCCGACATTAGATGCCCAGGTATGAATATCGCGAAGCGCCCGATCCATCAAAGAACTAATAGTTGGAAGGCACTTTCCACTTATGACAATTGCAACGTCATCTGCGTAAGCCGTAAGTTTTACGGGTCCCTCATCGAATTGCCTGAGCAGTTGGTTGATGACCAGCGTCCACAGCAGAGGTGATAGCACCCCTCCCTGCGGCGTGCCCCTGTCCACTGATTTCGTGGCCTCGTACAATCCCCATTTTGATGTAATCTTTCTGCAATTTAACATGCAGCCGATCCATCTGATTAAGGCAGGATGTACTTTAATGTAATTAAGACCACCCATAATCGCCCATTTTGCAACATTATTGAAAGCCCCGGCAATGTCCACGAAGACTCCTAGAGCATACTCCTTATATTCCAGGGATTTGTCTATGCTTAATACCACCCTATGCAATGCGGTGTCTACCGACTTGCCTTTGGTGTACGCATGCTGTGTTGTGGAGAGCAGCTTTTCATCCACGTTGGACTTTATGTACACATCTATCAGCCTCTCAAAGGTTTTGAGCAGAAATGATGTTAAGCTAATGGGTATATAGTCTTTGGAATACATGTGACCGATCTTTTCCGCCTTTGGTAGAAAAGCTACACGAGCAGTTCTCCAAGAGTGCGGTACATGATTCAGTCGTATGCACCATCGAATATTATTTTAAGCAATTCCACGACCGCCCTACTTGAGACTTGTAGCATGGCCGGGAATATACCATCTGGGCCCGGCGATTTAAACTTAGAAAACGTCTTCACTGCCCACTCGATCTTGGTATCGGTCACCAAGCCCGGCACTACTAGCTCCGTGATCGAAGTGTGAGTGATGTCTGCTGGCTCCTCTAAACCGTCTCCCGATGGGAAATGTGTATCGAGAAGCACCTCAAGGGATTCCTCACTATTACGTGACCATTCTCCGTTCTCTTTCTTTATTAATCCCTGGACTATTTTTCCCTTTGCTAGGACTTTTTTCAACCGTGCTGTTTCGCTGGAGCACTCTATGTCCGTACAGAAACTTTTCCATGAGTTTCTCTTCACCCTGGTAATTTTACGCTTGTAGATCCTCAGTAGATCTCTGTACTCGTCCCGACACGCTTCGCTTTTCGCGATCTTTGCGAGCTTAAATACTTCTTTTACCTGTCTTCTTAGAAGACTCAGCTCATTGCTCCACCATGGCGGCTTTGCTTTTCCTCTGAATCTTCTTAGAGGGAAAGCTTTGTTATACGCAGTCATAAGCGTCCTTGTTAGGAATTTATTAGACTCCTCCAGTTCTTCCACATTGGCAACCTCTTTGGGTTGTCCCAGTTTCGTTTCTACCTGTTTCTGAAATTTAGTCAAGTTTGTTGACATAGGGTTTCTAAAGGTTCCTCCCTTCTCTACCCTATATAGGGGGATGCTGAAGCTGATATATGCACGGTCGGAGGAAGATGGCCTATCAAGAACCATCCAATCATACCTTGATATATCACGTTCGGAGCTCAGTGTAATATCCAAAACATTGCTGGACCAATGTATGCAGGGACATTTTCCTTGTTGACTATCTGCAAATTGGTTTGCAGGATGAAACAAAATAGAGGTTCGCCTCTCTCTTTCGTATCTGCTCTTCCCCACGCATTGTGGTGCGCATTTGCATCCGCGCCTATGACCAACCGCCCCTTGCGCCCTTCGTCCTGTACTAGCCTCTTGCACTCCATCGGTGGAACATCCGAAGCATGGGCCATGTATCAGGATGTCAGGATAAGTGCCTGCTTATTCCTTTGCTCAACGGCCACCACTACGAGTTCCTCGGTAGTGTAATTAGGCAGCATATATGCTGTTTCCTTTTTTTTTTATATGCTGTTTCCTTACCATTACTACAGCTCGCACCCGTCCTTCCGTTTGCGTGTAGTAAACGACAAATCCGCGCGCGCTATTTCCAGAAACCTTTCCTCCCGATGAGAGCCAAGTCTCCACTCTCAGCGCCACGTCAAACGAATCCTCCTCAAGGATTAGGAGGAGTTCGCTCGACGCCACTTTACTGCGTTGAAGGTTTATCTGTAGGACTCGCAGCACCATTGGGCTATTTGTCCCCCTCCAGCATCTTCGTCGTGACGTCGTCGTCCTTCCCTTGCCCTTTTGGTTTAGAGTGTTCGAAGCCCCCTTGTAACTGTTGTGCCGGGTGTTCTTGTGTGCGACTCACAGCACCATCTGGCTGTTGGTCCTCGTCTAACACCTTCGTGGTGACGTCGGCTACCCCCACCTGTCTTTTCTCCCTTAGGCTTTTGAGGTCCTTTTCGACTTCGCCCACTTCCAGCGTGCTAGGATTTTTATCCTCGGGAATTCTTTTCCCCAGTCGCATATAAATTTTGCCTGTACCAAAGGACATTTTTCCAAGCTGTGTGTACAATATATCCTCCGCCTGCTTGTTTATTTGGAAGATGTGGAACTAACCTTCCTCCGGAGGCCGAGATACAGTAAGTACCTTCCAATCCTGCGTCGGTATGTTCGTATTCTGATTCTGCAGAAGTCGCAATGTATCCTCCAACTTCATCACGCATGGTATCCATACCTTAACTTTTGGTACCGTGGGGATTTGCGCTTTATTCACCACCTCAAAAGCGTTCGTGCCTTGCCTTGGGAGGTTTGGAACCACTTCCTCCAGCCACCGCAAGCTCGCGATGTTGTCGCAGGCTATCATCTTCACACCATTATACCATTCCTCCGAATCAAAGCTTGGAAGGGGCTTACTTGGTTGTTCCCGCATCATCTTAAGCATTAAGCTAATGAGCTCCCTTTCCACAGACCTCCACCTTTCAGTAGTCATTTGTCCGAAAGGACTGCTACGATCAACCAGCGCCACAGTCAGTGACTGCTTTGCCACATCACTCATCTTCTCAGGAAAAGCAGGAGTCTTAGTGTTATCTCCCTTTGGCACCTCCGAGAAAGCTGGAGTCTTAGCGTTAACTCCCTTTAGCGCCTCCGAGAAAGCCGGAGTCTTAGCGTTATCTCTCTTTAGCTTACCTCCTACTTCCTTAGTTGGAACTTCCCTCTGACTCGCAGCTTTC
Organism: Eurosta solidaginis; assembly: GCF_040869045.1. NCBI lineage: Eukaryota > Metazoa > Arthropoda > Insecta > Diptera > Tephritidae > Eurosta > Eurosta solidaginis. The sequence goes on from NC_090324.1 coordinate 141,645,834, forward strand.
GAGGTAGTTGCTACCTCGCTATTGGAGTCCATCTGCCTTACAGCGTTGGGCCTACTTGGCTTGTCTATGCGTCTACCCTGCCTCGGGGCTCTGGGACTGGGTCCTTTCGGCCTCTGAAAGCAGGCTTGTCGCCTTCCGCCGAATGCTGCCTCTTCATTCTGCCATTCGACGCTTCTTCCTCCTCGTACCGGTTTCAGAACCGGGGGTTTCTAGCAGCAAACCTTTTGAACTGTCTTCGAACTACTTTTACCGCCTCATGGGCCAATTCCAAGCGCTCGATCTCCACCTCTGTTGGGCCGACCACTGCTCCCAGGCATTGAGCAATTCTTAGTGCTGCACGGTACTGCGAGAATGCTCTTTTACTTCCTCTGCTCCGTACCCTTCTCCACTATTCTACTCCGTTTTCATTTGTCTGCTTTTTCAACACAGAGTTCATTGAATCAGTACTACTCTCGCTCCCCAAGTCCGACGCATCACTTAATGCGTATTTGATGTCCTTTGCTTGCGACTCAGTCCTCCTCTTATCATCCTCCTTATTACAATTTGGTAATGAGTCGTTCATCTTGGTCGTACGACCACCTGCACTAAAAGGCGGGCTCAGCGGTCCAGTATTATATACGGGGAAAGAACCGTCAGTCACAGCAGCGCCCCTTACTGTGGTAAGGCCATCAATACTTCCCGAGGTGGCCTAGTATCGGGAAGGCTCCGTTCGAATTCAATCGAATTTATCCCCTGGCTGCAATTCGTCCAATAGGCACGGTCCGCATAACACACTGGATTAGGGAGTTGGCAGTTCTTAGTTACCGACATTCCGCCGCCGTCCTATGAGGCGAAGCGGCGTATATGCGAGTCCTAAATAGCTCCGCCTCATAGTCGGACGCTATGGAGATCTGCTAAGCCCTCACACCAACGACAAGGTGCCTACCCTAGTGGGGGCATCCAATCAGACAATAAAGCATTATCTTCGGAGTTGTAAGATATCACATGTTAAATGCTCAGCGAAATGTTTTTTGAATAAAGTAATACCAAAGAAAGGTAAGGGTCTAAGATTAAAAGGAATGGAAAAATTACATGCCAACGTGACGATGGTTGCCAGCGAATATATTTGTTTGGTGTTGCCACATCACTCCCTTCTTAATAACTTCATTGCAAATCATTAATGGTCGGAAGTAATGAAAGCTGGCCGTTCTACAGAAACCTGGGCATATTTGTTCCCGATCCTTATGGTAAAAACTCGATCGAATAATCTGGATATCACTTCGTAGGGCCCAGTGTATGGTGGTTCCAATGGTGCACACACTGAATCTTTTCGGAGAAATACGTAGGAGCAGCTGCTTCTGTTTTTTGCTAAAAATAGCTTAATTGTACTATGGTGGGGTGCTACGACTGGACGTAGTACCCTCATTTGCTCTCTAAGGCTGTTGATAAAATTGTGCGGGCTTCTCGTAGATTCATGATGGTCTATAAATTCATTGGGTAAGTGAAGATTAGTCCCGTAAACAAACTCAGCCGAAGAGGCTTGCAAATCATATTTGAGACTAGTTCTGAGGCCCAAGAGGACGACTGGTAGCAGTGCAGTCCACTGATTGTTATCATGACACATAAGAGCGGCTTTGAGTGATCGATGCCATCTTTCTATCATTCCGTTAAATTGCGGGTGATATGCTGTTGTGGGCATGTGCTGTGCGCCAATGAGTTTAGATAGTGAGTTGAAAAGAGCAGACTCGAATTGGGTGCTAAGTCAGTTGTTATTGACTTTGGACATCCAAACGCGATACCCAATGGCTGCAACCTCTGTCAGGTGGCTGAACGGATATGTCCATATGGACGTGATCAAAACGATTGTTAGGCATCTGAATTTTGATAGGTATAAAATCTTTGTGTCCGCTGATTTTAGCTCGCTGACCTTGCAGGCAACTTCTTGCCAAACGAGCGACATCTTTATTAATCGCTGGCCATACATATTTAGCTCGCATTTGACGAAGGGTCTATCGTGAACTCGGATGTGATTTCCCATGAACCGAAGTAAAAATTTGAACCCTTAATTCTGTTTTTGCCTGTTGAAGTATCGCAATAAATTTTTGTTTGATCTTGTGCGTTTTGAAGTTGCGTATTAGTAACTGCGGTTGGCATGGAAATTGTGTAAAGCACAGTGTATCTGCTACTGAATTTTCGTCGCCGGAAAGATGTACGACGCTCGTTGAAAACTGCGATATGTAGTTAAGTTGACGTAGTTGACTGGGTGATGCTTTGTCAAGCTTTTGCGTGATAACGTACATGAGAGGCTTGTGATCGGTTTTGGTGATAAACTGCTTCTAGAAAATGTCGAAAGTATTTTATTTATTTTTTTTTATTTTACCGACTCGTAAATCGCCAAGAGCTCACGGTCATAAGTGCTATAGTTTTTCTCGGTTGGGGATAATTTTCGGGAGAGAAAGCCGAGGAGGCGCCAAACGCTATTAATTTTTTGCTCAACGGAGGCCCCAATGGCCACATCTGTAACGTCACATGTGAGTGCAAAAGGAGCATTTCATACTGCATGTGCAAGGATTGCTACATTGGAAATATTCTTTTTGCATGCTTCGAACGCCTTACTTGATTTCGGTGTCCAGAGAATTTTTCTCTTATCAATCTTTTTTGAGTCATGCAGGTACTCATTAAGTGGAGCTTAGAGTTTGGCAGCATGGGGTATGCACCGTCGGTAATAATTTTTTATACCTAGAAACCTTCGGAAGTCGGCAATAGTTTCTGGTTTGTAATATTTTTCAATGACGGATACCCGATCATTTTGTGGCTTACAGCCCTACGAATTAACAGTGTATCCTAAAAATTCGACTTCAGGTTCGCTGAATTTACATTTATCAAGATTAATGGGAAGGCCATGTTGCTTTAAAAGAGAAAAAATTATACGTACATGTCCTGATGCTCGCTTTGTGTTTTTGAAATTACGAGTATGTCGTCAAAATATATATACACAAAATTTATGTCCCTGAAAATTGAGTCCATATATCGATGAAACGTCTGTGTGGCGTTTCGAAGTCCAAAAGGCATATATAAGTACTCAAACAATCCAAACGGCGTGCATACGGCGGTCTAGGCAACATCTTCATCTGCCACTGGGATTTGGTGATAAATCTTTGACAAGTCGTTGGTTCAGAAAATCGTGTTTCCGTGCAGCTTCTCGTTGAAGTCGTGAATATGAGCTATGGGGTAGCGATCAGGAGTGGTTTGCGAATTTGGCTTTCTATAGTCTCCACAAACGCGCCACTCACCATTCTTCTTGTGAACCATATGTAAAGTTGTAAGCATCTGAAACTTAGCGGATGGGCGAAAACAGCATTCATTATTCACTAAGTAGAGCTTGAGGCAAATTTGCTGTATTTAGAGTGGCGATATTATAACCGGGCATCTGACGTAACAAACCTTTTATTGTTCTGTCCGTCTTGTTGTCAACGAGACATTTGTTTGTTAAGTCATGCAATAGGTGGAAATGAGAGAAAAAGTCTGCTCCAATTAGGGGCGTTTGCACATCAGCTATAATAAAGTTCCATTCAAAAGGGCTGGACATGTCGACATCCGCTTTAAGCTTTTTACTGCCGAGGCTAAAATGGCACAAGTTTGTTGTACTTGCATTATTTGACGGGCTGCGATTAGAATTGCTGTTTAACTTTTTGAGCTCTGCCTGAATGTCATTGAATTTGCTTAGTACAGAATTTATTGTGGTGTTGCCGTCGGCAATTTTAGATTTGTTTTGGGACGTCGACTTTGTAGCAAAAACGGAGTTGTTCGGCCTCTCTTCGCTATACTACACTACTTCTTTCTTAAATAAAAAGATTTTTGTTTAGTTTTTTTTTCAAAAACGTTATAAATGTTTAAATTTTTAATTTCTTCTGTTAGTTAATTAACAATTAATGAAATTTAAATATTCACTCTTCACATAAATTACTTCAAATAAAATTTATTAACAAGTATTCAAATTAGATGCAAAAAAGCGCGTCCACGGTTGCCGGTTGATTGTACTAGACTGCGAATGAAGTCTTATTGGTGACGATGGTAGTTCGGCGTTCGTTGGCGCTTTTCAATTCGCCGCGCAGGGCTGCATTTCCAACTCCGCCGTCTAAATGGTGATGGAGGCGGCTTAAACATCCTGGCCGCCCTGCAGGGAGATGCGGGTGGTGGTCTCCAAGGCACAACTGGTCGTATTGCGTCGTTTGCAAACCTTGTGGGGTGCGCGCGGTCGTGCGTTTTGCCGTCTCTTCGAGCTTGGGGGTTGGCACTGGTTTCTTCGTTGTGCGCGCCTTTTTGACCCTACATGTTCAGGTGGGCTTCCTCTCTTGTTTCTTTTTCATGGGTTTCGGCTTCCGTGCTACTACCTTTTTTTTTAAGTTGGGGCTTTGTGCTGTCCACGTCTAGCCTTCGGCCCATCGTGCAATAGGGTGTGGTGAGCCATACCGCAAATTATGCACGACCCTCGGGAGTCGCATTCCCCGTTGTATGCGTGAGGGCTAGGCAATTAACACAATAGCCCTGTGTCCTGACCACTGTTGCACGCTGCGGTAGGCCCATCGCCTTAAAGCCCGGGCAGGTCAGCAGCGCGTGGTAGCGGTGGCAGAGCCGACACTGAAAGTAGTTATCGGTGCCATGATGGGTGTCGTCCTGAAAGTATAAGAACAGACAGAGAAACGAGAAGTAGTTGGATACAGCGGATGATAAAGGGAAAGTTAATTATACAAGGAAAACGTATATAAGTTATAGCGCTGTGCACGAATAGTTCTCCGTTGGAAGAAAGCACATGCCGAGGCCAAAGTTCCTTCAGATAATCCTCTTTCTAGCGTCGACTGAATGGGTGATGAAGCAATTTGGTTTTTCCCATCGATTTATCGAAGAAGCCTTCCGCGTTTGGCTCAGGAATGGCTAATAGCGATGCAACTCGAATGAAGTGACCCGGAGTAAGCGCTGTGAAGTCAGCTGGGTCCTGGGATAGTGAGGTTAGAGGCTTTGAATTAAGAACTGCTTCAATACGCACCAACAGCGTCGTGAATTCTTCGAATGTTAACTTTTGGGATGCAGCGGTTTTTTGAAGTTGGTTTTGAAACTTTTTACTGCGGATTCCTACAGGCCGCCCATATGGGGGGGGGGGGGGGCAATGGGTGGATTATACTGCCAGTTTATTCCCTGGGGGCATATTTATAGACAATGTCCGCGGAGAATTCGTTAAGAAATTTAACGAAGTCGCGTTCGAGTGCGCGATGGGCGCCAATGAACGTTTTACCATTGTCGCTGATCATTTTTGAGGGATAAACTCGCCTGCCAATGAGTCGGGCGCATGCTGCTCGAAAGGTTTCGGTGGTAAGGTCCGAGCATAGCTCGAGGAGTACTGCCTTTACAGAAAGACAGACGAATGCAGCCACGTACCCTTCTATGGTAGTGGTCTACCTTAGAACTGATGCCTATATTTGGAATGGACCTGCAAAGTCTACTCCTGTTGTGGAAAAGGGGAGTGAACATTTGCACCGCTCAGATGGTAGTGCTGCCATTATTTGCCGGCGTATTTTCTGTTGGAAGAGCGTGCACGATTTGCAGAAAAATGCATTTCTTAATAAGAGGCTTTAGTTTTGGTACGTAGTACACTTGCCTCACCATTTGGAGCATTAACCGTATTTCTGCATGAAAAAGCAGGCGGTGTAAAAACTTTAGATACAACTGGCATAGCTTTGAATCGTAATGTAGAATATTCCAATCTGCCAACTATGCGGAAGAGTCCGTTTCCATCGAGAAAGGGGTTAAGAGCCAGAAGGGAACTATGAGTAGAAATGTTGCAGAATAGTGTCCTCTTCCTCGAGACCGCGATATGCTTCGAACTTCCGTTTCTCGGGTGGAGAAGCGCTACCTTCTAGCGGCTTTGGCCATGCCGAAATGTGGCAATAAAGCCATTGTGGACCGTGTCACCAATGTGAGGCGCCTATCACATCATGCGGCTTGCAACCACGTGTGCCAATATCAGCAGGGTTGTCTTGGCAAGGTGCATGGCGTCAGGTGCCGCTAGGAAGATATTCTCCAACTTGAGAGGTACGGATGGACACACACCAGGTCGATGGAGACTTTTCTAGCCAAGCTAGTACAATTTCAGCATCTGGCCATAAGAATATGTTGCATGCTTCTAAGTCGAGCTGTTTTCGAACAGTTGAAGCCAGTTTGGCGACTAGGACTGCACCACATAGCTTTAAGCGGGGTAAGCTTACAGTTTTTATGGGGGCAACTTTGCCTTCCGCAACCAAATTGAGGATTTTATTTGGTTGCCCACATGTGAGCGGATGTAAATCGCTGCCCAATAGCTTTTCCGAAGCGTCACAGAACCCGTGGATTTGGGTGTCTTGCTCTGGAACGACATTATCCTATCGAGAGGTTTCGATGTGGCAAAGGGCTGGTAGATTTTCTGCGAAATGTTGCCATTTTGATAATTTTGCGGGCTTGGCGCTTTCATCTCAATCGCTGCCATCCAGCCAGATTTCTTGGAGAAGCGTATTGGCCTGGATCATAACTGGCGACAACCATCCTGCCGTGTCAAAAAGTTTTGTAACAGAAGATAAAGTTTGTCGCTTTGTGACCGCATTTTGGGTATGTTCTAGCAGAGTGGTGTATGAAAATTTATTCGTGAGTGCGTTCCATCGAATGCCAAGAGTTTAGGTTTTGAAAGTGCTCTCAAATTTCAAGAAGTTGGAGTCTAGAAGATCCTTCTTCGGAAACTGTTCAAATATGACTTGGTGATTAGCCGTAAATTTCTTTAATATGAAACCGGCTGACTTGAAGGCTTTTGTCACTTGAACGAGTAATTCAGTGGTGTTATCGACATACGTTTACGTCTTGAGAATTGTTGCAGCCAAGAGGAATGTCGCTTTCGTGTCTCCTGATGCAACGTACGAATAGCGAGATATGGTGCACATTTGACGCCGAATGTAACCGTTTTTAGATTGAAATCGCTAACAATAGAGTTGGCCGATTTGCGAAATAGGATTCGCTGAAAATCTTTATCTTCCCCGTGTATGAGGATCTAATGGTACATTTTTTCAATGTCTCCATTAAACACATACTTGTGCATGCGCCACTGTAAGATTAGTAGCATGAGATATGGTTGGAGAGTTGGACCAGTGTATAACACGTCATTCAGGGATTTTCCTGACCCAGATCGTTGAAAACCACACGAACTTTGGTAGTGACCTTATCTGGTTTGACTACCGCATGATGTGGCAAGTAGAATGAGAAGACCTTGCCATTCGAAGTTATTTCGCATGGGTCGGCAGATTTCATTTGATCAAGGTCGAGATATTCTTGCAACACATTATTGTACATGTACTTAACTCCCCCTCTTTCTGAAGCGTTCGCTCCAACCTGAAAACTAATGTAGGGCAGCCGGGAGGGATTTGCGAGAGAGAGTTTTTCCGGAAACTCTTCCTTGAATGGAAGTCGAACTATGTATCGACCGTTTCGTGCACGTGTCGTGGTTGTTGCGTATATCTGCTCACACGCTTGATCCTAGGGGGGATATCTGTGTAGGTTGTAGAATTTCCTCCTCTTCCCAAAATTTTCTCAATTGAGAACTGAGCGTCTCGTTTGATACTTTTTTGGACTTGTGTTGAAAATGACAAAATATTTTCAGTTATTAGACCACTGAGAATCCAACCAAAATGGTTTGTTGCGCAAGTATGCTACCGCATACCTTTTTTATACTTTCCAGCAGAATTTGTGAAAGTTTGTCGCTGCCAATGACCATGTCAGTCTGACCTGGTATGTGGCAACTGGGATCAGCGAGCTCAAGGAGTTTGAATTGCTCCCAGATTTTGCGACTGATGCTGGATGTTGGCAGATTCTTCATAAGCTGCGGCAATACAATAGTATGAGCCTTTATCCTTTTCATGGCCTTGGATGCAACCAGTGTCAAAGGCAAAAGCTTGGAGGACTTTTGTAGGACTTGTCCACCCATGCCAAAGATTTCGAACTTTGAATGTTCGAATGGAAGTTTGAACCGTTGTTGAACCTTCGAGGAAATTGAAGTTCTTTCCGAACCCTGATCGACAAGGGCCCTCAAATGAAATAATTCCCCTTCGTGTTGGACGTGACGACAGCAGTAGGAAGGAGGATTTGGTTATCATTGGCTGCATGCAATGATTGAACTGGTGCGTGTTTTGAACAACACGGTACCTCGTTAGAATCGGAGCTATTGTGCACATTTGGTGCATTCGTTCGCGGGGTGGTACGTGGAGCTTGTGTTTTCGCATGCAACAGCGTGTGATGCCGTTGATGACATGTCGAACATGACCACTTGCTCGTGCACTCATTGATGATATGAGTGCTGCTAAGGTAGTTTGTACACAGCTTAGCTTCTTTTACGAATTGTGTCCGGTGTTGCACACCCATTCTCTTGAATTGTGGACAGAATCTAATAAGGTGGGGGAGTTGCAACATTGGCAAGTTTCCTTCTAGATTCTGCCACAAGGGTTTGAGTTCTATTGAAGGACTTGTTTTGCGCAGAATTCTGATGAGCGGCTAGTTTTATTTTGTTTTGGTTTAGTTGAAGCCTATTGACCCTTTCAACGACTTCATATCTCGAGGTGAGAAAGTCGTTCATTTGTGACCATGAGGGTAAATCTCTTCGCGAAGAGAGAGATTGTTCCCAAAGTGACTGGGTTGTTTCGGGGAGTTTTGATGAAAAAATGTACACCAGAAACGGATCCCAACTTTTTGCCGTAACTCCCTGTCAGTGAAGGACTGATAGGCAGTTGTTGATTTTATTTTGCAATTTCTGAAGTTGTTCACTGTTTTCGGATGGAATAGTGGCAAGAGTCAGTAAGGATTTGATCTGGGTGTCAACCAGGATATGCTTTTTTTTTTGGCATCGTGACCGTAAAGCTTCCCAGGCGAGGTCAAAGTTATCATCGCTCAACGGATATTGTTTGACGATGGAGCCGGCTCTGCCTTGCGTTTTGTACCGGAGATGGTACAATTCCTGAACACGGGAGAGCCTTGGGTGTTTAATGTACACCGCTGTGAACATATCACGAAAAGCGGGCCATTCTTCATAGCCACCATAAAAGGTCTCCATGTCGCATGCTGGGAATTTGAGGTAGATATTTGCCTCAGCCGAGGGTTGATCCACGTGGGTTGGTGGAGTCGGTGTTGACATCATTTTGATCAACGAAAGTTGATCGGCAATCTTTGCTTTGGTCATTTAATACTTATCAAGGCAAGTGCATTGTTTGCCTTGTACTGAACTCTTGAAGCCTTCAGGGAAACTGTCGTATGGTTTCGAATATACCATACCGTATACCGATTGAAGCCATGCCCAACAGTCATCTTGTGATTTGTGAGATACGATTCAGAGTGATCTTGAATCGGTGCCTCGTTAAATTTTGCACAGTATCTCATGAGAATGTCACTTTCCGTGATGAATTTTTGCGCGGATGAGTCAACTGATTTTGATTTTGGGCGTGGGGATGTTGCCCTTTCCTTGGCCGTTTCTTCTTTTGGGTAATTTTTTAGGGACTGAGAGGCCACGGTAGGTTTGAGACTAGCCGATAATAAAAAGAAAAATGCCCGCAATCTGGCTATGGTACATGATTTCTGAAGGCTTTTAGATGATATCAAAGCTTAAATGAAAAGCATCCAATCGGCCGTTTTTTCTGAGGTTGAAAAAGGTAAATTTTTTTATAATCCAGTAGAAAATATTTATTTTTTTATTAAATTTCCATCCCCTATTACCGTTTACAACTCAACTCTGGTTGAGTTGAAATTTCGCAATTTGGTATTACAGATTACAACTCAACCTGTCAAAAAAAATGTCGGTTGAGTTGTCTAGTCTAACAACTTTTTGTGGCATTACCGTGTACAACCTTGTGTTGGTGTAGTTGTCAAAGACGTCAAAATCTTACAACTGATTATTAGCAGTTGTCTCATACAATTTTGCAGTTGTTTTGAAAAAAGGTAACGTTTTACAAGACGGTTAACCACCTAATTTTTAACAAAAATTTTCAAAGTTGGTATCAAAAGACACCTTTGGACCTCCAATTTTAGAATCCGAAAACAAAAATTTAATTTCTATCATATCATTTCGGTTCAAATTTTCATGTGGTTGTTGTATTTTGCCAGATTTGTTGTACATTGTACATACAAATGCAGAAAGGCGTTGGACCCACCCAGGGTTATTTTTACAAATCGCGACCGAAGGCCGGCAACGCAGAAAGATGTTCTGTGCAAAAAAAAACTATGGATCGGGCCTCATATTTTGGGCCCTCTCGGGGCCATTTTGTGGGTTTTTGTGAATATCTTTCGGCATAAATAAAATTTGTAATTTTCGCTTTCTAATCCTAAAAACGGAGATCGAAACGCGTCTTTTGATACCACCTTTGATAAGAGTTAGATGGTGCACGGTCTCATAAAACGTTACCGAAAAAAAAACAAAAAATTTAAAGCCGGTAGTTAAACCTTGTTTAATCAAACAAAAATCTATAATTTTGTACACATTTATAGAAAAAACAACGTTAAAACGAAGGAATAACTTTTTGACTTTATGGAGCGACATTCCGAAGTTGGACGAGGCTGGCCGCAGTTCGGATGCAACCAAAAAAGGTGAAATTATGCGAACGTGAGTCCCGTTGATACTAATCATTACTCCTGGGAATCCTGTTTTAGAGTAAAATACAATTTTTGCTGTTTGAGTTTTAATTCACTTCGCACTAATATGCTCCTCAATAATATCTAAGACCTCTTTGACAACCATAGGTGTTGTAGGTTGTGCCAGTCCAACACTAAAATCATTGCCACAGCATTTTTGATAGCAGCCGTCAGCAAGGAATCGAAGTGTAGCGCATAATTTTAAGATATGAGGTACAGCCGTCCCTCGAACGCGTTTGCGAGAATGGCCCTTCATTTCGTTTAGTAAGGAGCAAAATGCTTCCTTACTTAACCGAAAGTAGCTTACAAATCTGCAAAATAACTACATTAGAATCTTATCAATTGTCACTTTTTAAACGTGTTCCTACTTGGTGCTTGGTAATTCCAAGGGATTGGAGTGATCGCGTAAATGTTTTCTTATTCGCAACATTACGCATTTGACGCATTTGTCACTAACATTTTCGTCGGTATAAAAAAACTCTATGCTAATATCCATTTTGTTATTAATAAAGAATCACTTGCAAATGTTTAAATTTTAGCCACAAATTGCTCAGCTGTTCATTTATCTGTCAAATTATCACTTTCTTAGCTTGGCAGCACCAATTCAACTTCAACTGAAATAAGTTGTAATTCGTAATACCAAATGGGAGTTGAGTTGTCTGAAAGTTGAGTTGTTTTAATTACAACACAAATAAGTTGAGTTGTATACCGTAACAGGCCCTTAAATTCCAGAGCCTAGTAGCATTAACGAAGAAAAGCCGTGAAGAGAACAGGTATATTTAGGGATTATCAGAGTTTGATGCCTTCTGGATCTTGTTAGTATTAATTTAACATAAATGTATTCCGGAGCTTTATATTCTAAAAGCTTATACACGAACGTACAATTTATGGCAGCAAGATAGTCCGAAATAATGCACCCCAGAGTTTTGGTCTTTCATGCAGTAATGTGACCATATCTCTTGAGTCCGTAGACGTAACGCGAAACATTGTTAAACGCAACATCGATTTTGTGAGACGAAGCATAATAGGTAATGTGGGGTAGAATTAGTTGAAGTGCCATTTTCTTTCTCGTCTCAAGAGGCGTAAACTAAGCTGTCATTCGTAATCTACGTAGAACAATATACACATTGCTTACAACTTTGTTTATATGGTCTGAGCACGTCACCGTAGATTTTACACCAAATCCCAAATGTTTAACCTTTTCAGTAAATACTAAATCAGCGTTACCAATATACAACTTTGGAATATCTTATACATGCAGTACACTGCTACTTATAGGCAACACATTGACTTAGCAGCATTCAAACAAAGGCAATTAACAGTAGCCCATTGTGAAATAGCTGACAGATCACAATTAATTTTATAGCACAAATCTTCAACAAGACCAATACGACTGGAAAATACAATTGTATATCGTCAGCATAGGCGTGAACCTGTACATACTAACACACAAAGAATACATCATTGACAAAGAGACTAGAGACCAGAGGTAACGATACTAGACATAGAGGACGTAGAGCTGCAGGTCACTTTCTGGGTTCTTCCAGCAAGGTAGCTAACCATAAGGTTTAGAGCACTGTCAGAAAACCGGAAAAAATACTTGAGCTTTTTGCAAAGAATAACAAGATTCACTAAATCAAATGCTTTCGAAAAGTTTAAAGGAGTGTAAGATGTCCTTGGTCGAACTCCATCCTTATGTCGTCCAGTATTTTTATCATAGCTGTAGAACATCTGTGTTTATTTTAGTTTATTGCGTTTTACAAAAGCAGAAATTTGTATTGCCATTACGGATTCACACACTTTCGAAAAAGCTGGCAGTATGCTTATCGGTCTATCATCACTTGGGCTCGTGGCATTCCTCTTGTTTTGAATAGGTATTATGACAGCTTTTTTCCATTCCGTTGGGAAAATCGCAGTTGTGAAGCTGTGATTTATTAAATGAGTCAGAGTTCCTATAATAAACGGCAATGCTAGCTTCACAAACTTGAGAGATATCCCATCATTGCCTATATCATTTGATTTAACCATAGTGGGGGATTTTAATACCTCAGACCCGGTTACTCCTTCAAATTTAAATTTTTCATTTGTGCTAAGGTTATCTACAAATATCTGTGCTGGAGGAATGGGCATTTCTCTACTGGCGTTTGCGAAATAATTGTTCAGCACATTGGGGTCTATTTTACATTCCTCCTGTGCTTCGCCATGAACATTCAGCCTTTTCAAGTTGCTCCAGAGTTCCCTTGTCGGTAAGAACGGACTAAGTTTGGCATCGCAATACACTCTTTTTGCATTTTTTATAATTAAGTTTGCTTTTTTTCGGCCAATTTTTTACTGTGCCCAATCATATGTAGTTCTAGTTCTTCTCCATCTGGCGTATCATCTATTTTTAGTTTTTATTGCTGACCTAACTACATTTTTGTACCAGTGGCAAGATGTATTTAAGGTCTTAACAATTCTAAGGGGTACATGCTCATTAAATAATTGGGTTAAATTTGTATTTAAAAAGTCAAGTTTTTCATCTACAGTCTCATATAACCAACATTCAGCGCAATTAACATAAGACAGACTTTTTAAAACATGGTCAGAGCTGGATGTAATAACAAGATCTAAAGGGGTAGGACTAGAGTTGTTGGCATATTTCGTTGGTATGAATCTGTTTACTACAGTAAGACCTACAGTAGATAAATGGTCAAGTATTTTAGCTGTATTAGCGTTACTTAAAAGAAGGTTTACATTAAAATAACCACATATAACATAACGCTCATAATCAGTTATATATGTAGATAAAACAACAAACAACGAATCCAATATGCAACACTTATGAGGGTTATACACATGATACATGATACTAATACTTTAGTTACGTTGTTAGAAATTTCTGCAATAATAAATTCCGTTTCAGTGGGATTTGAAACTGCCAAGGTTTAATTGGCAGGTTAGATCTGCAATAAATTGCTCCATCTCCGCCTATTCTGTGTGCGGTCATTCCGTATTAAATTAAAGTGGGAAATACTGTAATGGAAATCAGAAATAGCAGGGTTAAACCACGTTTCCGACACACAAATCATATCGACTCTAGGTTTTCTAAAAATATCCCTAACATAGTCCAACTTTTCACTGTTGAGACTTCTCACGTTAAAGTGTATAACTTTCAATCCACAATAAAAACAATATAACACAACAGAGATAAAATATGATCGCAGCTTAGAAAGGCATATACAAGTTTAGAGTAAAAAGAAAACAGAAGAGCAGATAAAAGAAGCAAGAAAATTAGCAGGGAAATTAGCAGAGAACATATAATTGGGAATGCAAACAAATAGTGTAGAGACAGCAAGGGAAAGAAAGGAGAAAAGAAACAACATATAAGTGACTTAATTACTAAGCTTGAATAATTATACCCTTGCTTATACATATAGTGCAAAAACATTGTTAACTCGGTCTGGCGCCAATATGAGCATGGAGTTCGGCTCTGCTGCTCACTTGTTTCATCTCATCACAGCTCTTTAACTTCATAAGGACTTTGCCACGAATAGAAAATGATGCCGCTAATTGTTTTTTCCGCATAAGCTCTGATACATTCGCCATAATTTCACGCTGCATTTTGGGTAAACTCTCATGAACATAAATAGAGTTATATCCCGGCATATCCACAACAGAGAGTGACAGCGGTTTCTTTTTATTTATGCAGCATAGAGCTATTGCTTTTAACAGCTGATTGCGCTCATTTCCTGTGAACAGCTTCACAACAATAGGACAAACGTTAGCATTTTTTGCCCTTTGCTTTTCGCGCTACGCAACCGAAAAGCGTCGCGGATCGGCGGAGTTGTGCTCAGCTGCTTTACAAATTCTCCCAAAAATTTCACTCAAACACTCACCAGGTACTTTTGGAATGCCATTTATTATCTTCCTCCACTTTGGACACTACTGCAGTCAACCGCTCAGTTTGCTGTTCAAGCTTACGCTCTGTCCACTCATATGTGACTGGCGAGACGAAAGAGGAGTTCTAGGGGGGAAACAGGTTTTCGCGCGGAATTTCTCCGTGGTGCAAACATGATTATTTATTGTTTATTTTTATTGATTTTTCTTTGAGCGTTCTTACGTGTTTCGGTTTAGGCGACAAAAAGAGTTCACAGCACGCATATACACCGATTGGTTAATAACTTTTGGCAAATTTCGTAGGATTTACTAGGAAAGCATGCAAATATTTAAAAGCACCAAAAAACACGACTTACTCGATTGACATTTAAGTTGTTTGTCTGGTATTATATTCACAAACGGCCTTTAACACATTTTCAGAATACCTTCCAAATTATTTTGAAGTCAGCATGAGCAGATTCGACAGCTTGTTCCCAGAAAAAACCCAAACTTTTGTCATGTCTTTTACAAAAATTTTCCATGTGGAAAAAAAGGGGTGAACTTTTGGGGTCACATTTATACCTAGATCTTTGTAGGTGGCTCGAGATATAGAAATATAGAAATGTTTTGGCTGTAGGTAATTTTTCTTTCAGTCGAAAAAAAAGAGTCAACAACATTATTGAAATCTGCAAAACATTTTATATACTTCATGCAGCTAAAATTGTTCGTTTGTTCACAAAGCTGTCGGAGAACATCAACTTTTTTAAGGAAAACTTTGCACGGGTTTCCGGAAAAGCCTCAATTTCCATACATTATATCTCGACTTACATTGGATTTTTTTGCCCACAATTCAGCAATGTAAATAGGTAGTTTACAACACCTATCAGCAAATGTAATTCTGGAGTTGCAGTTACATCAATTATTAATTTATCTTTGTTGTCTGAAATCATAGGGGAATGTGAACAATTATAGTAATTTTTGCAATTTTTTTTTTGCTACCACTATTTTTCCAAGCTTCGAAGTTTCACATGCGACTTCCGATAGTTCGGAGTTCTCCGACACGATCTAATTAATCCTTGGGTGCAATACACCACGTTCATGGATAGCTGCTACTATGCGCCATTAATCCAACTAAAATATTTGTTAGTTTTATATCAGTTCCAATTGATCCATCAAAATCTTTCAATAGTAACAAATTCCATAAAACAGATAAATTATTATAGTTCTCTTCAGAAAACTGCGTTAATCCAATTAGTAACAACTTATTCACTCCCGAATATTTTAAAATTTTTCCAACACTTCCAGTACTATACGTCTGTCTTTTCTGTTTTTTTTTTTTTGCCCAATGAATCTTGATCATACGACTGAATCGATAAGGTTATTTTAAGTAATCCCCCAGCACTATCAGCCCCAATTTCAAGTGAACATTAGCTACTCCTCGGCTTGTCTTGATGAGTTTCTGCACATTCTTGCAAAATACAAGTCCTTCTTCAACAACAGACTCTTTTCCGTTTTTCGATACAGTAAACTAGAACTTTTTAACATCGAAATGAGAACCAAGTGAATGATTTAACATCTGTAACTTTTCTTTGAAGTTTGGTTCGATTATTTTTCTTTTTCTTGTTGACATACGCAGCGACCGTTCAATACCAAGTGTAGAAATATTTGACAGTCCAAAATCAGTACTTATTTGAGACATATCTTTCGCAGATAAAAAATTTATTCTTCCTTTATTTCATTTGAAGAAGCAGAACTAACAGTCACTTGAATGGGTTTTTGATTTTTCATGGACAATTTAGTTCCACCTGTGCTTTTTGAGAGCTGATTATTCAACATTTTCGTAATATCAGCTGCAAGTTGTTCTTTCTTTTTATTGCTCAAAGAATTTTCAATGTTTAACTCCAAATTATCAACAAGCGTATTTTTTGAACATCGGGGATTTTTACCTCGCCCAATAATTGATAAAAAACTTACACATTCACGGTTAAAATAATTTAGTTTACTTATTTCTTTTTTTGATTGACGAGAAAACTGGCTTCTAAAACAACTTACTGTCTTGCACAACTTACACTCACATGAGGTTCCAGCCCTTGACCGAGTGTTACACGGAATACGGTAGTTGGAATAATCGGGTAATTTACTAAATGTTTCATTGTCACTTTTTTTCTTCAATTACAACTTGTTTCTACAATTTCCACACAATGCTTTCTGCAATCGCTCGTCACTTCTCCTATACACTACATGTTCATTTATTTTCTGTTCCAAAGTAACAGTTATTTCAAACAAATTCTTTTTCATTGTTTTACAAAATAAGCACAGTTTCAACCGATATTCAGCGTGCGATAAGTGACAGCTTTTTTATGCGTGATCACTTTCATTTTAATACGAAGGATAATGTAAATAAATTAAAATCCGGAGTAATTTCAGTCTTCTTGCTCGCTTTAAATCAAGCTCAAAAACACTAAACTGTATCATTTTCTTTTCAAAATTCATTTTACATTTCAACAAAAGCATATTTTATATCTAAAAATATTTCAATAAACAGGCGAACAAGTGTATTATTGTGAAAGTATTTCACAATAAGCAAGCAATTAGTACACTGAATGTAGCATCTTACTACATGGAGCCACGAATTAAGCGGCAATTACCCACCGACGTGTGTAACGTACGTATACGTATGCCATACGTACACACATTTTAGCGAAATTTGTGCCCGTAGTGGCAACGCAGAAATCAGCTGTTTCATTTTATCTACATTTGACAAGAGAAATTTGCGTTGAACAAGTTTTGCTAAAAACTAAGATAAATTGTGAAAATTGACAGTGAAAACAAACAAATTAGTGATTTATTTTTGGATTTGTGTGAGCTGTACAAATTGTACGAAGACTTCAAAAATAGTAACAAAAGGCAAAGGCGATATGCTGTGCATCCAATAAATCAAAATTGGGCCACAAGTGGTTACCGACTTCAAGTGTTTCGCCAAATAAAAATTTTGGAGCCTGCGGAGGTCTTTTCCCATACAAGAATGACCCCTGTTGTGTTTGAATTACTTTTAAATTTGGTCAGCAGTTTCCTGCGGAAACCAAAGCAAAGGATTGATCCTGAAGAAAGACTTTCTTTGGTATTGCTGTAAGTATATTATCATTATTTATTGTGTGATTGTATGTTTATATTTATTTCACATTGAATGTAAAGATATTTGTCACAAGGAGTATCTATTCAGAGCATTGCCTGGAGCTACAAACTTGGTAAAACAACAGTGCGCAATATTATATTGGAGACCTGTGAAGTGATCTGGCGACTTCTTTCACCAGTCTACGTTAGGGAACCTACAGAAAAGCAGTACAAGGACATTGCTAAGGACTTCTTCAATATGTGGAACTTACCAAACTGTGTTGGTGCAGTTGATGGCAAGCATATTGCTATCAAATGTCCGGCCAGTTCAGGTTCTCTGTATTTTAATTATAAGAAGTTTTTTAGTATTGTCCTGATGGCGACTTGCGACGCGAAATATACCTTCACTGCAGTGAGCATCGGAAGCTATTGCAGTCAAAGTGACGGAGGTAATAGCTGTTATATAATTTATAATATGTGAAAACATACATATCAATGTACCTACATACATTTTAAGTGCTTATTTATAAATTTTTCTTTCTTATAGGAATTTTCAAACTTTCACCCTTTGGACAGTCATTAATGCAAGACACTCTCCCACTTCCGCCCTCCGCACCACTATCAAGACAATCGCTTGAGCCTTTCCCTCACTATTTCGTAGGCGATGCCGCATTTCCACTAAGACCCAATTTGATGCGGCCATACCCTGGCTCCAATTTAACCATATTTAATTACCGGCTTTTAAGGGGTCGAAGGGTAATATAGAACGCATTTGGAATAGCAGCGGCACGGTGGAGAATACTGCGAACAACAATTGAATGTGCCCCTGAAAATTGTGAAAAAATTGTTTTGGCATGCCTTGCCTTACATAATTTTATCATGCTGAATGATCAAAGCCGCTGGTATTGCCCAGAAAATTACGTTGACAGATTTGAAGGCAATTTAATGCTGGAAGGAGAATGGCGCCACGAAATAGAAAGTCAGCGCTCTTTACCACAACTCCGATCTGCAGTACGTAGAGGTCCTGCTAATGCATTTAGCCTCCGTGATCGGCTTGCAGAGTATTTCGTAAATGAGGAAACTGTGCCATTCCAAGATGCCATCGACCTAGCCACAAGTGGCCCATATGTATAAGTGTACTGGTAATGGTACTCTGAATGTCCAACCTGCAATGTTTCTGGAATTAGTTCATATGTTTTAAGTTATATAATTAATTTAAGGTTTTTCTAAAGTCAGAGAAAATAAATAAAAGAAAAGCAATAACTTTAATAGTTTCCACTGTCACTTTCGCGTTCATAGCTGTAAATTTGAAGCCATATTAGTATAAGCAAAATCTAAACCTTTTACTTATCGGTTATAATCTGAAGAAAAAAATAGATTTATGAAATGGAACAAAAATTCGTTTATAATATTTATTAATTTTATTATTGACTCATAAAACGTGGTAAAAATTCATGTATGTATAACAATCACTTATAAATAATAAATTCAGTCTTATAAAACTAAACAAAAATGCATGTAAAACAATCACTTATCAATAAAAAATTCAAAGTTATAAAACGAGACATAAATTCATTTATAACAATCACTTATAGTTAATAAATTCAGAGTTATAAAACGAGGCAAAAATTCATATAGATATAATGATTACTTATAAATAGAAAATTCAGACTTGTAAAACTAAACAAAAATTCAAGTATAAATATAAAAATAAAAAAATATAAAAGTAAAAAAAAGTTAAAATTTATACTTTCATTCATTATTCGGAAGGAAAAGCTAGGTACAAAACTATTTCGGTTCCTGCTGCACCTGGAATACTTACTAACTTACTTAATTGGCGCTTAACCGTCTAAACGGTTATGGCCGTCCAACAAGGCGCGCCAGTCGCTCCTTCGCTCCGCCAACCGGCGCCAATTGGTCACACCAAGGGAGTTTAAATCGTTTTCCACCTGGTCCTTCCAACGGAGTGGGGGCCGCCCTCTACCTCTGCTTCCATAGGCGGGTTCCGATAGGAACACTTTCTTGGCCGGAGCATCATCTTTCATTCGCATAACAAGGCCTAGCCAGCGCAGCCGCTGCGTTTTAATTCGCTGGACTATGTTGATGTCTGCGTATAGCTCGTACAGCTCATCATTAAATCTTCTTCGGTACTCGCCATCGCCAACGCGTAGAGATCCATAAATCTTTCGAAGAACTTTTCTCTCGAACACTCCCAAAGCCGCTTCATCTGCTGTTGTCATGGTCCATGCTTCTGCCCCATATAGCAGGACGGGTACGATAAGTGACTTGTAGAGTATGATTTTCGTTCGCCGAGAGAGGACTTTACTTTTCAATTGCCTACCTAGTCCAAAGTAGCATTTATTGGCAAGATTGATTCTTCGCTGGATTTCAGTGCTGATGTTGTTGCTAGTGTTGATGCTGGTTCCCAAATAAACGAAGTCTTTTACTATTTCGAAATTATTATGGCTGCCAACAGTAGCGTGGTTGCCAAGGCGCATATGCGCTGACTCTTTGCTCGATGACAGCAGGTACTTCGTTTTGCCCTCATTCACCATCAAACCCATCTTTACCGCTTCTTTTTCCAGCTTGGAGTAAGCAGAACTAACAGCGCGGTTGTTTAGGCCGATGATATCAATGTCATCAGCATATGCCAGTAATTGCACGCTTTTATAGTATATTGCTCCAGTGCGGTTAAGTTCTGCAGCTAGTATATTTTTCTCCAGCATCAAATTAAAGAAATCGCACGATAGGGGGTCACCCTGTCTGAAACCTCGTTTAGTTCCGAACGGCTCGGAGAGGTCCTTCCCAATTCTGACTGAGCTGATGGTGTTGCTCAACGTCATTTTGCACAGCCGTATAAGTTTTGCGGGGAAACCAAATTCAGACATAGCGGCATATAGGCAGCTCCTTTTCGTGCTGTCGAAGGCGGCTTTAAAGTCGACGAAGAGGTGATGTGTGTCGATTCTCTTTTCACGGGTTTTTTCCAAGATTTGGCGCATTGTGAAAATCTGGTCGATGGTAGATTTACCAGGTCTGAAGCCGCACTGATAAGGTCCAATCAGCCGGTTCACGGTGGGCTTCAATCTTTCGCACAATACATTTGAAAGGACCTTATATGCGATATTAAGAAGGCTGATTCCACGATAGTTGGTGCATTTTGCAGTATCCCCCTTCTTGTGGACTGGGCAAAGAACACTTAGATTCCAACCGTCGGGCATGCTTTCGTCCGCCCATATTTTGCTAAGAAGCTGCTGCATGCGCCTTACCAACTCCTCGCCGCCGAACTTGAATAGCTCCGCAGGCAATCCATAAGCGCCCACGGCCTTGTTGTTTTTCAATCTGGTTATTGCTATTCTAACTTCGTCATAATCGGGCGGGGGGACATATATTCCATCATCATCGATTGCGGGATCGGGTTCTTCATCTCTGCGCGGTGAATTGCTGCCTCCATTTAGGAGAGCAGAGAAGTGTTCCCTCCATAATCTAAGCACTCTCTGGACATCAGTTACAAGGTCGCCGTTTTCATTCCTACAGGAGTTTGCCCCGGTCTTAAAACCTTCCGTCTGTCGCCGTATTTTTTGGTAGAATTTTCGGGCGTTATTCCTGGTGGCTAGCAGCTCAAGCTCCTCGCACTCACGCCTTTCTGCTTCTGCTTTTTTCTTCCTGAAAAAGCGTCTCGCTTCCCTTTTCAACTCACGATAGCGTTCACACACTCCTCTTGTCGCGCTCGCTTTTAACGTAGCCCTGTATGCAGCGTCTTTCCTTTCGGTTGCAACGCGGCATTCTTCATCATACCAGTTGTTTTTTCGTGGCCGCCGGTAACCAATTTTTTCCTCGGCGGCAGTACGAAGTGCTTTGGAGATATGCTCCCACTGCTCCTGTATTCCTTCAGGATGAGTTGTGCCCTCAGAGAGCAGGTGTGAGAGTCGAGTTGCGAAATCATTGGCAGTCTGTTGTGATTGAAGCTTTTCGACGTCTAGCTTTCCTTGTGTTTTTTGTTCCTTGTTTTTAGCCGCGTTGAGGCGGGTGCGTATTTTGGCTGCAACGAGATAATGGTCCGAATCGATGTTAGGTCCTCGGATCGTGCGCACATCTAAAACACTGGAGGCATGCCGTCCGTATATCACAACGTGATCGATCTGATTGCGAGTATTTCGATCAGGAGACAGACATGTAGCTTGATGTATCTTTTTATGCATGAACCTCGTGCTGGGTATGACCATGTTTCGAGCACCGGCAAAGTCAATCAGCCTCAGTCCGTTAGGAGACGTTTCATTGTGTAGGCTGAACTTTCCGACTTTAGGGCCAAAAACACCTTCTTTGCCCACCCTGGCGTTAAAGTCGCCAAGCACGACTTTTATATCATGGCGGGGGCAGCGCTCGTATGTGCGTTCAAATTGTTCATAAAAAGTGTCTTTCACCTCATCATCTTTCTCCTCTGTCGGCGCATGGGCGCAGATGAATGATATATTAAAAAATTTTGCTTTTATTCGGATAGCGGCGAGACGCTCGTCCACAGGCGTGAACGCCAGCACTTGGCGACAAAGTCTCTCTCCCACCACGAATCCGACGCCGAAACTGCGCTTATTCGCATGGCCACTCCAATATATGTCACAATTTTTGATCTTCTTTCTTCCTTGCTTCATCCAACGCATTTCTTGGATGGCGGTGATGTCAGATTTTGCTTTGACGAGGACATCAACCAGCCGGGCATCTGCACCAATCCCATTCAGGGAGCGGACGTTCCAGGTGCATGCCCTCAATTCATTGTCCTTCAAACGTTTGCCATGGTCGTCATCAATAGAGAGTGTATTTATCCGAGGCTTGTTGTTATATTTCATTGGAGTATGGTTTTACGTGGCGGGTCCCAAGCCCAGCGCACAACCCGCTCAGCGGGGGTGAAAATATTACTTGGGACGTTTATATAGCGAGCCGCTTGCTCCAAGACAGACGCCCGCTTGCAGCCGCACCTAGAGATGTACAGACGCTGCCGATGAAATATCCCCCGGCTAGCCCTTAAACCGATTATGTCAGAGTGGCCTAGCCACCTGGAATGCCACCTCCATAATCCGTTGCATTGCTTGGGACTGTTTCGCAGGTGTCATTTGCAAGACCATTGATGTAATCATTTTTCCAAATGAATCCACAGCTGGATTGCCTGTTTCTTCCACTCGGAGGCACTTTTGTTTGAAGAGCTCAATAGCTTCACACATTCTGTTGGCAACGTCAGCATTATTCCCGCGCTTTCTCGTAGTAGACTTCCGAGTTTGTGGAATTGCCTGATATGGCGAAGAATCTTGTCCGTCCTGTAGTGGTGGAGATGACGCCGACGTCGACAAATCTAACAACTGAGGGCTAAAGGGCGTGTTAAAGTGCTGCGATGGGGAAATAATGGGCATATCTCCGGTGTCCCAATAATTTCCGGTGATATGGATTCAACTACCGTAGCAGAATTAGATGGTAAAGGTGATGGAATTGGTGGTGATATGAGAGGCTGGGACACGGCAGATGACTGCGTGGCAATTCTTGGTTCCAGACACACGTTTTGCGAAGAACGTACGCTACAATAAATATATTGTAACGAATGTTAGCAGCACTGAGCGATGGTATCGTCTCTAAGCGATGCTAAGCAGTGACGTGAATGCACATCAATAACTCAATCATTATGTATTTACATAAACGAAACAATAACTGCGTCTACATATATGTACCATGTAAGTATACGAGCAGCGGAGAGACAATGCACTAGCACATGCATATATCTGAGAAGTTTGAGAGCTACTGGACTAGTAGATTCTGGAAGCGCCTAAAAGATGTATAAAATTGTGCAATTTTAGTTATAGCTGAGAAGTTTGAGAGCTCATGGACAATGTTAGTAGATTCTAGAAAAATGCGAACAAGGAAACCAAAGAGTATAAAAGGCGACAGATGTAGAGGCGCTGTAATTCAGTTTGAGTTGAGCTATCAATCAGTTTGATTAAGCACGCGATCTGGCGGCCAATAGTAGAGTTTCATTTGAGTTATCAATCAGTTTGGCTATTAAGCCAGCGAGTAGCAAAGTATAAGTGTTATTGTGAAGTACTTTAATAAAGGCCATTTTTCCATTGTTCAATATTGGAGTTATTTATTCAACAGTTTAGTGATTCGAACTTAGCAGAGGATTGCAAATAAGAGGATTTGCAAGTAAATTCGTTACAATTGGTGTCAGAAGTGGGATTGTTGAGTAAATTCCGAAGATTGGGAATACAACTTGGACATGGCAATGTTCAGTGGATTTAAGATCCAGCAACTGAAGAAGGAGTTGGAGAGACGTGGATTGAATACAATCGGCGTTAAACTCGAACTTCAGGCACGGCTACGAGAGGCAATGGAAGCAGAAGGAATTGATGTGGACGAGTATGTCTTTTATCCTGATGGGATCGAGACAACAACAAAAATTGAAGAGAAAAACGAAACATCGCAGACAATTACCAGCACAGACTTGAACATGATATTGGCTGCAATAACTGCTCAAACATCGACAGTAACATCCAAGATGGAAGCGCAAGAGGCACGTATAACAGATATGTCATCACAAATATCCACCAACATGTCATCACAACTAGAAGAACAGAAAACGTATGTGTCATCACAGATGGAATCCCAAGAGACGCGAATAACATCGAAGATTGAAGCACAAGAGACGCGTATGTCAGAAATGTCGACACAGATTACATCGAAGATGGAAGCACAAGGGGCACGGATATCCGAAATGTCGGCTCAAATTTCAGCACAGATATCATCGCAGATCTCTGCTCAACTGGAAGAGCAAGAAGGACGTATTTCCTCGAAGTTGGAGGCGCAAGATACAAAAATTTTACAGTTTGAAGAAAAAATCGAGGCCGAGGTGGATGCTTTGAGAGGACGTATCGAGCAGTTGCAACTAAATCGCCCAGCAGTTTCAACTAGTAATCCAAAGGTAACAACACCATCCTTTGACGGTTCTGTTCCTTTCCAGGTCTTTAAGCTACAGTTTGAGAAGACCGCAGCAGTGAACAACTGGAATGCGGAAGATAAAGTTGCTGCACTGTTCGTGGCATTGAAGGGGCCATCAGCGGAAATCCTACAGACGATTCCCGAAGGAGAGCGGAACAATTATGAAGCATTGATGGCTGCTCTAGAGAGACGATACGGAACTGAGCATAGGAGACAGATATACCAAATGGAGTTGCTGAACCGCTTCCAGAGGCCTGGTGAAACACTGCAAGAGTTTGCGTCGGATATTGAAAGGCTAGCACATTTAGCGAATGCGGATGCACCGGTGGAATACACTGAAAGGGTAAAGATTCAGAGCTTTATAAATGGCACACGAAATTGGAAACGAAGCGGGCTACATATGCGAATCCAAAACTAACATTTGCTGAAACGGTATCGCATGCTCTGATTCAGGAAACAGCGTCGCTTCTGTGTAAGCCAGTTTTCAAAGCACGCCGTGTGGAAATAGAAAGGCCAGAGTGGGTAGACACAATTTTGGAAGCACTGAAGGGATCTCAACTGAAGAATGCCGGAGTTATTAAATATTTCAAGTGCGGCAACCCAGGTCACATTGCACGTCATTGCGATCTTGGTCCTAATAGTTCCAACAATGTGGGTGGCCGTAAACGCAAAGCTGGCGGAAATGAGCAAGAGCGTGTCGGATGTAAAGAACGAAAACTTGCCCCGGCTATTGAATGTCCTGTGATATCTGTGTCGCAGATTAGAAGGAAATCTAGCAGTCTTACCATCAGAGGGAATGTGGATGGTAAAGAGCGTGTACTGACTGTAGATACGGGGGCATCTCATTCCTTGATTCGATCTGATTTGGTCTACAGGAGAGTAAAATCATTACCTGGAGCAAGGTTGCGTACGGTCACAGGCGAGTATAATCAAGTCCAAGGCGAAGTGGTATGTGAGGTATTAATTGGAAAAGTCATGGTTCTACACAAATTCGTTGTGGCAGAGATCGTTGATGAAGTCATATTGGGAGTGGACTTCTTGGTTGACCATGACATCAGGATCGATATGCAGAGAAAAATTATGCGCTATAAGAACCAGGACATACCACTTAACTTTAGTTTGGAAAAAGGGTTCAGCAGTAATCGGGTACTGGTGGAAAAGACTCGAAAAAGACCACGAAAGTCAAAGGCAAAGATTGATAGATCGAATGGGCCAAATAAATCAAAATCAAAAGTACCTGCGAGAGAAACACTGGCATGACAAGAACTTTAATTCGGAAGGTTTCTTGGCAGTAGATTTGGTACTGTTAAACAACCCTCACCGGCGGAAAGGTGTTCCATCCAAATTTCGGTGCAGTTGGCAAGGCCCATACAAGGTTGTGAAGAAGATCAGTGATACCATCTACCGCATACAAAGCATTGAGAAACCACGGAGTAGAAGAGTGGTACATTTGGCGATGCTAGCAGCGTTTAGATCGAGAGATTTGTCTGATCGGGACGATCAGACTTAGGTGGAGGGCAGTGTAACGAATGTTAGCAGCACTGAGCGATGGTATCGTCTCTAAGCGATGCTAAGCAGTGACGTGAATGCACATCAATAATTCAATCATTATGTATTTACATAAACGAAACAATAACTGCGTCTACATATATGTACCATGTACGTATACGAGCAGCGGAGCGACAATGCACTAACACATGCATATATCTGAGAAGTTTGAGAGCTACTGGACTAGTAGATTCTGGAAGCGCCTAAAAGATGTATAAAATTGTGAAATTTTAGTTATAGCTGAGAAGTTTGAGAGCTCATGGACAATGTTAGTAGATTCTAGAAAAATGCGAACGAGGAAACCAAAGAGTATAAAACGCGACAGATGTAGAGGCGCTGTAATTCAGTTTGAGTTGAGCTATCAATCAGTTTGATTAAGCACGCGATCTGGCGGCCAATAGTAGAGTTTCATTTGAGTTATCAATCAGTTTGGTTATTAAGCCAGCGAGTAGCAAAGTATAAGTGTTATTGTGAAGTACTTTAATAAAGGCCATTTTTCCATTGTTCAATATTGGAGTTATTTATTCAACAGTTTAGTGATTCGAACTTAGCAGAGGATTGCAAATAAGAGGATTTGCAAGTAAATTCGTTACAATATGTTTGTAGATAAGACAACATAAGTATCTTTATATAAAATTTATGTTCTACTTACGGTCGGGGAACAACGTGATTTTTTAAAAAAACTCAACGAATCCAGCAGCTACCATTGTCGGTGGTACTGTGCACCACTGCCCGACGCTGCCGTAGACTTCCGTAGTTCCCGGCCTTACCTGTCACGGAGGCATGCCCACCTAGGCATGCACGTATCACCTGAAAAGAAATTGAAAATAATTAATTTTAGTATCATTTTATGGTAATATTCTAGAGCAAGGGTCGACTGCTAAAACATGTCCAAAAATGTCGGGAGTGGTATCAAAGGACGCGTTTTGAATTACAGTTGCAAGTTTTCATGTGGCTGCTGCGTTTTTCATCATTTTGTTGAAAACGCGTTTTTGTTTTTATTGGACGTGTTTGGCCAGTCCACCCCTGTCCTCGCATATTACCAATTATATCACTGAACTAACTAAAACAACTTGTACTCACCACTTAAATTCATCTGCTGGCCAATGTGCTCCCATATCGTGGCCTTCCTTCCAGCTAATTTGTAATTAGGACTGGTCTTATCAAAAAGCTCAGGATGCGCTTCCACCAAAAAAATTAGCATTTCATCATTCATTTTGATCAATGGAATTAAATATAATTTGCACAAAAAGAACTAGTGTAAAAATTATTTTAAAATGCCGGCGCTTGTTTGTTTGTTTATATTTGACACAATGTTGCCATTGACCTGTTTGAATGCATGCTTATGGAAACATCAACTTTTCTATTTTAATTTTTATACTCAGTTGAGCAGAGCTCACAGAGTATATTAACTTTGATTGGATAACGGTTGGTTGTACAGGTATAAAGGAATCGAGATAGATATAGACTTCCATATATCAAAATCATCAGTATCGAAAAAAAATTTGATTGAGCCATGTCCGTCCGTCCGTCCGCCCGTCCGTTAACACGATAACTTGAATAAATTTTGAGGTATCTTGACCAAATTTGGTATGTACGTTCCTGGGCACTCATCTCAGATTGCTATTTAAAATGACCGATATCGGACCATAACCACGCCCACTTTTTCGATATCGAAAATTTCGAAAAATCGAAAAAGTGCGATAATTCATTACCAAAGACGGATAAAGCGATCAAACTTGGTAGGTGGGTTGAACTTATGACGCAGAATCGAAAATAAGTAAAATTTTGGACAATGGGCGTGGCACCGCCCACTTTTAAAAGAAGGTAATTTAGAAGTTTTGCAAGCTGTAATTTGGCAGTCGTTGAAGATATCATGATGAAATTTGGCAGGAACGTTACTTGTATTACTGTATGTATGCTTAATAAAAATTAGAAAAATCGTAGAACGAACTCGCCCAAAAAATTTAATATCTTTACAGTATATAACTAAATTATGTCAACATTCAACTCCAGTAATGATATGGTGCAACAAAATACAAAAACAAAAGAAAATTTCAAAATGGGCGTGGCTCCGCCCTTTTTCATTTGATTTGTCTAGGATACATTTAATGCCATAAGTCGAACAAATATTTACAAATCCTTGTGAAATTTGATAGGCGCTTAGATTCTAGGACGATAACTGTTTTCTGTGAAAAAGGGCGAAATCGGGTGAAGCCACGCCCATTTTTTATACACAGTAGATCGTCTGTCCTTCCGCTCGGCCGTTAACACGATAACTTGAGCAAAAATCGATATATCTTTACTAAACTCAGTTCACATAATTATCTGAACACACTTTGTATTGGTATAAAAAATGGCCGCAATCCGACTATGACCACGCCCACTTTTTCAATTTCGAAAATTACGAAAAATGAAAAAAATGCCACAATTTTATACCAAATACGAAAAAAGGGATGAAACATGGTAATTGCATTGGTTTATTGACGCAAGATATAACTTTAGAAAAAAACTGTGTGACACCTACCATATTAAGTAGAAGAAAATGAAAAGGTTCTGCAGGGCGAAATCGAAAGCCCTTGGAATCATGGCAGGAATACTGTTCGTGGTATTACATATATAAATAAATTAGCGGTACCCGACAGATGATGTTCTGGGTCACCCTGATCCACATTTTGGTCGAAATCTCAAAAACAACACATATACAACTACCACAACTCCCTTTTAAAATTCTTATTAATACCTTTAATTGGACACCCATATTGTACAAACACATTATAGAGTCACCCCTGGTCCACCTTTATGGCGATATCTCGAAAAGGCGTCCACCTATAGAACTAAGGCCCACTCCCTTTTAAAATACCCATTAACACCTTTCATTTGATGCCAATATCGTACAAACAAATTCTAGAGTCACCCCTGGTCCACCCTTATATCGATATTTCGAAAAGGCGTCCACCCATAGAACTAAGGCACACTCCGTTTTAAAATACTCATTAACACCTTTCGTTTGATACCCATATTGTATAAACGCATTCTAGAGTCATCCGTGGTCCACCTTTATGGCGATATCTCGAAAAGGCGTCCACTTATAAAACTAAGGCCCACTCCCTTTTAAAATACTCATTAACACCTTTCATTTGATACCCATATTGTATAAACGCATTCTAGAGTCATCCCTGGTCCACCTTTATGGCGATATCTCGAAAAGGCGTCCACTTATAAAACTAAGGCCCACTCCCTTTTAAAATACTCATTAACACCTTTCATTTGATACCCATATCGTACAAACAAATTCTAGAGTCACCCCTGGTCCACCTTTATGGCGATCTCTCCAAAAGGCGTCCACCTATAGAACTAAGGCCCACTCCCTTTTAAAATCTCATTAACACCTTTCATTTGATACCCATATCGTACAAACAAATTCTAGAGTCACCCCTGGTCCACCTTTATATCGATATTTCGAAAAGGTGTCCACTTATAAAACTAAGGCCCACTCCCTTTTAAAATACTCATTAACACCTTTCATTTGATACCCATATTGTATAAACGCATTCTAGAGTCATCCCTGGTCCACCTTTATGGCGATATCTCGAAAAGGCGTCCACTTATAAAACTAAGGCCCACTCCCTTTTAAAATACTCATTAACACCTTTCATTTGATACCCATATCGTACAAACAAATTCTAGAGTCACCCCTGGTCCACCTTTATGGCGATCTCTCCAAAAGGCGTCCACCTATAGAACTAAGGCCCACTCCCTTTTAAAATCTCATTAACACCTTTCATTTGATACCCATATCGTACAAACAAATTCTAGAGTCACCCCTGGTCCACCTTTATATCGATATTTCGAAAAGGCGTCCACCCATAGAACTAAGGCCCACTCCCTTTTAAAATACTCATTAACACCTTTCGTTTGATACCCATATTGTATAAACGCATTCTAGAGTCATCCGTGGTCCACCTTTATGGCGATATCTCGAAAAGGCGTCCACCTATAAAACTAAGGCCCACTCTCTTTTAAAATACTCATTAACGCCTTTCATTTGATACCCATATCGTACAAATTCTAGTGTCACCCCTGGTCCACTTTTATGGCGATATATCGAAAAAGCGTCCACCCATAGAACTAAGGCCCACTCCCTTTTAAAATACTCATTAACACCTTTCATTTGATACCCATATCGTACAAACAAATTCTAGGGTCACCCCTGGTCCACTTTTATGGCAATATCTCGAAAAGGCGTCCACCCATAGAACTAAGGCCCACTCCTTTTTAAAACACTCATTAACACCTTTCGTTTGACACCCATATTGTACAAACGTATTCTAGAGTCACCCCTGGTCCACCTTTATAACGATATCCCGAAAAGGCGTCCACCTATAGAGCTAAGGCCCACTCCCTTTTAAAATACTCTTTAACACCTTTCATTTGATACCCATGTCGTACAAACAAATTCTAGAGCCACCCCTGGTCCACCTTTATGGCGATATCTCGAAAATGAGTCCACCTATAGAACTAAGGCCCACTCCCTTTTAAAATACTCATTAACACCTTTCATTTGATACCCATATCGTACAAAGAAATTCTAGAGCCACCCCTGGTCCACCTTTATGGCGATATCTCGAAAATGAGTCCACCTATAGAACTAAGGCCCACTCCCTTTTAAAATACTCATTAACACCTTTCATTTGATACCCATATCGTACAAACAAATTCTAGTGTGACCCCTGGTCCACCTTTATGGCGATATCTCGAAAAGGCGTCCACCTATAGAACTGAGGCCAACGCCCTTTTAAAAAACTCATTAACACCTTTCATTTGATACCCATATCGTACAAACAAATTCTAGAGTCACCCCTGGTCCACCTTTATGGCGATATCTCGAAAAGGCGTCCACCTATAGAACTAAGGCCCACTCCTTTTTAAAATGCTCATTAACACCTTTCATTTGATACCCATATCGTACAAATAAATTCTAGAGTCACCCCTGGTCCACCTTTATGGCGATATCTCGAAAAGCCGTCCGCCTGTAGAACTAAGGCCCACTCCCTTTTAAAATACTCATTAACACCTTTCTTTTGATACCCATATCGTACAACCAAATTCTAGAGTCACCCCTGGTCCACCTTTATGGCGATATCTCGAAAAGGCGTCCACCTATAGAACTAAGGCCCACGCCCTTTTAAAATATTCATTAACACCTTTCATTTGATACCCATATCGTACAAACAACACATTCCAGGGTTACCCTAGGTTCATTTTCCTACATGGTGATGTTCCCTTATTTTGACTCCATAGCCATCAACTGAGTATGTATTGTTCGGTTACACCCGAACTTAACCTTCCTTACTTGTTGATGTTGTAAAAGGCTGGAATTAATATTAAATACGTGTAAATATTTATTCCATTTATATTATTTCCACAATTTTTCAAACTTTAATTAGGTGTTTTTGCATAAAAACTGCAAAAGGTCAAAAGTTTGGGGGCAAAAGTTTACTAGGCAACTCTGTCTAGTGAGAGAGCGATCAGCTGACACGTTCTTACGGAAAAAATCAAAATTGTTTTGATTTCTACGTTCCGGGCTACGTACGTACGGGCGTTGCACGTCGGTGAGTTTTCGTTTACATTGCAGACTCATAAGATAGGTCGGGTCAGCTGACACGTTTTTTCTACGTACGTTCGTGAGTAACTGCCGCATTATACTAAAATAAACGTAAACAAACCAAATTTTAAAAGCTTGCGTTTACATATTTTAATAAGCAGTAAAATTAGTGTTATCTTTATAAAAATAATATTTAAACAATGTATATTTATGCATATTTCCACCAAAAATTGTTACTTATGTACTATTTTCAACCCGATTTTAAAAAAATTTACTTTTTTCAACCTAAGAAAAACGGACGATCGGATGATTTTCATTTGAGTTTTTATATCATCTGAAAGCCTTCAGAAATCATGTACCATAGCCAGATTGCGGGCATTTTACTTTTTTTTATCGGCTAGTCTCAAACCTACCGTGAGGCATTTAAAGCAAACTTTTGGGTTTTCACAAAAAAAAAAAAACCGAATAAAATATTTGTTCGCTCAGGGAACGTTCGCAAAGTTGGCAGATCGAATTGCTCTTCGTACCACAGAAATTTAAAAAGCGAATTGTGTTTTTTGCGGAATTTAATTTTATAATGTTTGACGAAAACAAAGAAATAAATATAAAAAAAAATCACAAACACGTTTCACACATATATACGTGTAAATATACGTGTGTAAATAAACGTGTATTTGTAAATTAATGGTATATATATGTATGTAAATATTAGAAGATAATACTTTTAAATCTGTATGAATATTTTTTGGAAAGTTCCTATAGGGACTTAGTTTTGTACGCTAGAATCTATATATTAATACGCTAACAAAATTTCCATACAATCAATTGACAGGCTGTTTCGCATACTTAGCATACGTAAAATCATATAAAAGTTATATGAATCGATTCGTATGGATCAGCCGCAGTGCATAGGCCTATTTTTGTAAACCACTATTACTCTATTTGTTTATAATTAATAGAAAAAGTTTTTTGTAAATTCGAACAATCTTCAAATATCGACATTTATTTTCGTGCACAAAAGCGCACCATCCGTAGAACCAATTATGTAAGTGCTCTAAGACACAAACCTACATATTATGTTGCTCAAATGTTTCACCTACATACATACGTATACGTACGCGCCAGACGGTGAAAGAATAAAACATGGTTTCCCATTGTTGCCACTTACCTATATTGGTCTGTACCAAAATACTAAAAAAATTGTTCCAAGATTATTTGTAGCGTACCAAAAAATCTTATATAGAATTAATTTTTGACCGGCCCATTTTTTGTGGCAAATTTCACTTACACGTAAATACATAAGTCTTTATTTAACAGATTCTTTGTTTTTTGTTTTAGTTGCTTTAAAAAAAAACATGAAATCGCAAATAATGAGTTAAATTTTGTTGAAACTAACTAAATTTATTTCTAACAATTAATGGCAAATTTTTCCCGAAAATGTTTTTGCATTTGCAGATTTAATCCTCATTTTAGATAAAGTACGTCTTATAAAAAAAAAAAATTATTTGCTATAAATATATAACATTAAATTTTTTGTATTGTCTTTTATGCTAATTTTTTTATTTCTTATTTTATTATATTTTCTTTTATTCAACTTAGTTTATTATTATTTAAATGCATCTTGACTGAATCGGAAAATTTGACGTTGTATATTAAACGAAAAAAAACGCTCCAAAAGCGTTTTTGATTTTAGGTCAAAACGGCAACCGGCATCATAGCGGCCGTATTACATAGGCCGTATTTTAATATTATATTAATATAAATTAATTACGTACATAGATCTCAATGGGAATCCCAAAATTAAATATCCGAACATTAGAATCTTCATATTTCCACAATGATAACATTAAAACCCGGAAAAAGGTCTAAGTGCACTTATTGCGTTTTTATATGGAACTGTTAATTTTTTCGCACTTTAAGAACTTTATTTTTTTCTTTCATTTTAAATTTTTTTAGTAAACTCTGCCTTCTTTCCCATTACATAATTTTTTTATATTTTTATTTTATTTTATTAAAGTATCCTCTATTCTATTCGAAATTCTCCTTTTGTGTCACACTTACATATGACATACATATGTATTTATACAAAATTAAACTCGGCAAAGCGCCAGTTGCATACCTAACGGGTGGCGTGAAATAGGCTAAATTCCTGTAGCACATTACTTCGTTTTTAACTAAAAGTTCATGTTTTTTTGAATTATGACACTTAAAGTAAATGGGCGATATATGTATATGGGTGATATAGGCCTACTGGGGAACCGAGCACCCAAAACTAACTTCGGTAGCGCGCCAATGGCGCACCTCCCGGGTTATGTGAAAAAAGCTATTTTTCAATTCAATTTCAAGTAATTTCACCATAATTCTATGTCAATTTCATTTGATTTTACATATTTTTTATATTTTTGTTTAAGGAGCTCCATACCAAAACGTTATAATAAACATTTGAAAAGTTTGTAGAAAATTTAAGAAAATACAATCAAAAAGTAAAACGTCTTAGATCAAATTCAAAACTTTAATAAAAAATTTAAGTAAGACCAGTTTACTATATTTCCAATCACTGCTTAACTATTAACGTATTTTTGCACTACCCCCAAAAATGGATGCATAGACTGAGTGGAAAAAAATACAAGTTGGTCGAATTGCGACCACAGGCGATACTAGTAAGTATAAATGTACACGCGCAATATACAAACGTATGTATGTATATATGTTTGTTTGTGCACACGTATGCACGTGAATCAAACAAGCTACTCTATTTTTGTTTACAAACAGAGTTGGTTTTGGTTTGCTTCTTCGTCGCTTTAATGTCGCGTTTTTGTAGTGAAGCTGAGTGCGCTTGATTGTAATGTTGGGAGAGTGCAGCAATGAAAGGTGAAAAAATTTCTAAGGTGAGAGAGGTTAAGGAATTTGATCAACAGTACCAACTCTCTTTGCTAATGTAGCTAGGGAGAATATCGCTGAAAGAGCGACTTGGACATGTGAGTAAGCACGTATAATGTTCTCTGAGTGGAGATATAAGAATAATAATAATAAACCCAAAGGATTAATACCGACACAAGGGGCGCATCCGCATGACGCACGAATTTTGTTTTTGCCGAGTTGTTGATAGGCGGATGTTTGTTAAGCGTCTAGATCTAAAACTGCTCTGCTACAGAATAAAAATCATCAGCTGAGTATTATATACATAACAGTTTAAAATTATACATAAAGTAAATTGTTAAATAAATTAACGCTTTTACCATATAAAGATTTTTTTATTTTGTTTTGGGCCAAACTACTGTAGATAAAATTTGGTTGAGTTTATTAAAATTAGCCTTCGCGAATTCGAATCTAAAACTAGAGTCGTTTTCTGTGGTAGTGCAACTCCGAGAACTTTCTTCCAATTCGTAAACTATTTCCAGCGAAGGATGGCAAGGATCCTCAGGTACAGTAAGAGGTTCACCCCTCCTAAGAATGATTTTGATGTATCATCAACAAATACCAAATCAAGTACCCTCCCGAACATGTTTGGAACTATATTTATCTGTCTTAGGCAAAGTTCAGTTATTTCGGCTAAAAAGTCGATGCTGGACAATTTTGAAGAAACCGGTACAAAACCACGGTCGGATGTGGTCCATGATACGTGCGGAAGATTAAAGTCACCCAAGACAATTATCGAGTCAATAGGCTTCAACATTGAATTTATATCTTTCAGTAACGAAATATGATTCATATACATCGAGGGATCTGAAAATGGTGGGATATAGCAAATGGCAATATAGGTAAAACCTATTCCCAGCTGGATTCTAATGCACTTAAATTCCGGGGCTTCTATAACAGGTAAATTAACCTCAGCGGAAGGTATAGAAGAATGTACCGCGAGCAAAACTCCATCTCCAACTCTGTTCAAGCGGTCATTTCTATATATTTGGTAATCATTGCACAGAATCTCCGAATTAAAAATATGAGGCTTTAACCAAGTTTCAGTAAAAGCGATGATATTTTAATTACAGTTAAATGATTTCAAGTACAGTTCAGTTAGTTTCGTGTTTAGGCCTCTAATATTTTTATAAAATATATTAAGGACAGATCTAATATTTAGTTTTTTGCAGCATTATTTTTATGGTGAAGGGTAGTAAGATTACGAATATTATCGTTGCGTCTATGCTCCGGGATCCGCGTATGAATTATTCAAAATTGTTTCAAAATGTTGCGCGGGTACGTCAATCCTAAATGACGAAATGTCTCTAGGATAATTAAAATTAAATTTATGAATAGTCACATTTTCAGATTTAAGTTTACTTATGATGTACGACTTCAGGTCCTCTTCTGTAGTGTCTCTCTCGAATCTGGACACGAAAATCGACTTTTTAATCGCGAGAGTAATCAGTCTACTAGCCGGCGGTTCAGATTCCGCAGAGGGGTTTTGGGGAACCTGGTTCCTTTTTGTGGAGGGTACGGTAGATACAGCTGAATGAGCCTTCGATGTAGATGGTTGAACTGCTAAGGGACTCGGCGAGGACAGATTTATCAATTCAATAGTTGGGAGTGGAAGAACTGGATGTTCGGGAACTTTGGCATCAGCATCCATAGTCGCAGCTGGAAGAGAAACAAGAATGCTGGAAAAGCAACTTTAAACTATTTCTACATTTATATAGGTATGTACGTATTAATATTATAATTTTTTATATGCTGCCAAGCAAGAAAAATTACTTGGAAGTAAGTTGAACTGTATCGCAAAGTTCAACAATCTGTGCGAACGACGGGGTAAATTCAGCTGTAGAAGAAATTTTGCTGATGTTGTTCTTGCACAGTAGGATTGAGAAGGTAAGTAAACTGCAATTTTTGTTGGTTAAATACCACCTTAAATTTGTACATACACATACCCGGCAGACGTTGTCCTGCCCTAAATTTGGCCTATCTGCTTACATTTTAATAAGCTTTTTCCGTCTGACTCTGCCCTCCCCCCTCATCACTTTTTCTTAATCCTTTTATTTACTCCTTTTTCGTCTTTTTCGTTTCATCTATCTCCATCTTCGTCTAATTCTATCTCTTTCTCAATCTCCTTCTCTCTTTTTTCTTCTCTCAGTTCCTTCTCATTCCTCTGCATCCCTTATTGCCTTTCCCAGAGGGTGGTATGTATTTTATTCCAGTCCCACTCCCAGTCCCACTCCGAGTCTCAGTCCCAGTCCCAGTCCTAGTCCTAATCCCAGTCCCAGTCGGTCTCTGGATAATATATTACTCTGTATTAAAGCACCGATCAACAGCTTTCATTTGTTATCCATATTCTATAAACACATTCTAGGGGTACTCGGGTCCACGTTTTGGCCTATATTTCGAGACCCTGTACGTCGATCGCAACCAAACCTATGTAGTAACTACCGCGTGAGGTTTACGCAACTTGTGTGAAAGTTTGAACAAAATCGATCAACGCATCTCTTAAAACACCGGCGACCAACTAACACACATTTTAGCCTCTCTTTTTATACTTAGTTGAGCAGAGCTCACAGAGTATATTAAGTTTGATTGGATAACGGTTGGTTGTACATATATAAAGGAATCGAGATAGATATAGACTTCCATATATCAAAATAATCAGGATCGAAAAAAAATTTGATTGAGCCATGTCCGTCCGTCCGTCCGTCTGTTAACACGACAACTTGAGTAAATTTTGAGGTATCTTGATGAAATTTGGTATGTAGATTCCTGAGCACTCATCTCAGATCGCTATTTAAAATGAACGATATCGGACTATAACCAGGCCCACTTTTTCGATATCGAAAATTTCGAAAAACCGAAAAAGTGCGATAATTCATTACAAAAGACAGATAAAGCGACGAAACTTGGTAGATGAGTTGAACTTATGACGCAGAATAGAAAATTAGTAAAATTTTGGACAACGGGCGTGGCACCGCCCACTTTTAAAAGAAGGTAATTTAAAATTTTGCAAGCTGTAATTTAGCAGTCGTTGAAGATATCCTAATGAAAAGTGGCAGGAACGTTACTCCTATTACTATATGTACGCTTAATAAAAATTAGCAAAATCGGAGAAGGACCACGCCCACTTTTAAAAAAAAATTTTTTTAAAGAAAAATTTTAACAAAAAATTTAATATCTTTACAGTATATAAAGAAATTATGTCAACATTCAACTCCAGTAATGATATGGTGCAACAAAATACAAAAATAAAAGAAAATTTCAAAATGGGCGTGGGTCCGCCCTTTTTCATTTAATTTGTCTAGGATACTTTTAACGCCATAAGTCGAACAAAAATTAACCAATCCTTTTGAAATTTGGTAGGGGCATAGATTTTATGACGTTAACTGTTTTCTGTGAAAATGGGCGAAATCGGTTGATGCCGCGCCCAGTTGTTATACACAGTCGTCCGTCTGTCCTTCGCATGGCCGTTAACACGATAACATGAGCAAAAATCGACATATCTTTAATGAACTTAGTTCACGTGCTTACTTGAACTCACTTTATCTTGGTATGAAACATGAACGAAATCCGACTATGACCACGCCCACTTTTTCGATATCAAAAATTAGGAAAAATGAAAAAAATGCCATAATTCTATACCAAATACGAAAAAAGGGATGAAACATGGTAAGGTAATTGGATTGTTTTATTGACGAGAAATATAACTTTAGAAAAAACTTTATAAAATGGTTGTGACACCTACCAGATTAAGTAGAAGAAAATGAAAAAGTTCTGCAGGGCGAAATAAAAAAAACCCTTAAAATCTTGGCAGGTATCACATATATAAATAAATTAGCGGTATCCAACAGATGATGTTATGGGACACCCTGGTTCATATTTTGGTCTATATCTGGAAAACGCCTTCACATATACAACTACCACCACTCCCTTTTAAAAGCCTCATTAATACTTTTAATTTGATACACATATCGTACAAACATATTCTAGAGTCACCCCTGGTCCACCTTTATGGCGATATCTCGAAAAGGCGTCCACCTATAGAACTAAGCCCCACGCCCTTTTAAAATACTCATTAACACCTTTCATTTGATACCCATTTCGTACAAACATATTCTAAAGTCACCCCTGGTCCACCTTTATGGCGATATCTCGAAAAGGCGAACACCTATAGAACGAAGGCCCACTCCCTTTTAAAATACTCATTATCTCCTTTCGTTTGATACCCATATTCAACAAACGAATTCTAGAGTCACCCCTGGCCCACCTTTATGGCGATATCTCGAAACGGCGTCCACCTATGGAACTAAGGATTACTCCCTTTTAAAATACTCATTAACACCTTTCTTTTTATACCCATATTGTACAAGCAAATTCTAGGGTCACCCCTGCTCCACCTTTAAGGTGATATCTCGAAACGGCGTCCACCTATGGAACTAAGGATTGCTCCCTTTTAAAATACTCATTAACACCTTTCTTTTGATACCCATATTGTACAAACAAATTCTAGGGTCACCCCTGGTCCACCTTTATGGCGATATCTCGAAAATGCGACCATCTATACAACAACCACCACTCCCTTTTAAACCTCGCATTAATACCTTTAATTTGATACCCATATCGTACAAACACATTCTAGAGTCACCCCTGGTCCACCTTTATGGCGACATCTCGAAACGGCGTCCACCTATGGAATTAAGGATTACTCCCTTTTAAAATACTCATTAACACCTTTCTTTTGATACCCATATTGTACAAGCAAATTCTAGGGTCACCCCTGGTCCACCTTTATGGCGATATCTCGAAACGGCGTCCACCTATGGAACTGAGGATTACTCCCTTTTAAATACTCATTAACGCCTTTCATTTGATACCCATATCGTACAAACGCATTCTAGAGTCACCCCTGGTCCACCTTTATGGCCATATCTCGAAAAGGCGACCACCTATACAACAACCACCACTCCCTTTTAAAACCCTCATTCATACCTATTTCGAAAAGGCGTCCACCCATAGAACTAAGGCCCACTCCCTTTCAAAATACTCATTAACACCATTCGTTTGATGCCCATATTGTACAAAGAAATTCTAGGATCACCCCTGGTCCACCTTTGTGGCGATATCTCGAAACGGCGTCCACCTATGGAACTAAGGATTACTCCCTTTTAAAATACTCATTAACACCTTTCCTTTGATACCCATATCGTACAAACGCATTCTAGAGTCAACCCTGATCCACCTTTATGGCGTCCACCTATAGAACTATGGCCCACTCCCTCATAAAATACTCTTTAATGCCTTTCATTTGATACACATGTGAAACAAACACATTCCAGGGTTTCCCTCGGTTCATTTTCCTACATGGTTATTTTCCCTTATGTTTTCACCATAGCTCTCAACTGAGTATGTAATGTTCCGTTACACCCGAACTTAACCTTCCTTACTTGTTATATACATATATAGATTTTTATTTTTCACACTTCACTATAATATTAAAACGAAATGCAGATTTTCGATGCTTTTGAAATTCGGCTTAAAAATTGCACATGGAACAACTAAAGAGTCTCCTGAATTAAAAAAAATGTCATAGTACCCCTAAATCGCGGGCCCCCTCAGAAACCCCGGGCCGGGGCTAAGTTAAACATAGTGACACGTGATTTTTATATATTAAGATATAATTGGCGGATTTTGCCTGTTGGTATAGCGGAATGTTTTCTAACAAATTTTGGTTGCAAAAAAGTTGCAGTAAAACCAACGGGAAGAAAATTTCCGCAATATTCATATACGAGTATATATGTGGATATATATACAGTCAAACTTCCGTAACTCGAACTCCTATAACTCGAATTTTCTATAACTCGAACGAAATCGGGTGGCAATAGCATAATGAGAGTAAATTACATACAACTCTCCTTCCGTAACTCGAACTTCACAACTCGAAGTTCTTTATAACTCGAACGAGCATCCATACAAAGTAATTCTTTAACTCGAAGTTACGTTGTTTCTCTTTTTCTCTTTATATTTTTTTGAAACTGTTAATGTACAAATAGGGGATTCCCCGAAACAAAATTAAATTCAAAACAAAAGAGCATATTGTTTTGAATTTAATTTTGTTTCGGGGAGTCCCCTATTTGTTCATTAAATGCTTGTTTTTGTTTGTATAGGTTAGTCATAAATGGTAGTCATACTAATAAAGCAAACAGTCAAGTGTAAATTATGTACATTCTTTTGCTTATGATAATGGCAACCAAACGTGTTTTAAAATCTTTCCCGATTAACGAAAAATATAAACTGATCAAAGAAGTGGAAAATGGGTTAAAGAAAAATGAAGCTGCTGCAAAATATGGTCTCCACGGTTTTAAAAAATATGAAATCCATCATCATATCAGTTGAATTTGGAACTCCTCTATGTACGAGTACTAAAAGGATTATAACTGCAAATTTTGAGAATGTCGACAAAGCAATCCTCGATTGGTTCACAGCAGCTAGAAATTCAAACATGCCTATATCTGGATCAATATTAAAGGAAAAGGCAAAGCAATTTGCTAAGCGTTTTGGCGATGATCATTTTATGGCACGCACAGGTTGGCTTGATAAATGCAAGAAAAGGTATTGATGAAACGAATAATAAAATACGTAATTTGTGAACTTCATTTTAGTCATGGTGTAGGTTATAAAAAAGCGTGTGGTGAAGCAAATTCTGTGAATGAAGTAGACTGTGAAAAATGGAAAAATGACGTTTTACCTAATTTATTGCAAAAGTACTGTGAACGGTATTTAATGCTGATGAAACAGGATTGTTTTTCAAATGCTTGCCTGATAAAACCTTAACTTTCAAAAACCAGCAATGAGACGGATGTAAAAATATTGGAAAAAGTGCAAGACCTCGGTGCTTTCGTGGTGTTAAGTGGCTTCCCGTAGACTACAAAACAAACACCAAGGCTTGGATGATAGGTAAATTTTTAGAAGATTGATTCTAAAATTGGATAATAACTTTCAAAGTTGCGGCCGAAAAATTTTATTATTTATTGATAACTGTCGAGCACATCCGAAAGAAGTACAAAGCAAACTAAAGGCTATTGAATTGGCATTTTTTCCACTGAATATGACCGCTAAATTGCAACCCCTTGATCAGGGAATAATTCAAAATTTTAAAACTTTTTATCGTAGTAGACTGGTGAAAGAAGCACTTAAACGCATAGAGACAAACAAAAAGCAGGACATTACACTCCTGGATTGCGTCAATTATGTAAGTAAAGCTTGAAATATTGACGTCAGTAGTCAAACAATAGTGAATTGCTTCAAAAAAGCAGGATTTGGTGAATATTCTGAATGGTAAGAGGAAGATGACATTCTAATTTTTTTGAACCATATTGATGATAATAAGAATCTTATTGAAGCTGATTTCTAAGCTTGGCTTACAGCAAACCAAGTAATATGCACTGCTACTGTTCAAGATTATATGGAAGTAGATGACGAGCTTTGCACAACTGGGTTTCCTACAGAGGATGATAATGCGGACCATTACTTTCCTGAATCAGAGGATCGAATCTTAAGCGAAACGAAGAGTGAGGACGAAGCTTCGGAGGAAGACACTTTTCATCAGCCTTCCAGATTTGATGTCGACAATTCTTTCCGAACATTGAGTTTATATTTGCAAACAAATGACTCTACAACCAATGAGCATTATAAAGCTTTGAACATATTAGAGACCTTTTTCATTGACAATAACAAAAAAAAAAAAACAAGGAAAGGTGTCTAAGTTCGGGTGTAACCGAACATTATATACTCAGCGTAAACTTCAATTCTACATTTCATGTCAGACAAACTACTTTTCTACATAATACGTGGCACCGCCCGTTTAAAAAAATGTCCCCATTTCCACTTACATTAAAACTTGATAAGTGAAATATCATTGATTCAAAACCGTTTTTTGCTAATTTATAGCTTATTATTCTAGTCTACGACCCTTTTAAACTTATTTTATATCTAAGTTGCCGTGGTCTTTAACCGATCCCGTCCATTTTTACTAGAAATATTTTCTGCTATAAGGAAAAAATGTGTCCACAATTTCATTACGACATATTAATTTTTCTTCGAGTTATGTCTCCCGAAACATAGAAAATTGCTCAGTCATAAAAGGGGCAGTGCCACACCCATTTTCAAAAATTTTAGTTTTTTCCAATTTAATGTAATAATTCAATTTAGAAAGTGAAATTCTATTGACACAAAGCTCTTTTTCGCTAAGATATAGCTTATTATTTTCGTCTACGATCCTTTCAAAAATCTTTTATATAAAAGTGGGCGCGGTCTTTAACCGATCTCGTCCATTTTTCCTAGAAATATTTCCTGCTATAGGGAAAATTCTTGTACCCAATTTTATTACGATCCATTAATTTTTCTCCGAGTTATGGCTCCCGAAACGTAGAAAATTGCTTAGTTATAAAAGGGGCGGTGCCACGCCCATTTTTAAAATTTGAAGTTTTTCCTATTTATTGTTATAAATCCACTTGGGAAATGAAATACCATTGATATAAAGCTCTTTTTTTGCAAAGATATAGCTTATTTTATTCGTCCACGAACCTTTTAAAAATCGTTAAATAAAATAAAAGTGGGCGTGGTCTTTAGCCGATCTCGTCCGTTTTCCCTAGAAATATTTCGTGCTATAGGGACAATTTTTGTACTCAATTTTATTACGATCAGTTAATTTTTCTCCGGGTTATGGCTCCCGAAAC
Source organism: Eurosta solidaginis (assembly GCF_040869045.1). NCBI lineage: Eukaryota > Metazoa > Arthropoda > Insecta > Diptera > Tephritidae > Eurosta > Eurosta solidaginis. The sequence continues at coordinate 141,689,253 of NC_090324.1, forward strand.
ATAGAAAATTGCTTAGACATAAAAGGGGCGGTACCACGCCCATTTTTTTTAATTTGAAGTGTTTCCTATTTATTGTTATAAATACAATTGGGAAATGAAATACCATTGATATAAAGCTTTTTTTTGCAAAGATATAGCTTATTTTATTCGTCCACGACCCTTTCTAAAATCTTTTATATAAAAGTGGACATGGTCCTTAACCGATTTCGTTAATTTTTCTTCAAATCAATCCTTATAGTAAAGGCAATCTCTCTGCCGAATTTTGTTACGATAGGTTTAACGATTTTTGATTTATGATAAATAATATTTGTAAAATTGATTTTATCATAAGTGGGCGGTGCCACGCCCGTTTTGAAAAATTTTTCAAATTTTTATCAAGAGTCTCAATGTCAGTCCACATGTCAAATTTCTACATTCCGGGTGTATTATTTACTAAATTATCAGGTTTTTTGTGTTTTCCAAAATGTTATATATATAAAAAGTGGGCGTGGTTATCACCCAATTTCGCTCATTTTCAATATCGATCTATTCTGGGTGTAGATAAGCTAGTGTACCAAATTTGGTGAAGATATATCAATATTTACTCAAGTTATCGTGCTAACGGACGGACGGACGGACGGACGGACGGACAGACGGACATGGCTCAATCAAATTTTTTTTCGATACTGATGATTTTGATATATGGAAGTCTATACCTATCTCGTTTCCTTTATACCAACCGTTATCCAATCAAAGTTAATATACTCAGTGTGCAAAGCACGCTGAGCATAAAAAGTAAATTTTCAGTCACTAATTTCAGAATATTTTACAGCATTGTAACTGGTTTTTTTATATCTTTCTGTAAAATACTTTTTTAAATAAAAAATATGTACGTTTTCATCATTTAATACAGAAATGCTTCATAAACGGTTTCTTTTTATCAAAAAAAATAAATAAAATGGTTCTATAACTCGAAGTCTCCGTAAGTCGAAGTTTTTTTTGGGATTATAGGGAATCGAGTTATGGAAGTTCGACTGTATATGTGTTTTGCAGTTTACAAAAATAATATAACTTTTGTGGAAAAAAGTTTTATTATTTTCTATATTTTTTGTAAAAAATAAAGAACTGCCTACTCACTGATTCCTGTAATATGCTGCTTATTATTGTTGTTGTTGGAGCCTGGTAGCTCGTTGTAATGATTTTTGCTTAGCTGGCTGTTGTTGCTGCTACTTGGCTGGTGGGTAAAGATGATTTTGATAATTGCCAAATTTTTTCCATAATATTCAAAAAAAAAAATTTCTCTTTTTTTAAAAAATTTTAAATTCTTTAACAATTTTTTTTTTTAAATGTTTAAGTGTATGTATTTTTTGTTTGTTTTTTTTTTTTGCAACAAGGCACTTTGAAACTGTATGAAGTTTCGTTTATAGATATTTTTTTTTTTTGTATTTTTGTGTCAAAGAACAATTTACAGGAAACCCATTATTTTTTTCATTTTTTATTTTTCTCACTATAATAATTTTTTGATCTCACTTTATATTTTCATTGGCGCCTTTCCATTCGCCGCGCACGTCTGCGCATAGGCATTTTGCACGCCGCCGTCTAAATGGTGATGGAGGCGGCTTAAACAGGCGGGCTTCGACAGCTGATATAGAACTGGGAGAGTTTTTAAGGGTTTCCAGCATTCTGCCAGCTGATATGGCTAATTGGTCAAGACTTCCTTCTGGTAAAACTAGCAATGGCCTAATGGATGCTAGCATCTGGCGAAGAAATAGCATACGAAGAAGGCCGGTGCTGTCCTCTGGTGACCAGCACATCGGAAGGCTCTAACCCAGAAAATTTATTGCCATGTAGTAATTTATGAAGTTTTGTTTCTGGAGAAATTATGGAGATTATTATGTGCTGCTTCAAAGTGTCGTACCTGTTGTTTTCCGGCGGGTTTAGTATGAGGTCTTAAGCGTGGAGTAATACATAATCTTCTAATTTGATTGAGGTTATGTCAAATTTGTCGTTGTCAACTGCGATGTTGTTCAGTCGAAACGCACGTTCCAGTTGAGCAAACCAAAGAAGTGGATTTCCTCGATTGAAAGTTGGAATGGACACTTGTCGCAAGTTCGCACTGGTGCTTGGTTGTTGACTGCTGCGGACATATTCTTCTTGTAGATCATTTAGCTGTTTTTTGATTGCATCTAACTCCGTCATGGTGGTTTTTTTTTCGTTTACTGTCTAGGGGTCACCAATGTAAGATATCACGTGTTAATTGCTCAGCGAAATTTTATTGAACAAAGTATTACAAAATGAAGGTAAGAATCTAAGATTAAAAAGAAAGGAAAATTACTTGTCAACGGGATGAAGGGTGCCAGCGAATATATTTGTTTGTCGTTGCCACAGAGTAATGCAGTCTTCTGAGGTGGGAGATTGGTAAAAAGTTTACTCATGGCACTCTTCCTACTCTGGGAGTAAACTTCCGTGCGAATTTTTTCCCTTCTCACATTCCTCAGATTCTAAATAAAAGTTCCTTGTGAATTTTTTCACTTCTCCCTTTCCTCCTATTTTAAACAATGTTCGAAAAGGCGGAAACCGGTTATGGGAGAAAAGTAGGTATTATGAATGTGAGGGAGATTTTTCTGCCATTTCATAGGAGTTTTTTCACTTGTTAAATTAAAGGGAATGCATCGAAATAGTTAATGGAAATTGGTTCTTTTAAGAAAGAACACTTATTTGTACAAATTTGTGCTAAAATATTTATTTACATTCTACCACAATATTCTCACTGTTAATACAACAACAACAACAACCACAATATTCTTTATTTTAAGTCGAAAATTATATCATAAGCAACGGAAGAGCTGTTCGTATATTTGATGCAGCCATCCAGAAATTGCGCAAGGATTTTTTAAGAAGGCTTAAATAGATTTTGGTATATGAATTTGCTTTGCAGAATGAATGCAGGCAACTCCGGCGGATTTGTGTTATCCCGCCGGTCTTCTTCTTATGCTCCTCTGTAGATGTTGTTGTGGCACCAATTCATTACTCATTTCAGTGAATACCACATGAAATGCAATAAAGTGCATTGTTTATACCTTATTTATTAATTTCAAACAAATTCGCAACAATAATTAAACTTTTAAATTTTTTAAACAAAATAAGACATGCGCAACGAAATTTCAATTGACAAAACAGCTGACTTCGAAAATTCGAAATTCCTATTCCCCAATTATTTTTCTCCCTAGGAGAAAAGAATTGGAGAAATTTTTCCGCGGGAATAAAAAAATCCGCGAGAACAAAATTCCGCGAGAATATTTAGAATTGGTCTGTATATGTCTGGTCTATGCACAAGTAGTTCTGCAGAAGGTCAAGGGAAAGGTTGAACACACCCCTAAATCGCGATGTTAAAATGGTTGGTAAAAACAAAGCAGAACAAATAAAAGCAGTATAAATAAAGTTGAGCAAAACAAAGATGAATATAAGTGGGATTGTATGAAAGTTTATATTCAAATGGGATTGTATGAAAGTATCAAATAATGCAGGTCGAAAGATGCTAATAAAACTGAATGAAAAACTTAGTTGGGAATTCGTTAGCATAATGGTCTCTCGTTTTGGATAATTATGGATAATTGTAAGGGTGGGTTAGTGCCCACCCTTCTTTTTGAAATTTTTGTATATAGAGTTTTACCATATTTGGAAACCTATTTGAAGTCATCGCAAATATGTTTAACTTCAAAAATAAAGAGGACGTCCGCAGTTTTCCAACGTGTCTTCCTGATCTTTATACGAAGAAAAGTGCGCTCGAATTGACCGAGTTACCGATTTCTCAAAATAATTGCATGCAACTCAAAACAATTAATCTTATATTTTTGTTCACCTTGGCTCCTGGAACACGTGAGTAAGGTATTCATATGCAATCGGTTCTATGTACCGGAGCGACTCGGGATTTTTCCCGACCAAGGACTGTCATTTCGGTGTGACCCCATTTAATTTGTTGCGTCGTTGTCATCCTCCCAGCAGCTCCTTGCAGCAAGACTGCTCCATATTCTCTTACTCCGGGAAGGCATCAAATCTAATCCGGGTCCGTCTCCTGACCCCGGTCCTGAGAAATGGTTTTGCTGCATCTGCCGGAAAAGAATCTTTTTAGGATGGTCATACTCTGTTCAGTGTGTCTCGTGTAAGGGATGGTTGCATCGGACAGGTTGTTATAGGCTTGATCCCAAAACCCGACGTCCACGTAACTTTTATAAATCTTTTGTGGCTCCTTGTTGTTCACGCCCAAGGGCGTCCCGTAGTCTACGCCTAAGCGTTCCCCCCACTACCTTCCAGCAGCCCCGCTGCACAGCAAGCCACAACAAGTACCCGCTGCTGCTCGCGCCCCACGGCGCCAACAACTCAAACAGCTGCTACCACTCATAACTACTACCTTCATAGTAGAGTCGGTAGCAATTCTGAGCATCAGCCCCTGCCCCCGCCTTCTCCCCCCCCCCCCTCTTTTCCGGCAGCAATCGTGTAGGTCAGGGAAACAGACTCTTAGTCCCTACCTCCGCTTGCTCCGTTTGCCAGCACAGAATATATAGGTTTGCGACATCCACCCAATGCAGCTCCTGCCTTGGGTGGTGCCACTTTCCTAGATGTTCTGGTCTCCGCGACAGCGTCCCCAGACGGGTTTCATCGCGCCATGTTGCCAAGTCGCAAATCCAAATCATCCGGGTACCCCAATCCGGGTCCCCCAATTCTTGCCCAAGGATGCCCAATCCTAGGGCCACAACAGCAATTGCGTCCTGGCCTTCCACAACCCAGGCGTAGTCACCCGTCACTTACCTCCAGAGTGGCGGCGTCTCCCCTTATGCACTTCAGAATTCTGCAGTTAAACTGTAATGGACTAACTGGGAAGATTACGGAGATAGTCGATTTCATGAAGCGGCACAACATCCGCATTGCTGCGCTTCAAGAGACTAAACTCACAGCAAGATCTGCATTGCAGACCTGCTCTGGGTATAATGTCCACAGGAAAGACCGCGAGAGCGGAAATGGAGGCGGCCTTGCGTTTATCATACACCACTCTGTGCAATATTATATATTTGATCCTGGCATCGACCGCAGGGACAATGTCTTAGAACGTCAAGGCCTATCTGTCCGGTCAGGCGATGCAAACCTAGAAATCATCAACATCTACATCCCTCCTGCCACCTGTTGCCCCAGTGGATACCGCCCTAATATCAGAGCCCTACTCACTGGCAACAATCGCATTATCTTAGGCGATTTCAATGCCCATCATGATCTATGGCATTCAAACTTGCGGGCGGACAGTAGGGGTGAGATATTGGCGGATCCAATAGAAGAAACGACGTTCTGCACAATAAACGGAGACGCCCCCACACGTATGTTAGGAAGCTGTCACAGTTCGCCAGATATCTCAGTGGTGAGCGCAGAACTCGTAAACTGCGTCAACTGGCAGCCGATGGTAACATTGGCATCCGACCACCTGCCCATACTTATTTCGCTCGAGCGTACCGCCGACTTCATCGTCACCGAAAAACGCACTTTCATGTACTGTAAATAACGAAAGTTGGACGAATACAAATCCTTTACAGAATACCGCTTTGCTGCCCTCCCTATCCCGACTGATGCCCGCCAAGGGGAGCGTGCCTTCCGTAAGGTCATTGAATCCGCCTCGGCACGTTTCATTCCCGCCGGGAGAATTCCCGAAATCCGGCCCACTTCCCGGCGTAGGCCGCAAACTTAGCGAGAGGACGTGACCTTATAAGACAGCTTGATCCAGGCGACCCCCAAATAAGGGATATAAACCAACGAATCAGATTACTTGTGGGCGAACACAAGCGGGCGAAATGGGAGGAGCACCTAAGAGGTTGTAACCTCTCTACCGGTGTGGGTAAACTTTGGTCCACCGTAAAGTCCATATCGAATCCGACTAAGCACAAAGACAAAGTTTCCATCGCCTTGGCGACAAAGTGCTGTCGGATGCGAAAAAATGCGCGAGCGCTTTCTGCCGACAATAATTAATGCATCCTTTGGTCGGCAAAGATAGACGGAGAGCCAATAGACACGCACATAAACACAAATTCAGCGCGTCACCAATCACCATCACCGCTAAAGAGGTTGAGGACGCCATTGGTCGCGCTATCCATCCAAAGCAGTGGGCCCAGACGGCATAGCCATGACGATGCTTAAAAGCCTAGGGAAAGAGGGTTTCAAATATTAAGCGCATGTCTTCAACCTGTCTCTTTCCACCTTTTTCATACCCGAGAAATGGAAAATGGCCAAGGTGGTCCCGCTACTAAAGCCTGGGAAACCAGCTAACATAGGTGAGTCGTATCCTCCGATATCTCTCCCTTCGCCAGTAGCATAGACGCTTGAAGCCATTTTGCTCCCTTATTTCCAAGCAAATTTGCAGCTAGCCTCTCATCAGCATGGCTTCAGAAAACTCCATAGCACTACCACCGCGCTAAATGCCATTAGCACCCAGATAAATTGCGGTTTAAATCAATACCACCGCCATAGAACAGCACACGTAGCGCTAGACTTATCAAAAGCTTTTGATACGGTCAACCATGGCTCATTACTGCAAGACCTGGAAGGGTCTACCCTTCCCCCATGTCTTAAAAGGTGGACCGCAGATTATCTGGGTGGTCGGCAGGCATCGGTGCAATTTAGAAACGAAACATCAAAACCAAGGAAAATTAAACAAGGGGTGCCACAGGGTGGTGCCCTATCCCCACTTTTGTTTAATTTCTACATATCTAAGCTACCTTCACCACCGGAAGGAGTCACAATCGTTTCCTACGCCGATGACTGCACAATAATGGCCACAGGCCCAGACCCAAAGATCGATGAGCTATGCAATAAAATAAGCGGCTACCTCCCTGATCTCTCCAGTTTTTTCGCATCGCGAAACCTAGCATTATCACCGACTTAATCTTCCGCGACCTTATTTACAACATGGACGTCCCAAATGTCGACCATTTTGAACGTCCACGTCGATGGCACTACGCTACCGACTGTCCTACACTCCAAAATATTGGGTGTGACGTTAGATCAGGATCAACATTTTGGTGAGCACGCAGCCGCAATTGTTCCGAAAATTCAGAGCCATAACAAAATCCTCAATTCCCTCGCTGGCAGTACCTGGGGAAAAGATAAAGAAACGCTCATGACTACATACAAAGCAATTAGCCAACCGATTACGTGCTACGCGTCACCCACATGGTCGCCAAGCCTAAAAATTACCAACTGGAAGAAGCTACAGGCCTGCCAAAATACTTCTCTCAGAATTGCCACGGGCTGTCTTCTTATGTCCCCAGAACACCGTCTGCATAATGAGGCGAGAATACTCCCCATCATGGAGAGAAATGAGATGCTGACCAAACAGTTCCTGTTGAATACAAAGAAACCTGAGCATCCCAACAGACATCTGATTGATGAATCAGCACCGCCTAGGGGCTTAAGGAGTCATCTCCGCAAGCATTTTGAGGAAATACGGCACCTGAGGACCCAGCCGTATGAAGCGAAAAAACACAAGCAGGTCCTTGGTGAACCCCATAAACAGGCGTCGCACCTTTATGCCGGGAATTGTCCTGTGAATCCAGTACTTAAAAAAAGTATCCAAAACTCGCGGAAGAGGATCGCATACTCCCCAGGGAAACGCGTGTCACTCTTGCTCAACTTCTTTCTGGATACTGTAACAGGTTAAACTCTTACCTATCCAGAATCAACCCCGACATACAAAATGTATGCCCCGCTTGCAATGTGTCCCCACATGACACCAACCATCTCTTTAGTTGTAATGTGGAACCAACGCCTCTAACACCCCTTTCCTTATGGTCCACCCCTGTTGAAACGGCAAGTTTCCTTGGACTCCCGTTAGAGGATATTGATGACAATTTGTGATCGGTCGCGGCTGTTAGGTGGGGCGAAGCATTGCTACAACAACAACAACAAGAACAAAGGATTAAATTTAAATACGCCTAACTAATAGAAATATGCAGACGGTTTTTACCCAGCATTCGTGACAAGAATCTAAATATGGGGTGGAGCGGTTTTTAGAGCAGACGTCGGCAAATATTGAAACAATTGTTCGCACTTAATTCACACGTATTCTTATTCTCTTTAGTTTAGTAGTCGCTGAACATTTGGCGCAATAACATCGATTGTGTGCGTCGCTCGCATTGTTGACCAAATTTGTCCATATGTATATTAGGAGTAGATATTTTGTAAACAAAAATATGTATTAGGGGGTGTATACTTTACAAAAAAATGTATCTTAGGATAAACCATTAATTTACTGAGTAGAATTGGCAAAATTGGAAAACAACAAGTAAAGGTGTCTAAGTTCGGGTGTAACCGAACATTATATACTCAGCGTGAGCTTCAATCGCACATTGCATTTCAGATAAATTACTTTTCTACATAAAACGTGGCACCGCTGGTTTAAAAAAAATTTCTCTCTATTTCCTATTACAGTAAAACTTTATAAGTGAAATATCATTGATTCAAAACTATTTTCTGCTAAGTTATAGCTTATTATTTCCGTCTACGACCCTTTTAAAAATATTTTATATAAAAGTGGGCGTGGTCTTTAACCGATCCCGTCCAGTTTTACTAGAAATATTTTCTACTATATGGAAATTATGTGCACACAATTTCATTACGATATGTTATTTTTTCTTCGAGTTATGGCTCCCGAAAGAGAAAATTGCTTAGTCATAAAAGTGGCGGTGCCACACCCATTTTCAAAAATTTTAGTGTTTTCCAATTTAATGTTATAATTCAATTTAGAAAGTAAAACTCTATTGATATTTAGCTCTTTTTCGCTAAGATGTAGCTTATTATTTTTGTCCACGTCCCTTTTAATCTTTTATATAAAAGTGGGCGTGGTCTTTCACCGATCTCGTCCATTTTTTCTAGAAATATTTCCTGCTTTAGGGAAAATTTGTGTACCCAATTTTATTGCGATCCGTTAATTTTTCTTCGAGTTATGGCTCCCGAAACATAGAAAATTGCTTAGTCATAAAAGGGCGGTGCCACGCCCATTTTTTGAAATTTGAAGTTTTTCCTATTTATTGTTATAAATCCACTTGGGAAATGAAATACCATAGCTTATTTTATTTTATTATATTTTTTTTTAAATCTTTTATATAAAAGTGGGCGTGGTCCTCAACCGATTTCGTTAATTTTTTTTCAAAGCATTCCCTATAGCAAAGGTAACCTCTCTGCCGAATGTTGTTACGATAGGATTAACGATTTTTGATTTATGATTAATAATATTTGTAAAATTGATTTTATCACAAGTGGGCGGTGCCAGGTCCGTTTTAAAGTTTTTTTTCAAATTTTTATCAAGAGTCTCAGTATCAGTCCACACGTCAAATTTCAACATTCTAGATGTATTCTTTACTAAATCATCAGGCGATAAAGTCTAAAATTGATTACAAAACATGGTTGCACATATTTGTCTGTATGTTCAAGTGACGTCGCCTTCTGTCTTTTACCGCTATATTTGAACTGTATTGGCTGGAATGCTGATTTTGAAGCTCTTCAGCATTTCCTTGACAATTTTAAACGGAGCTCATTTTGCATTGTTGGCGATCTCAATGCCCGTATGGGGTCATCTCGTAGTGCAAAAAGATTCGATATCTACTTTTGCGAGTGTGCGTGACGCACGCACATCAAAAGATTCGGTAGTAGATAATAAAGGCAGACCAATACCAATTACTTTTTGCGGTGGAGTTGGCCGCACAGTGATCGATTATGCTATCTGTTCTTTTGATTTGCTTGGTCTAATTGATGGATTTTAAGTAAAATCAAAATGCTTCTCCGACCATATGCCGGTGGGCGACCCCGCTTAGAAACATTTTCTTCTAATTGAAAAACCGTATTTCTAAAATGTTGATGTTGCTTTGCCCGGAGTGCGAACCCAGGGCATACGGTGTGGCATGCGGAGCACGCTACCATTACACCACGGTGGCCGCCAAATTGGTTCCTCGAAATGGCTCGGAAGTCTACTACACACGACCTTTACCCGGCCCTTGTGGCGTTGGAGAGTATGTATTTCACTGATGATTACAGTGCATATGCAGCCAGTCTGATTCTCCGGGCACGTGGAGGTTTGTTGAATCTAAACGCAAGAATCTATAAAAACATATCGTCTCCTCTTTGCACAGTATGTAACTCGCAGGAGCCAGAACACGTTTTTCACTTTATTGGCACATGTCCAATATATAACAACATTCGTGCCCTTTACTTTGGTGAAAGAACTTTAGATATGGCCAGGGTGGTTGCCAGTTTAAATGGATTTAACTTCGAGGCTCTGGCCAAGTTTCTCCCGGAAAGCTTTAAAATTAGAGACTTATTATTAAATGAATTTTTGTAACTCAATAGTATTTTATTTAACACGTGATGCGACACACAACATACTCTGTTATTGTCGGTAGTATCCGCTTTAATTTATTTGTTTAAGTGTTTTGATGTACGCAAAAGCGTAAATCATACTCTGTATCTGATTTTTTGGAAAATAAATATGTACTACTACTACTACTAATCAGGTTTTTTGTGTTTTCCAAAATGTTATATATATAAAAAGTTGGCGTGGTTATCATCCGATTTCAATACCAATCTATTCTGGGTCCAGATAAGCTCGTGTACCAAATTTGGCGAAGATATCTCAAAATTTACTCAAGTTATCGTATTAACGGACAGACGGACGGACATGGCTCAATCAAATTTATTTTTTTTCGATACTGCTGATTTTGATATATGGAAGTCTATATCTATCTCGATTCCTTTATACCTGTACAACCAACCGTTATCCAATCAATGTTAATATACTCTGTGCGCAAAGCACGCTGAGTATAAAAACATAATCGATTTTGTCTTGTTGCTTGCTAAGAAGCGAATGAACAACGCAAAACGATGCATCAAATGATGTGCGCGATCATCGCGCTCTCACTAACATATCTGTCGACGTCTGTTTTAGAGCCATTCACTTACTACAACCGTATTACAGGCCAACCTAATATAAACGCACGCAAGTCATTTTCTGTCAAAAATGTCTCATGCACATACAACTTGTATGAGAGCAACCCAAGTTGAATTTGCTGCGTGAAAACCTAACTCGATTTCCAATTTTTGTTTTGCGTGACATTTAGATTTGACGTTTACTGAAAGCTGACGTTTAATTTTTATATTACAAATTGTAATTTGTTTTCGTGTTAAAATGGAGGTAAGAATTAATTTTCGTAAAAAATTAGATATTTTTATTAAATTATAAATTTTTTTGGATTTATTTCAGATTTGTAATGAGCAACATGTTTATACAACAAATCCTCGGCGCTTTATAAAAATAAAGCTGCAAAGGATGCACATGGGAAACAATTGCAAGAGCAATCAACAGCAATGGTAAGTAAATGCTGGCGGTGGTTTATTTTTGTATTTTAATAATTATTTTATTATTATTTTCAGTCTAAAACTGCAAAACACGCTGGCGGTCTTTGTGCGATCGATATAGGAAGGAGAAATCCGAGGATGCAAGGCGGTCGGGTGCTGGCACCAGCTTTAGAAAGCAGTGGAAACTGTTCAGCACGATGCAGTTTATTGAGGATTCTGCATAGGCAGGAAGGTAAGAAAATTTTGGTAACTCTTTCCGACAGCATGACACTGCTAATACGCGTCTAATACTCAACAACAATAATCCGAAGGCGGAAAAGAAAAAATGTATCTCTGTCCGGAGATATATGCAGTTGAAGTTAGAGAATTTCATGTGGTTGTTGTAATGTTGTCGTTCCCACAAAAAAAAAAAAATTGTGAACATAAGTGTTTTGCGCGGATATTGTTTTTGTGTCCAAACCGGTGTTGGACCCACCCAGGGTAATTTTTAATAAGCGCGGCCGAAGGCCGCCAATGCAGAAAGTTTTCTGCGCAAAAATACTATGGATTCCACCCCCGGTTTCGGAGGGACCCGTGGGTCATTTTTCGGTTTTTTGTTAATATCTTTTCGAGATATCGCCATAAAGGTGGACCAGCAGTGACTCTAGAATGTGTTTGTACGATATGAGTATCAAATTAAAGATATTAATGAGGGTTTCAAAAGATAGTGGCCGTTAGTTTTATATGTGAAGGCGTTTTCGAGATATCAGCCAAAATGTGGACCAGGGTGACCCAGAACATCATCTGTCGGGTACCGCTAATTTATTTATATATGTAATACCACGAACAGTATTCCTGCCAAGATTCCAAGGGCTTTTGATTTCAGCCTGCAGAACTTTTTCATTTTATTCTACTTAATATGGAAGGTGTCAATAAACCAATCCAATTACAATGTTTCATCCCTTTTTTTCATATTTGGTATAGAATTATGGATTTTTTTTTGATTTTTCGAAATTTTTGATGTCGAAAAAGTGGGAGTAGTCATAGTCGAATTTCGCCCATTTTTTATACCAAGATAAAGTGAGTTCAGATAAGTACGTCAACTAAGTTTAGTAAAGATATATCGATTTTTGCTCAAGTTATCGTGTTAAGGGCCGAGCGGAAGGTCAGACGGGCGACTGTGTATAAAAACTGGGCGTGGCTTCAACCGATTTCGCCCATTTTTACAGAAAACAATTATCGTCCTAGAATCTAAACCCCTACCAAATTTCACAAGGATTGGTAAATTTTTGTTCGACTTATGGCATTAAAAGTGTTCTAGACAAATTAAATGAAAGAGGGCGGAGCCACGCTCGTTTTGAAATTTTCTTTTATTTTTGTATTTTGTTGCACCATATCATTACTGGAGTTGAATGTTGACATAATTTACTTATATACTGTAAAGATATTCAATTTTTTGTTATAATTTGACTTAAAAAAAATTTTTTTTTTAAAGTGGGCGGGTTCGTCACCTGATTTTGCTAATTTTTATTTGGCACACATATAGGAGTAGGAGTAACGCTCTTGCCAAATTTCATCAGGATATCTTCAACGACTGCCAAATTACGGCTTGCAAAACTTTTAAATTACCTTCTTTCAAAAGTGGGCGGTGCCACGCCCATTGTCCAAAATTGTACCAATTTTCTATTCTACGTCATAAGGTCAACCCACCTACCAAGGTTCATCGCTTTGTCCGTCTTTGGTAATGAATTATCGCACTTTTTCGATTTTTCGATATTTTCGATATCGAAAAAGCGGGTGTGGTTATAGTCCTATTTCGTTCATTTTAAATAGCGATCTTAGATGAGTGCCTAGAAACCTACATACCAAATTTCACCAAGATACCTCAAAATTTACTCAAGTTATCGTGTTTACGGACGGACGGACGTACGGACATGGCTAAATAAATTTCTTTTTTCACCCAGATAATTTTGATATATATAAGTCTATATCTATCTCGATTAGTTTATGCCGTTACGGATTACCGTTATGCGAACAAAGCTAATATACTCTGTGAGCTCTGCTCAGATGCTTGTTGAGTATGCATCTTTGTAACCAATTCAATTTTATTTTAATGAAATTTAACATTTAAACGATCGTTTTCTTTCATATAATGAATGAACCAAATCTGATTTTATATGGAAGAAAATGAGCAACACCATCGACAAAAAAATTTTCAAAACATAACGTTGGCCAATAGCGTTTTGAAACTTGCACTTCCTTAAATTATAATTGAATTGGCTACAAAGCTGCATACTCAACAAACATCTGAAAGCTCTAAATCGAAAACTTCGTAATATTCGTAAAATTTTCTCGAACTTTAGAATTTTTTTGGAACTGTTTTTGAGATTGGTTTGCAAAAGTTTCAGCGACAAAATAAACAAAATTTTTTCATAAATTATCAAAAATAAAAAAGAGAAATAAATTGACGAAATATGATAAAAAGTACCACTGCTATTATTTTACCGGCTCTGTAAACCTTAAAAAATATAAACATAGATACAATATTTACAAATTTTGAATTTTAGTAAATAAAAATGTTATTTATTCTCAAATTTTTATTTTATTAGTATTTAAAACAACGGTTGTTAGTATGTCATTTAATTAATTTTATTAACATATGTGGATGTCTGGATATTTGGATGTCTGAATATGTAGATGTCTGAATGGCAAGTTTATCTATATTCATTAATGTAATTACACAAAGTGATCCTGTAGCATTTGATGTGTACAAAACTTCGCGACTAATGCTGTTCAAATTACTTGGGATTAGGGTCTTGTTTTCTTGTATTCACTTTATGAAAACGGAGAAAATTGTGAAGTACAACCTTGGGTAGCACAACCTAAGATTATAAGGTGTTAAAATATCGTATTTCAGTATGGGAAGTCTGTCAGAGATTCAGAATTGTTGCCAAATTATTTATATTTTTTCAAGTTTTTAAATATCGGTAGAAACTCTCTTGGCTCAATTTCTGATTCTGACAGTTTATTCAAAGTCTGAATATATATATATTATTATCAGGAATGTCCAAATGGATTAAAATGAATAGTCTCACCACGTTTATAAAAGTAATACATGTATTTGTTTATTTAATTAACAAAAGGTTTAGGTTAAATTATAATTCAAATGTTAAGGAAATTGATTGTACCACGAACTGACTACCGTTCTGCTTCACAGTCAACCAGCGAATGCCCTCAATGCTCTCACAAGCAAACTGTCGGTGACAGCTCGGCCTTTCCTGACATTTCGTCCTGCATGGACGAATCATCGTCGTCGTCGATACCATCAAGTTCAGGAATCAATGCACACCACGGTTTTATGTGATCCACACTACATATGTTGCAATAACGTCTTTGTGTATGTGTTGAGTCTGGTAGATCTTCGATAATATATCTGTCGTAGTTAAGTACTTTCGTAACAATATATGGTCCTTTTAATGCGGGATCCAGCTTATGGGAGAGACCTGTTGCATTTGGAACATGATCAATGACCACTAAGTCGCCAACATCATATTTCTTTGGAGTTTGGTGTCTTTTGTCATAACGCTCTTTCCACTTATGTCTCTCTGCCATTATATTGTTTGCTGCTTCATCACGTTTCACCTCGATATCTGGATTACCCTTATCATCATCGTTTATAGCTTGTATTATTCGGTTGTATGTTACATCTCTGGGATTGAAGTAAAACACAAGTTCATTAGGCGTGTATTTTGTTACCTCATTACGTTGGGAACTAATCGTCCATTGAATGTTTGGAAGCATTTTATCCCAAGTTTTGGCCGTTTCGCTCATACATTTCAAAGCGTTGATAACTGTTTTATTTACGCGTTCGGCCTGTCCGTTAGCTCTCGCTGTTCGTACTGCAGTTTTGTTGTGTTGAATACCATGATTGGAAATGAATTCTTCAAATTGCCTCGAAGTGAACGCCGTACCTCGATCTGATGTTATTTTAAGTGGTTGACCAAAAATGGCCATGATTTCGTCTAGTGCTTTTACGACTGGTTCAGTTTTCGTAGTTCTGACTGCCTTTAGGATTACGTACTTACTGAATCCGCATACAACTACTAATATGTACCAAAACCCTGATTTGCTGCGTTGGAATGGACCCACATGATCAATAAAAATGTGCCTAAATGGGATCGGTAACACATCGCTTACGTGCAATTGGCTTTGCGGTTTACCTCCCGTCATTTTATTTAAGCAACACTCTTCACAAACTGCTATGTATGATTTGACATACCTCCTCATGCGTGGAAACCAAAAATGTTTGCATAGTCGCTGTAATGTTTTTTCTAAACAAAAATGTCCAGAGTCATCATGACATGACTTAACAACTCGCCATCTTACTGCCTTTGGTACTGCTTATTTCATTTCGCCCTTAGCTTTTCTAAATAATCGACTGTTATGCATCGTATAATCGGTTTCCATTTGCTTAATTGTAGCTTCATCTGCCGTTTCTTTCCCTGTAATTATATCGCTTATTCGTTTTAAATTTTCATCTTGGAGTTGCATTGAGTAAATCCAATCATCCATCGTATTGCCTCGGTTAAGTTTAAATACCTTTTCTGCAACAGTGTTTGTACCTTTCGATATTTCAACAGGCGCTCGACTAAGTGAGTCTGCGTGCTGCATTTTAGACCCAGGTCGATATGTACATGTAAAATCAAATTCTTGTAGTTTTAGCCACCATCTGGCAATGCGCGGCTTCAATGCTGTAGTGGACTTAGTTGTAGCAATTGCATTGCAGTCCGTTCGTACAACAAATGGAGTACCGACTAAATAAACTCGTAATCGTTCAAGCGTCTCTACGATCGCCAATACTTCTAATTCATGTGATGGATACGTAGACTCAGCTGCATTACATCGTCTGCTGTAATAGTGTACCGGCTTCCAATCCTCGCCTTCTAGCTGCAACAACACTCCAGATAGCCCTATGGAACTAGCGTCGGTGTGTACTTCGTGGCTCTTTTTTACGTCAAACAAAACTAACACCGGCTGAGTGCAAAGTGCATGTTTTAATTTTTCAAAAGCTATGGCATGTTCGTCTGTCCACACGAATGTTTGTGCTTTCTTTAGTAACGTTGTTAGCGGCATAGCGGTACTAGCATAATCTGGTATACACTTCCTGAAAAACCCTGTTAAGCCAAGGAATCGACGGACTTCACTTACATTAGTGGGTTGAGGAAAAGCTTTAATTGATTTTGTTTTCTCCTCACCAGGCTTAATACCATCTTGGCTTACGACATGGCCTAAGAATTTAACATTTCTTGACATAAAAGTACATTTACTTGGTTTTAGCGTGAGACCAGCATTTCGTACTGCATCCAAAAACTCGGCTAGGACATCAATACCTTCACTAACATTCTTTGTTGCAATTATAACCTCATCAACGTAGCTTATAATTTTATCTCGGTTTCTCAAACCACGTACAAGTTGAATAATCATCTCCTGAAAGACCATTGGTGCATTTCGCAGTCCAAATCGCATTACATTATACTCATATAATCCCTCAGGCGTCAAAAACGCTGTGAATTTCTTGCTCTCCTCATGTAATGGAATTTGATAATATGCTGCAGTCATATCAAGGGTGGTAAAAAACGTATTACCCCCAAGCTTTGACAACTGCTCTTCTACTATTGGCATTGGGAATTGTTTTTTTATGGTGACCGCATTAAGTGCCCTTAAGTCAACGCACATTCTATCTTCCCCGTTTGACTTCTTCACTATTACAACTGGAGCTGCGTAAGGTGATGAACTCTGACGAATTATATTGTGCTTAAGCAATTCGTCAATTATCGTGGAAAGTACAGGTCTTTGGATAAAAGGTACCTGGTACTGCCTACCTGTAATTGGTTTCTCGGTGCTGACAACGATTTCCATAGTTGTTGTTTTACAACGTCCAAGCTTTCCTAAATCTTCTGCAAAACAATCATCGTATTTTTCTAGTAAATGAAGTACTTCATGCATTTCATCTTTGCTTAATGATACATTAACATTAAAACCCTTTGCCGTATTTTTCTGTATTTGCATATTTCCCGACTGTATAACCAGTGACCAATCTTTTCGACATAAAACATCTCGTCCAATGAACAGATCGTATGGCATAAACTCGTCGGGTACTACATGCAATTTCGTATTAAGTGCGCTGCCTTCTATAACTAATTCTACTTCAATCTCTTCTTTGCTTTCAACGCTTGCACCCCCAAATCCCTCTAACTTTCTAACACATACTTTCTTTTCCACATTGGTTTGTACTTTGGATTCGGATATGATTGATGTGTCGCTGCCAGTATCGATAAACGCCGCATACTGGTCACCATTCAGCAAGACCCTTGACATTAACGGTGGATATAAATTTTCATTAACTACCTTCGCAACCGTTGATTTTTCATAGCGGCAAGACTTAGAATCGTGTCCCACCTTGTTACATTTTGCGCATCTTTCCTTTCTTGCAGGCTTTGGACATTTTGCTGCAATGTGTCCATACTCGTTGCAATTAAAACATTTTGTATATTTTTTCTCTGTAGTAACATTTCGTGTTACCTCGTTTACATTTCTATTACCACTATCTGTACCTTTGAACGCACAATATACATTTGCTAAACTATCAAGAGATCGCAATAAATCGTTACATGTTTATAATTTCATTGCCATAAGGGTTCGTGTTAAACTACTGTCATTTAACCCCCCAATAATATATGTATTGATTGATTCTTCATCAACCTTACCTCGCCTACCAATATTTAACATAGCGTAATAGTATTGACTATAAGTTTCATTTGTTCGCCTCTTTCTTCGTGATAATTCCGTGTGCACTTCTGCCGTACACATTGTGAAAGGAAAATCTGTTTGAAATGCTGATACAAAAGCTGACCATCGTTGAAATACGGTTTGTGCATCGAGCCATTCTTTGGCCACCCCTTTCAACTTTGATTGAGCGGCTAACCAAATTTCTTGCTCAGACCATCCGTATGCTTCTCGTAGCTGTATAACTTTATCAACAAACTGTTTCGATGTTAAACTCCCTTTTAATGGATCAAAATCCGGTAATATTGCGATGATGTCGTGTACTGCGCTTCTTTTCCATTCACGTTGCGTCATTGGGACTAACAATGGACGATCTGCTACTGGTGTACCATTAAAATCATGTTCCGATGAACTCCTTGGTATTTCAGCATGAACCTCTGTTGTGGCAGTTGAACGGTTGTCGTGGCAACTTGCTTCTGCTGGAATCGTTGTGGCGTTCGACGGTGTTAACGTTTGCCTTGTCTGTACTGTCACCAAATCGTTTACAGACTTAGCTAGCCCCGCAATAATGCCACGCATTTCTTCCATTTGCTTCTGCATAGCTGTAACTTCGCTGCTTACCTCCAACTCTTCAGCATCAACTTCATCAACGCCGTACATTTCTGTCAATTTAATAATTTTTGTTGCTTTATTGCCCATTACCGTCGCACCTTGGTTTTGTAGCAATTTGTTGATTTGATCAACCTTTAAAGTGTTTAATTTGATCATTTTTCCCATATTATAGTGCAATTAACTTTTCTGCATGCAATTGTCATCCAAAAATATGAAAAAAATTGTCTTGCATCTTTTTTTTCCAGTTCTGCAGAAATTCACTTGTAATCACGTTGGTTTTTCTTGAACGTCTCGCCGTTGTTCAGCCCGTATGGCTCACAATAATTCTCCTCAATAGAATTCCAGAACGTTCTTCAATATTGTAGCTATAAACACCACTGCCCCTTTTACGTTGCTCTTAAGCCGTTGCCAAAAACACAAAACAAAATAAATCTACTCTTGCTGTTGTCTTATTTTTTTTTTGTTGTTGTTGCATTCTCGTCGTTTTATTTGTATCGAGGTCGTTGCAAACACACAAACTACCCTTCTGCTTGCGTTCTTACATTCGCTACTTCGATTGTTTTGTACGTGTGCGTTTTGTTTTGTACGTATGCAAAGTCACTTGCCGTTGTAACTTTTCGTATGTAACTGTTGCAAATAATCTCCTAAATATGTTAAGAGACGTTTGAAGCAATTTTGTTTGCTCTTTTTCTTTTTAAACTTATTCGTTGATTCGCTTACTTGTGGTATTTTTCCCCTCGCTTGTATCGTTGATTGAAAATTCAATTCGTATGTAGGAATGTATGTAAAATATGTTCATATCACTTCTGAGATGTCAGGAATGTCCAAATGGATTAAAATGAATAGTCTCACCACGTTTATAAAAGTAATAATAATAATAATAATAATAAACCCAACGGATTAATACCCTCCAAAGCCCGCCCAACCGACACGAGGGGCGCATCCGCATGACGCACAGATTTGTTTTTGTTTTTGCCGAGTTGTTGATAGGCGGAGGTTTGTTAAGCGTCGAGATCTAAAACTGCTCAGCTACAGAATAAAAATCATCAGCTGAGTATTATATACATAACAGTAGAAAATTATACATATAGTAAATTGTTAAATAAGTTAAGGATTTAGCATATAAAGATTTTTATTTTTATTTTTATTTTGTTACGAGTTAAGATAGGATAGGACAGTTTTCCTTATAGTAAAAAGTGAATCCGTTATATCAAATGAATTCGAGTGAGAGTTAAAATCATGTATTTGTTTATTTAATTAACAAAAGGTTTAGGTTAAATTATAATTCAAATGTTAAGGAAATTGATTGTACCACGAACTGACTACCGTTCTGCTTCACAGTCAACCAGCGAATGCCCTCAATGCTCTCACAAGCAAACTGTCGGTGACATTATATACCATACGTTCTGTAAAAATTTATAATCTATTTCAGGTATACTGGCGGCACAATGGAGAATATTTCAGAACCCCATTAATCTTATGCCTGAAAATGCTAAAAAAGTTAGAAACGCAACTGCTAATTCAGACTTTGAATAAACTGTCAGAATCAAAATTTGAGCCAAGAGCGGTGAACTGCCCGTTTACCGAATTACAATAAACGCGAGAAATATGTTAACGTTATAAAATTTATTCAGTGCTCTTGCAAGATCCAAACTGAACTAACTCGAAGAAGGTATTTTAGCTAGCAGCTAAGTTCTTATTTTAAAGTAATTATGCTATGCTAACCAATTATTGTATAAAAAAAAGTTTACTTAACTAAAACTAGATTATGCTATTCAATCACAATTTCTGCAACTCCACCAATCGTTGTCCCAATTAACTTTCGCTTATTCTAGGCATGTGTCGCGTCCGTGAAATTTCAACATGCAACATAGCGCGGTCACATGCTCAGCAACGTGAGTATATGGGTCAACCGCTGGTTACTGCTGTCATAACTCCTCACCCTTTAAAGATCTGCAATGGAATTTGAACTGGTGGAATAGCCAGCTACCTAGTATACCATTTCCTTAGCATGGTGACGATGAGGGCTAATGCGAATATCGAGGCAGCTTCCGTGACTAACGAGAAGTTAGCTTTCCCATTTACATACCCTAGATACCTAACGTTTTTCATGGTGATATCATGATCGTACTCCAGATTGATCTTTGTAGTGTGGTTTTTGACGTTTGCTAGTACGGCTGGCAAGGCTTGAGCTGTGATTGCTTCGTAGCTGGAGAAGACCTTGTTGCCAATTTTTATCGTCTCTTTATTTAACTGGATAACGTAGGAGCCATTTATATTGCTAGTATCGTTACTACTTTCCATTACACCTTGGTAGTTTGAGATAAAAATGGTGTTATTGTTTATCAATTCGATTACCGTTCCATTGCGCCTGATGAATTGGCAGCTAGCGTCACCTCCTTTCAGCAACCGAGGTAGGCAGGTATTCTCTTCCAATTTGGTCAAGGACTCTGATTCACATACTGTAGATGAACTGATTGTCAATCAATTTTCCTTGAGTCCATATACCATTTCTTCCTGGTTGATGAGCATCTTATCGAACGGAAGGTCCAGTTGTTTGCCTTCGTAGATACCGGCGCGAGTAACCAGTAGGTTATACTTTTTCTCTGTTACTTTGGGTTTTGATAGAACGTAGAGGAGCATAGTCTCATTTGTATATATTGATGGTTTTCCGTATTCAATTGTTTCAATTATATTTTGATAAGGTAGTGTTTCTATTTCTGACAGGATCTGATTAACTTCATCCATGTCGAGTAGGTTAATGTTAATAATTCCACGTTTAGCTAGTTGACATGCCCGTACTACTTCATTGACTTCTTCTCGGACGAGCACGATATTATGAAGCGCGCTCTACTTGAATTGTTCTGCCTCAGCTTCCTTCATTACCGAATTGGTGCGGCTTAAAATTTCATACATTTGTTTGGAAATTTCTGAAGTTGCCGTGAATAGATCCCTGTTTACTTTGTATTGGTGATTATTTTTTTCTATGATTTCACCCTGGCTGTGGAGGATATTGTCCCAATCAGTGCCATCGGGTGATCCTGCTAGCCATTTCCACGCAGAGCCTATACAGTCAATAGAGCGGTAGGGTCTGATTCTTTTCGTGTTCCCCGTCAACTCTTCGAGGCGCTGCAGAGTTTGTTGATATAGACTTGCGCTAGGAGCTGGTCGTCAGTTCGTTTTAGTAGTTGGTAAGCCAGTTTTTCCATCTTCGATATGATAGTAGCGTGCTGCTGGAGGTTGATAGCATGTATAAGTTTGAAGGATCCGCTGATGATCCACCCATTTCCGCTCTGGATACTAACGATTGGTGCCTTATAGTGGAAAATGTGGAGGCCGCTGATGGCCGACGCCAACAGCAGGAGTCTGCAATTGAAAAGATCATACCTAACGTTATTGGAGTAGGTTCGTGGTTGTTAGAAGTTATTTGTGAGACAAAATGTTATTGCGAGGTTAGAGGAGATTAGAAGGAGTGAAAAAATTTTTAGAAAAAGGAATGTTTTTTCGTTTATTTTTTTTTGGTTTTGATTTTTCTTGTACATAAAATGTGGGTTTCTTGTATATTTGTGTTTTGTTGGTTTTGTTTTTGAGCTACATAGTAATATCTAATAATTTCAATGTTTTAATATTTAAGTTTGTATTTTTTGTTTTTTTCTTGTAGCAAGTAATAACGGAATTCATAAATACATTTTTTTTTTTTGTTGTAGCAAGTAATAACAAAATTCAGAAATACATTTCTTTGGTTTTTCTTTTCTTTTTTTGTTGTAGCAAGCAATAACGAAATTCAGAAATACATTTCTTTGGTTCTTTTTTTTCGATTTTTTTTTTGTTTTTTTTTTTTTTGTTGGTTCATCATGCTGTTCTCGAACCAGCTATGGGGGATCGTGGTTATCCCTTTTGGGAGTAACGTAGCCATTTGTAAATTTCGATGGCGCCACCACCTACTAAGGCACGATTGGTCCTACTAATAAGCCCGCTCTTGTAGCTATGATTTCAAATGGTTTCTATTCATTATGTACATTGCCGCGTTTCTTTAAATTTTTTATGTGCAGTTTATGGATTTTCTTACCACTAAGTGTGGTTACTGTGACTTTGTTGTTTTTGGCAACTATTTCTTTTTTGAAAGGTGGTTTCTGTTTTCCCTTAATCTGTTTATCCTTCACGTATATGACATCGTTTTCGTCATAACGCTCCGGTAGGGATCTTTTCCTGTTGTGCCGTTCGATCTGGGCAATTTGCTTTTGGGTTAGCAGTGTTTTAAGGTATTTATTTATCTTCCTACTTTTGTCTAGGAGTTCCTGGTAATTAGAGGCTTTTGAACGATTGAAAAATATCTCACTTGGCTTTCGGTTTATTACCGAGTGAATGGTATTGTTATAGCGATCTACTGCTATATTTACCAGCTCTTTTGTCTTGAAAGTGGGATTGTCTAATTTTAAACACCTAAATATTTCGATAAGGGTGGAATGGAGCCTTTCTACTTGGCCATTCACCTCACTTCTCTGGGATGGCGTACGATAAAGGCTGATTCCTAACGATTCTAGTAAATTTTGTATTATCGGGCTTATCAATCCTCGTTCATCGTCGGTTACCAAAATTCTAGGGGTCGTAAAATAGTTTCACCATTTTCTCTTTAAGGTGCAGAGTGGATTTGTTTCTAATGTGATGAAGTCTAGCAAATTTTGAGAATTTGTCTATGCAGCTTAAAAACTTCTCCCCTTGAATTTCGAATATGTCTATGTGAATGATTTCACAGGGACGTGATGGGATTGGTGTCCTTTGTAGTTCTGGCATATTTGGGTGCCTATCATATTTGCTAAGTTTACATGTTTCGCACGATAAAACATATGTTCTAATCCTATTGCTTATTCCCGGAAAATAGTATCGTTCTAGGATTTGCTTTCTGTTCTCAGTGGGATTTCGATGCGCTCTTTTATGCTCCTCCCATATGACTTCAAGAACTCTATCTGGGTTTCGTAGATCTTCTACAAGAATTTGAGCTACCCGTATTTTATAGTGTAAAAAGTTTTCTAAATATACCTTCTGGAGCAACCCTAAGTGACTTTCTGGCATTTTGATGCCGTTGATTACATTTGGTCTAAGCCTTTCTTTAAGCGAATTAACGAGTTCCTGTTCGCCTATACCCTCTATTCCTACATAGTGTCGCAGGTAACCAGGATGAGGTTCCTCGCATATTTGTAACCTACCCCTAAACACAATCTGATTCCTGAACACATTTAAAGGTACCTCGATGAATGGAATTAAATCTGAGTTATCCCGATCTGCGCTATGAACGGTATCGCAGGTTGAACTGCCGTCATTTGCCGAGTACGATGTTGAGCCCATGGTTGCGTTTTCGGTGGCATTTTCGGATTCGGAAGTCCTTGTCAGTTGACTTACCTGAGTTTTTAGCCGAGAGAGAGAGCATGAGCTACGACGTTTGATTTTCCTGGCTTATAGATGAGTTCGTAATTATACCCCTCTATCCTAGATTTCCATCGCTTTAGTTCGGCGTTATAATTACGGTTGCTTAAAGAGAAGGTTAGCGGTTGATGATCGGTAAAATTTCGAATCTTTCTTGCACCGTACAAATAATTTCGGAGGTTGTCTAAGGCCCAGACGATGGCTAGCATTTCTTTTTCATTTGTTGCGTACGCCTCCCCTGTGGTGGTTAAACTTCGTGATATAAACGCTATATGCTTGTCTTTGCCATCGTGCTCTTGCACGATCCAAACTGAACTAACTCGAACAAAGTATTTTACCTAGCAGCTAAGTTCTTATGTTAAAGTAATTATGCTTTGCTAACCAATTATTGTATAAAAAATAGTTTACTTAACTAAAACTAAATTATGCTGTTCAATCACAATTTCTGCAACTCCACCAATTGTTGTTCCAATTAACTTCCGCTTATTCTACGCGTGTGTCGCGTCAGCGAAATTTCAACATGCAACATAGCGCGGTCACATGCTCAGCAACGTGAGTAAATGGGTCAACCGCTTGGTACTGCTCTTATAACTTATATATATACTAACCGAATGCTATTTCGATGCGTATACGACCACGATAAATATGCTTGTTGTACTTTTCTTTTCTCTGGGCTAATATCCATTTCGAAAGGTTTCATTAGATTGCTCTTAAGTGGGAAAGCTGCATCCGCCACTAAACAAAAGGGGAATGGTGTTTGTGTTGACGGCAAATTGCAAGGAGGTGGAATTTCCAGGTCGTTGTTTAAAAACTTCCTACCAAAAGACGAGTTTCTGAAAACGCCCCCATCTAGCAGTCGCACACTGCTAGCAAAACCTGAAAAGGATTTGAAATGTGCATACAGGTACTTTTATATTAAAAAGTCATGCAATGAAATTTACGATGCTGAAGTATTTGTTGTAATTAAAATATTGGGAACCACTGTTATTTGGGCACAATATGCGGATATGTTTCCCATCCAACGCTCCGTTGCAGTTTGGCAGTCCGGTGTCTTCCTCAGACCTTCGAGAAATTTGTTCCCATTCATCTTTGTTTGGAACACTTACATACAATCCTGCAAGGTTATTCCAGATGTCATCGCAAGTTTAAAACACAACGCGTCTTGCAGTTTCTATTCCAATGCGAAACTGCAGCGATAGACTGTGCAACGAGCAGCCTTGTGCTAAAAAACTGCACAAGGTACAATTTGTTAATTCTCAAATGAATTCGCAAATATATACTTGGCTTGGATATCACACGTGGTTCCAGGCTCTAGATCAGGGATTGTTATCAGTCTTAGACCGGCCATAGTGACGAACTGTCACGCGTGAATAGTTATCACGTCCTGTAGGAGGTGCCCCTGCTTCTACTGATAATGGCGGATCTAGAGAGGACAACTCGATAAAACCCGCACCCCCCGAGTCATTGTACCGAGCTCAGGAGGGAGGACTCTGTTTAGTATCAAGATCGGTACACAACGGTGACGAACTGGATTGTTAGGGCTTTTGATATTGACTTTGATTTTGGACTTGATTACTTTGGGCTGGTAGGAGCGGGATTCTACCACCTTAGTAGGTCGGGGTGAAACCCTATTGAAATGACTGGTAGGCTACGGCTGCACCTCCCCACATCCCATTAAAGCCGTGGCGGGCCTCAAGGTACGTTCCGGCTCCTTCGCCGTTAAGTTGGTGGTGTAGGTGTGGTTGAAATATTTCCCGCTTGGCGTCCGGTGTGGCTCTGAACGCATTACCCATAAGGTAAGGCCTAGATCATGTGTGCTTGTCAAAAAAGAGATTAAAGCTTTTATTCTCTCTAATTTCAGTAGTGCTGACGTAACCACGGTCTGCCTCGAGCGAGGCAGTAATAAAATGTGGGTGGTCTCAGCGTATATGACCCATGGGGACGTAGCGGGACCACCACCTGCGATACTGGGTGAAATCACCGCTGAAGCAAGGAGTTTCCGGTATATTAAGACATACCGCATGGATGCCCATGGGACACTGCCCTGTAAAAACCCCAATCACCATTCGTAGGTGAGTCTTAGTGAACCCAATTATTTCGGCAGACCTCCTGCCGATTTTGCTACCCTGCAAGAGGTGGTGTCCGCCCAACGTTTGTTGAGCTGATTTGAGGCCCAGCTATGGAGAAGCAAACCACAGGTGGTTAGCAGAATCCCGAAATCCGTACAGCCATCTTCATCCTGTTCAGTTGTACCGCTGCGGGCTAAGAGATCCGCTTGACAGTTACCCGGGTTATCACTATGGCACGGGACCCAGATAATCTTAATTATAAAATAGTTCGATGCAATTGCAATCGAGGTCAGGCACTCCCAGACCACCCTCGATCGCACTTGAACTCTTGGCTATCAGAGTAGACGTTAAATTCCCTAGCCATAGTAGCACTAGATAGCATTTCATTCACCGCATCCTTAATCACAGCAACTTCGCTTGGAATACACTGCAGTGATCAGCCAACTTAAACTCGCGGCTTACATTTAAAAACAAAATCCCCCCCCCCCCCCCCCCCCCGAACAACCTTTTCGTCACACTTCGACCCCTCCGTGAACAAGTTAACCGGTCCCCTGCCCCAGAATAATACCTCTTCCCCCCTCCTCTCCCGGGGGAATGACTGGGGTGAAGGTTGTATAGGGAACAGTTATCGGCATACAATAGTCCGTCCTGTCTGGGATAAAGTCGAAACTGGTAAGAAGGCTAGAGTGTCCGAAGTCAGAAAGTCCATAGCGCATATCACGAAGCCTGGCCAACCACCGGGCCGCGGCTGCCTTTCCCGCAATTTCTACTGGTTGTATGTTTAGCATAACATTCAGTGCCAAAGTAGTTGTTGTTCTGAGAGCGCCACTGATACCGATAAGCGCCGTCCGTTGCACTGACACTAACATTTTGGAGGTGCTCGCAGTATCCATTGCTTTCCACCAGACCAGCATCCCATAGAGCAGAATCGGTTTGACCACCATCTCATAAAGCCAGTGTACCATTCCTGGCGAGAGTCTCCATCTCTTTCCGATAGCCCCCCTGCAGCAGTACTAGGCAACTCCGGCCTTCCTGGCCCTATCTTCCACATTGGGTCTCCAGGAAAGTTTCTTGTCCAAAACAATCCCCTATCAGAAAGTACCAACGGTAACCTCATGATTCAGCCCACCTAGCCACAGTATCCAGGTAGCCCTGCAGAACATCGAGCAGGGTGCCCAGAAATTTGCCTCTGACTAGGATAACGAGTTCATCTGCATATGCAACCTCCCGACAGCCATTGGCTTCCAGCTCCACAAGAAGCTCGTTGACTACCACAACCCATAGCAGAGGAGATACGACACCCCCTGTGGCGTGCCCTGCACACCTTCCTCTCAATTATGGCCCCTCCCCACTCCGCTGCGACAATTCTGCTGCATAGAAGTTTGCTAATAAATTCAACCAGAGCCGCCTCGACTCCTACACCCACCAGATCTCTTTCGATTGCTCCCGTAAGACATTGTCTAGAAAGGCCCCCAGAGCAAACTCTTTGTGTTCTAGGGACCCCTCTATTCGCTTTACAATCGATGCTGTGAAGCCGAAAGTAATCCCCGAGGAATCCTTTCCAGTAGGTACAGGTCAATCAACCGCTCAAACGTCTTAAGAAGAAACAACGAGAGACTGATTGGCCTGAAATCCTTAGGTGATAATGAGAATTTCTGCCGGCCTTGGGAATAAAGATGACCCTAACCCTGTACCAAGACTTCGGGATATAGCTAAGCCTGAGGCAGTTAGTGTAGGTGATGGACAACCAGCGGCAGAAAATCCCTAAAGACTTTTGAAGTTGCTCAGGAATGATGCCATCCCGGCCCGGAGACTTATAGGGCTTGAACGAATCTATAGCCCAGGTTATTTGACATTCCAGTAGTGGAAAGGCAGGCATTTCTGCTTGATCCACGACCGCCGACCATGCAGGCGAAGATCCCTGCGCTACTGGGACATCGGGGAAATGATTGTCCAGTAAAAGCTTTAGGGACTCCTCGCTACTCATCGACCATTCCCCACCTTAATCTCTCAGATACCCCAGAGGGGCGGGATTCCTAGATAATATTTTTCTGAGCCTCGCGGATTCATTGCAGCCTTCTACGTTTTCGCAGAAGCTTCGCCAGAAATGTCGCTTGGCTATCCTTATTTCATATTTACAAATCCCCAGACTCAGTTTATAGAGCTTCCAGTCTGAGGGTAATTTACTCCTCCTGGCTCTGCCGCCTACTGGACTCTATTAGGTCGTCAAGGGAATCAGACCACCAGGGCGGCTTGCCCTTCCCCCTGTAAGTTTTCAAAGGACAGGACAGTTGCAAGGCTCTATTGCTTGCCGAAGTGAAGTTTCCCACCAGAACGTCTACCTCAGATTCGGACAGGTCCGAACTAACGATGGCTCTACTCTACCCTCCATTCACATTCAGAGCAGGAGCAGCAGCAGAGCATATTTTTTGCTGATAGTGATGCTCTGAAGTAGAAAACAGAAAAATTCGTTTAAAATGAAAATTATTGAGCTCTTATGCTTAAAGTTTACCCATGTCAATTTTATTCTGAAAATCGAATATAAGAGCATTTGAATAATTCTATCATTCGATTGATCGAATATCACAGGCTATAGTATCAGTTTCTGTCACCTACATTTGTCGCTAAGATAATTTTTTTTTTTTTTCAAAAAACTTACAAAGCTATAACTAAATGAAATTATTTATACTTTATGCAAATAATTCGAAGTCAAAAGTTGGGGATATTTTACGCCGATCACGAATCTCTGGTCAAAAATTTTCCATGATAGGTTTTACTTAAGCGGGCAGCGGATCGACTAAAGCTAAAGTACTGCATCAGTTTACAGGACACGGATCACAGTTGAAGGAATCAAAGGCTTTAGAAAGGTCTTGCAAGCATAAGAGTGTTAGACGGTTCCTGTCAAATGGTATATACAGTAGGGTGTGCCAAAAAAATCGATTTTCGTTTTTTTCAAAGGGTACACAGATTTTCGATTTCCTGGCCATAAATGGAGTATAATTACCAAATATGAGTTTTTTATGTTAATGGGAAAGCGTGCCTCATCGACGTTTTTTGTTTTCGTGAAAAGCTTTTATCTAAATGAATATATCTTCTCACCCAAATATCGTACAGCCAACTTTTACCCCAGTTTTTGCAGGGAATTGAACGCTTTACAAAAAAGATTTTATAAATTTTTTTCATTAATGTGACCATTACAAAGTTCTTCGAGGTCCAAAATTGACTAATTTCTGAAACCCATAAGGTTTTGTTAAAAGTTGTGTAGCTCAAAAACAGCAAAATATTAAGTAAAGAGTTTTAGATATTTAAATGGGAAATTTCACGGTCTACAAAAAAGGTAAAATGCATTTTTTTCAATTACCAAACCATAAAAAAGATATTCACGGTTACCTAGGGAACATTTAAAATCGGCATTAAAATTGCAGAATTTGGATGTTAACATTTTGTAGTTGCCTACATTGCTGCCCATATCTGGTTTGCAAAAACAACAAGAACCGAAAATAACTAGTTTTGCAAGTATCCTAGAGAAGATTTAATGTATTTAATGTTATAATCTATTTACGCCTGCCTGAGATTCTTTACGAATACATAAATTTGCCACCGCACATGCATACATTCATACCTAACGCTTGTTAACAGTGATTCAAGAAGGTCTTTTTAAAGGAAGGATTAGGTATATATTTAAATCTTTTAGCCCACTAGCAGGTAGCTACGGCATTTCTTTTCACTTTATACAACACAAAAGAAAAAAGTTGCACATCATATTTAAAAAAAAAATTCTTAAGTAGTCGTTATCAATCTAAAAATGCAGCAGCTCAGGTTATAGAGCTTTGGAAAAAATATGGTATTCCTACTACCAAACGTCAAAATATAGAGAGAAGAATTGTTCGATGTTATTACAAGTGGCGAAGCTGTAAAAAATCGAGTTGGTACGAATTCCAAAGCTAAAAGATTTGAGATCGATCAAAACCGCATAAATTCTATAATGCAAAAGGATTTGAGTGACTTTGCGTCGCTGAAATCCAAAAAACTGTTTGAAATCATTAACCTGCCATCTGATTTCCTTGATGTTGACGTTGAAGCATGGCCTTCGAATGACAGTTATAAGGAATATCAAGAATACTTTAGTCAATTAAAAGTTGTAAATGACGTAGCAGAGCGTGGAGTGGCTTTGGTATCAGAATACAATCAATGCTTGACAAAAAACGAAGACCAATTTCAATATTTAATGCAGGTTGTTAGGGAACATCGATCAAAATATCCTAACTGCAATAAAAAAAGATTTTTATAACTAAGGGCTTAGAAATAATGTTCTTCAATGTAATATTTAGGTATTAATACTGTATTAAGAAATGAAATTTCGTATAATGGTTTTAATAAATAAAATAAAAAATTTACTTAACAAAAACTTATATTTTATGAAATGAATAATTTTATCACAAAATGCACTCAATATGCACGAGTTCTGTGGTATACATATTGTCACGAATATTACCATCACCAAGTTATCCCATCGCTAAGGCGATGCTAAGGCCATGCCAAGCAGTATTTACGTTAATAATCAAATCAAGTATACACATATATAAGGCAGCCCAGAGAGATGTCACACACAGATGCATTTACTTATACGCCTATGTGCGCGCGAGAGACTGTAAACTACAAACATTCACATCAATAATTCAATCTTTATGTATCTACATAAACGAATAAATAATTGCGTCTACACATATGTACGTATACGAGCAGCGGAGCGGCAATGCACAAACACATGCATATATCTTATCTCAGTGGTCACAAGAGAGGGCAATAATTTGTGAATGTAGTTGTGGCTGGCGATTTTGTAGCCGAAACAACTAGTAAGTTCTGGAAATCGAAGAGCCTAGAAGTATGCAGCGTAAACTATAAAAGCGGGGCAAGCGAGTAAGAAGGAATTCAGTTTGATTTGAGATTTCGATTAAGCGCTATCTAGCGAGCTATAGCAGAATTATTTTGAATAGTAGAGTTTCATTTGAGCTATCAATCAGTTTGGTTATTAAGCTTGCTATTCGTTGCAAAGTATAAGTGTTATTGTGAAGTACTGTAATAAAGGCCATTTTTCAATTATTCAATATTGGAGTTATTTATTCAACAGTTTAGCGATACGAACTTAGCAGAGGGTTGCAAATAAGAGGATTTGCAAGCAATTTCATTACAATTGGTGTCAGAAGAGGAATTGTTGAATAAATTCCAGAGGACAACAAGGACATGGCAAAGTTCAGTGAATTGAAGATCCAGCAACTAAAGAAGGAGTTGGAGAGCCGTGGATTGAATACAAGCGGCGTTAAACTTGAACTTCAGGCACGGCTACGAGAGGCAATGGAAGCGGAAGGAATTGATGTGGAAGAGTATGACTTTCATCTTGATGGCGAGGAAGTAACAAAAATTGAAGAGAAAAACGAAACATCGCAGACAGTTACGAGCACAGACTTGAACATGATTTTGGCTGCAATATCTGCTCAAACATCGACAATGTCATCACAGATGGAATCCCAA
The DNA here is from genome assembly GCF_040869045.1 of Eurosta solidaginis. Classification (NCBI taxonomy): domain Eukaryota; kingdom Metazoa; phylum Arthropoda; class Insecta; order Diptera; family Tephritidae; genus Eurosta; species Eurosta solidaginis. The sequence goes on from NC_090324.1 coordinate 141,721,022, forward strand.
GAGACACGAATAACATCGAAAATTGAAGCACAAGAAACGCGTATGTCAGAAATGTCGACACAGATTACATCGAAGATTGAAGCACAAGAAACGCGTATGGCAGAAATGTCGTCGCAAATGTCATCTCAACTGGAAGAACAGAAAACATATATGGCATCGCAACTGGAAGAACAGAGGACATATATGATATCTCAGTTGGCTCAGCAGTTGAAAGCGCAAGAGGATCGCATATCATCGCAGTTGGAGGGTTTTAGTGAACGACAAGATAAAATGGAAGCTGAGATGGATGCTTTGAAAGATCGGATTCAGCAGTTACAATTAAATCGTCCAGCAGTTTCAGCGAGTAATCCAAAGGTAAAAACACCATCCTTTGACGGTTCTGTTCCTTTCCAGGTCTTTAAGCTACAGTTTGAGAAGACCGCAGCCGTGAACAACTGGAATGTGGAAGATAAAGTTGCCGCACTCTTCGTAGCATTGAAAGGACCAGCTGCCGAAATCTTACAGACTATTCCAGAGTACGAACGGAACAGTTATGACGCATTGATGGTTGCTGTAGAACGGCGATACGGAAGCGAACACAGGAAACAGATATTTCGAATAGAATTGCAAAACCGCTACCAAAAAGCTAACGAGACTTTGCAGGAGTTTGCTTCGGACATTGAAAGATTGGCTCATCTTGCAAATGCGGATGCACCCGTGGAATACACGGAAAGAGTGAAGATTCAGAGCTTTATAAATGGCATACGGGACGTCGAAACGAAGCGAGCCACATACGCGAACCCAAAGCAAACATTTTCTGAAACGGTATCCCATGCATTGACCCAGGAAACGGCGTCATTATTGAGTAAACCAGCATACAAAGCTCATCGTGTGGAAGTAGAAAGGCCGGAGTGGGTAGATACAATTTTGGAAGCTCTGAAGGGATCACAACAGAAAAATGCCGGAGTAATGAAATGTTTCAAGTGCGGTAACCCAGGTCACATTGCACGTCATTGCAGTAGCAATTCCAATAGTTCCAACAATGTGGGTGGCCGTAAACGCAGAGCTGAAGGAGACGAGCAAATCTCCAAATCCACTCAATCGTTAAACTAAAGCGAGTCAGCCGCAAGGGGCGACAGCTGGCTCCCTCAATTGAATGCCACATAATCTCTATCTCGCAAATTGGAAGAAGGTCAAGCAATCTTACTGTTGGAGGACATGTGGACGGAAAGGAACGGTTACTGACTGTAGATACGGGTGCATCTCATTCCATCATTCGAGCGGATTTAGTCAACAAGAAGATAAGACCATTGCTTGGAGCAAGATTACGTACAGCCACGGGAGAGGACACCCAGGTAATTGGAGAAGTAGAATGTGAAGTAGCAATTGGGAACGTCACGGTACTTCACAATTTTATAGTGGCAGGTATTGTTGATGAAATCATAATTGGAGTGGACTTCTTAATAAACCAAGGCATCAAGATCGATATGCAAAGCAAGACGATGCGATATAAGAACATGGATGTGCCACTTAATTTCGGCTACGAGAGAGGCTACAGCAGTAAACGAGTGCTGGTGAAAGAGAGTCAGCAAATACCACCAAAATCAGAAGCAGTCATCTGGGCAAAGGTAGATGGAGATTGTGGGACAAACAAATTGTGGGTTGTCGAAGCAGCAAATAAATCAGCACTGAACATACTTGTAGGAAAAACCCTGGCTATGACAAAACTAGATGGACGTATTCCGGTAAGAGTACTCAATGAGTTCAAGTCACCATTCAGTTTGACCAAAGGAGCTATTTTGGGAAGATGCCAAGAGGCCGAAGTAGTTATTAACTGTGAACAGCTCCAGGAATACGTTTCATCTATTAATACTGATCTTTCAAATGATATCACGGCATGGACGCATGGGCTAGAGGACCCCTATCAGAGTAAGGCAAAACAACTGCTCCTAAAGTACGCGAACATATTTGACCAGGATGATTCTAAACCAGGCCGCACCAACGTTGTGAAACACCAAATTGACACTGGAGATGCGAGGCCGATCCGTCAAGCTCAACGTAGTGTTCCACTGGCGAAGCGGGAAGTTGTGAGTCAAATCATTCAAGAAATGAGCGACAGCGGCGTCATCGAACCATCAGCTAGTCCATGGAGCTCACCGGTAGTACTTGTAAAAAAGAAGGATGGAAAAATGAGGTTTTGCGTGGACTACCGGAAGTTGAATGACGTAACGAAAAAGGATAGCTACCCATTGCCAAGAATTGACGACACTCTGGACTCGCTATGTGGTACGAAATGGTTTTCCACGCTGGACTTGAAAAGCGGCTACTGGCAAGTGGAGGTGAAGGAGGAAGATAAAGAGAAAACAGCCTTCAGTGTCGGTGATGGTCTTTGGCAATTTACAGTGATGCCTTTTGGACTTTGTAATGCACCAGCTACTTTTGAGAGACTCATGGACCAGGTACTGAAAGGATTACATTGGAAAACATGCTTGGTGTACCTGGACGACATCATCGTATTGGGCAAGAACTTTGATGAACATCTTAAGAACTTGGAGGAAATTTTCCAGAGAATAGCTGGCGCTGGTCTGAAGTTAAGTCCCAAAAAGTGTGCGCTGTTTAAAAAGGAAGTCAATTATTTGGGTCACAAGGTAACGACAGAGGGCATCTGCACTGCGAACGAAAAAATAGAGGCTGCAAAGGATTGGCCAAGACCACAGAACCTACATGAATTGAGAAGTTTTCTTGGGCTGTTCACATATTACCGCCGATTTGTACCAAATTTTTCCAGCGTAGCCTATAGCCTCCATGAGCTTACAAGAAAAAACAAAGCTTTTGAATGGAAGAAGGAGCAAGAAGTGGCTTTCCAAACATTGAAGGAGCGTTTGTGCACTGCCCCAATGTTAGCATATCCGATTCCAGGAGCAACATTTATTCTGGATACAGATGCGAGTGGATATGCTATAGGAGGCGTTTTATCACAACTGGTCGATGGACAGGAGAAGGTAGTTGCATATTACAGCCGTTCGATTGGAAAACCAGAGAGGAACTACTGTGTTACGCGGAGAGAGCTGTTGGCATTGGTAGACTGCATTAAACATTTTCAGAAATACCTCTACGGCCAGCGATTCCGTATCAGGACAGATCACGCAGCGTTGAAATGGCTTCTGCATTTCCGTAATCCGGAAGGACAATTGGCACGGTGGATCGAGCGACTACAAAGCTACGACTTTTCCATTGAGCATCGAAAAGGTAGTACCCATGGAAATGCTGATGCAATGTCACGAAGACCATGTAGTTTGGAATGCAAGCACTGTTCAAAAGCCGAGGCTAAAGAAGACATTATAGATGTCCGGCTAATGAATATAACATGTACAGATGAATGGGACAAGGAACAGCTAAGAAAGTGCCTGCTAGAAGACGCAGATCTGTCACGTGTTATGCAAGGGCTCGAACGAAATGAAAGACCAAACAGAGAAGAGATGTCAGCAGAGAGTCCCATTGCGAAGTCATATTGGGCACAGTGGAACAGTTTAGAATTGATATCCGGTTGCCTTCATCGACTATGGGAGAGTGAGGATGGTAAATACAAGAATAATCTGATAGTTGTTCCCAGAAAGAGGATTCCTGACGTGCTCAGCGAGCTGCATAATGGTCCAAGTGGAGGTCATCTTGGAATCACGAAGACGCTCGAGAAGATTAAACAGAGATTCTATTGGGTTGGTTGCCGTCAGTCGGTCACTGAGTGGATTGCGAACTGCGAGGTTTGCAGCAGAGCGAAAGGGCCCAGAACACGAAGTCATGGCCAGATGAAGCAATATAACTCAGGTGCGCCATTTGAAAGGATCGCCATGGATGTCGCAGGTCCATTTCCTACTAGTAAGCGCGGAAACAAATACGTACTGGTGGTTATGGATTATTTCAGTAAATGGCCAGAGGTATACCCAATCTCAAATCAAGAAGCAGAAACAGTAGCAGAAGTGGTTAAAAACGAATGGGTTGCAAGGTGTGGTGTACCAATGGAGTTACATTCTGACAAAGGCAGGAATTTCGAATCAGCTGTGTTCCAGGAAATGCGTAAGTCATTGGGCATTCTAAAAACACGGACAACTGCATTGCATCCTCAATCCGATGGTATGGTAGAACGATTCAATAGAACATTGGAGGAGCACTTAAGGAAAGTAGTAGACAAGTACCATAAAGAATGGGATACCCGCATACTATTATTCTTGATGGCTTACCGATCAGCAGTGCATGAGACAACGGGCCAAACCCCTGCAAAAGTAATTTTTGGCAATGACCTTAGACTGCCAGCTGATTTGAAGTTTGGGATAGATGCCAATGCGGAGAGAAATGCCAGGAAATCCACTAGTGATTTGGAAGAAGAGCTAAGAGAAATACATGATCTTATAAGGCAAAGAACAAAGATTATGAGTGACAAGACGAAAGCCAAATACGATAAAGCAATTAATTCAGAAGGTTTTCAGGAAGGAGATTTGGTGCTGTTATACAACCCACTACGTAAAAAAGGTTTGTCCCCGAAATTGCAGTGTAATTGGGAAGGCCCATACAAAGTTGTAAAACGGATCAACGATGTAGTGTACCACATACAAACCATCGGTAAACCACGAACCAAAATGAAAGTGGTCCATTTGGAAAGGCTGGCAATGTTTAGATCGAGAGATTTGTCTGATCGGGACGATCAGACTTAGGTGGAGGGCAGTGTCACGGATATTACCATCACTAAGTTATCCCATCACTAAGGCGATGCTAAGGCCATGCCAAGCAGTATTTACGTTAATAATCAAATCAAGTATACACATATATAAGGCAGCCCAGAGAGATGTCACACACAGATGCATTTACTTATACGCCTATGTGCGCGCGAGAGACTGTAAACTACAAACATTCACATCAATAATTCAATCTTTATGTATCTACATAAACGAATAAATAATTGCGTCTACACATATGTACGCATACGAGCAGCGGAGCGGCAATGCACAAACACATGAATATATCTTATCTCAGAGGTCACAAGAGAGGGCAATAATTTGTGAACGTAGTTGTGGCTGGCGATTTTGTAGCCGAAACAACTAGTAAGTTCTGGAAATCGAAGAGCCTAGAAGTATGCAGCGTAAAGTATAAAAGCGGGGCAAGCGAGTAAGAAGGAATTCAGTTTGATTTGAGATTTCGATTAAGCGCTATCTAGCGAGCTATAGCAGAATTATTTTGAATAGTATAGTTTCATTTGAGCTATCAATCAGTTTGGTTATTAAGCTTGCTATTCGTTGCAAAGTATAAGTGTTATTGTGAAGTACTGTAATAAAGGCCATTTTTCAATTATTCAATATTGGAGTTATTTATTCAACAGTTTAGCGATACGAACTTAGCAGAGGGTTGCAAATAAGAGGATTTGCAAGCAATTTCGTTACAATATGTATATTTTCAATTGTGTTGAGTAAAATGAAAAGAAAAGATGTAGCTACCTGCTAACTATCTAATCCTTTATTTAAGAAGATCTACTTGAATCGCTATTAACGAGCGTTAGGTACGTGTATGAATGTATGCATGTGCGGTGGCACATTTATGTATTCGTAAAGAATCTCAGGCAGGCGTAAATACATAATAATATTAAATACATTAAATCTTCTCTAGGATACTTGCAAAACTGGTTATTTTCGGTTCTTGTTGTTTTTGCAAACCACATATGGGCAGCAATGTAGGCAACTACAAAATGTTAACATCCAAATTCTGCAATTTTAATGCCGATTTTAAATGTTCCCTAAGTAACCGTGAATATCTTTTTTATGGTTTGGTAATTGAAAAAAATGCATTTTACCATTTTTGTAGGTCGTGAAATTTTCCATTTAAATATCTAAAATTCGTTACTTAATATTTTGCTGTTTTTGAGCTACATTTTTTGTAGAGCTTTCAATTCCCTGCAAAAACTGGGGTAAAAGTTGGCTGTACGATATTTTGGTGAGAAGATGTATTCATTTACATAAAAGCTTTTCACGAAAACAAAAAACGTCGATGAGGCACGCTTTCCCATTAACAGAAAAAACTCATATTTGGTCATTATACTCCATTTAGGGTCAGGAATTCGAAAATCTGTGTACCCTTTGAAAAAAACGAAAATCGATTTTTTTGGCCCATCCTAGTATACAGACTGAAAAGGAGAAAGAAAGTTTTAACTATTGGCATGTAAGTAGATTTGTTCAGACATAAGAGACTGAAATACTTTAAACATGGCCGGTAAAACACTAATAAGGCGAAAATCACTTGTACTACAAGCAATTTACTTTTAGCAACAGGAAGCACAGTTGATACTTCCATACATCAGGGAAGCAAGCAGTAGCGAAGCAGTGGTTAATGATATGCGTTAGTGTAGACAGAATAAGCGGAAGAATAGTTTTAACAAATGTTATGGGAATTCCATCTGCACCAACTGCATTCAACCGTATTGTAGGAACAGATTTTGCAATATCCAGCTAAGAGACAGCATTAAACTCAAACATATGGCCAACATAGTCAGAAGGATGCGAATAATTCTAATCAGGAGGGGATGAACTTGAGGAAGGGGAACGGTTGACAAAAGCTTCGTTGAGATTATCTGGCTGCACGAACCATTCTGAGTGGTCTCCAACATGTATCCGAAGATTTTTCAAATTTAGCCACAACACATAGGACGGTAGTGAAGAATACAACTCTTAATAGAAGTACTTTCGTTTTTATTGCCTATCGACCAATGCCGCTTCATTCCATGCAGCTTTAAAAGCATTGAATTTTTCTTCCGTTCGGGTTTTCCGCACAGCGCAATAGAACTTGTTTCGCTTTTTAATCGAATGGATGACTACTGGGTTAAACCATGGACGTGAAGGGGTCTTGCATTCATTAGTGTGAGTTGGGCCATGAGCTATAAAAGCTTGGTAGACATCCTCTACCAGCCTTTCAAATCAGCAGATAATCACGTCATGGTCAGACATAAACGAAAACTGGTCCAATTTTAAAAACAATATTAATGTAAGATTCAAAAATATAGTCAATAAGATTTGGATAACAGATATTTCCATACTTCGTCGGAACATTTACTTTTACATTTACAAGAGAGATACCAACACTGGTGCAATGTACCAATCTGTAAAAAGCAAGCTAAAATTGAAGTCGTCACAAAACTATTATACTATTATAGTCCACGGCGTAAGCGGAAAAAATTCACTAACGTTGCAGTATTAATTCCGGCTATAGATACAGGACAGAAATACTTCGGACGCAGAGGAAGACAATTCATCAAACAAAAATTCAATATTGGTACCAACTGAACAAGAAACTAGCCTAATCTTTAAAAATTGTTTACAATATATAGCGACTCCACTACCTCTTCTGTTAATTCTATTATTTCTAAAAAGGGTATTATTATTGATTTCGAAATGAGTGACATCACAACAGTACCAAGTTTCGCAAACACAAATCACATCAACAGACGAAAATTCAGAAGTACTTCTCACAATGCCCATTTCCTCATTGTTAAGGCTACGTGCATTGAAATGCCAACATTGAGCGAACAATCATCAACACTGTTCTGCTATTTTTTGTTAACTAAGTCAATTAAGCGTAAGAAAAGCAACTTTAAGAAAACGAATTCTACAAGAGGAACAATAAACAATTTGAGAGTTGCAGCATTTACAATAATACAGCAACAAACAAAAGAGCATAACAATAAACTAAAAAATAAAATTAAAGAAAAAAAAACTTTTTTAAAAATAAGCTTTTATTATTTTGGTTAATAAAATTAACTAAAAAGTAAACAATAAATTGACTCTAAAAAAATATAACACTTTATAAGTTCATTGTAAGCTTAAACGATAATTAGACTTTTTCGTCTGCGACAAAAAAATTCTATATTGTACATAATTATATATTTTTAACATTAAAACTTTACACCTAATTTATTAAATCTTACAGTTTATATCACAGTCCTAATTGTTCTAATAAAAAACGTGTTAAATTTTGATGGTATAATTAAGAACATTTAGGATCTCATTTTCTTGCTATCGCAATGTAACACGCTTTTATTAGAACAATTAGGACTGTGATATAAACTGTAAGATTTAATAATTTAATGGTAGCTCATTGACGAAATTACTCCAAGCGAATTTTTGACGCTTCTTAGTAGTGAGTGCGTAGTACATTTTACTTGCGCTATTGAGTGAAACGACTTTTGTGTGTCAGGAACGAGTTTGGTGTTATTGGCGCTACTGGCAATGATGACACTGAGCTGTTGACGGTAGCGCTGGTAGTTCAGATTTTGAATCAGAGAAAGAATTGATGACCCGTGTGAATTATTATGGCTTTGGCCTTGTAAATTATTATGGTGTATTTGTATATTTTAGATATAATGCACAATTAATATTTGTGTGTTTGAGCGGCCAAATAATAACAGTAGTATTGCTAAAGTGCTGCTTAGTTGATGGAATGTCGCTAATTTCCTAGCGATGATCAGCAGATTGTCAATATTTCGTTCAACGGACGCGCGAAATTGCCACATCTGCTCAAATTTTCCAAGATTTTCCATTCTTGATTTAACTTAAGCTGTTATGCCAATATTTTTCAGCCAGCTTTTTTCAAATAGGTAATTTTTCCAAAAGCAAAATAAATTACAGAAAAGATTACAGAGTTAAACAGCCTTAAAAATTCAGCTATGTTGGTAATACACAGAAATACAACAGAGGGTTGTGTCACCGCTTTTCGCAAGTGTTGAGATTCACCACGCGTGACACGCGTGATTCACCACTTCCAAATATCACAATCCACGGATAGGTACCGGCGGGTTTGTATGGGACTTAGGCTGTTATGCCAAAGTAAATACAAATCTTTACCGATAACTGTGTTATCGATTAATTTATCGAATTATAACAAAGTAATATTGCATTGTCATCGGAGTTATACATGTGTGCAAAATTTCAGCTCAATCGGACACCGGGAAGTGTATCAAATTTAACTTGCAAGATTCCATTACAGACAACAAAAGTGAAACTAAATAAAAGCTTATAATAAGCTAACGAAATGGCATCAGGTCATCTTCACACATTTCCTCTGACCTTTCGCATAGCTAATAATTTGCCCTTCTGAGTTTTACGGCCTGTTGCAGTAGTCGCCTATTTTCTTGATTAAGACTCTCATAAATATCAATAACAAGCGAGCATAGAGAGATCGTAGTTTTCATTCGCTGACGGTGATCGCGAAAGGCATGTAAGTGCGATTACCATAAAGCGGTGATTGGAATTTGATTATAATGGCACTGTTGGGGCTTTCCGATATTTCCTCGTTGTGAATATGTCACGAATTTTAGGCGCCAAGAAGTCAATATGCATGCGTACCGGTTGCTTTGTTTATTTTTGGTTTCCTTTTTTCTTGAGATTGATTTTTAAATGTTATGTTGCGCAAAAACATCAACAAAAAATCATAGCCGACCAGAAGAGAGAACAGTTATTTCGACACTATCCCGGAGAATTACAAAAACAAAATACAAGGAATGCGTGGGTGTGTGTCACCTTACCGTCACCTTGTTGTTGCCTACTTCATGTAGTTGCTTTCTATGCAACTCGCTGATATAGGGTAGATGCACTAGTAACCGGACACTCCCCAATAACCGGAAATTTTTCATTTTAATCGTTTGAAATAAGCAAACCGTTGACTTATTTTAAAATTCGAAAAATTCATTGGAAGAAGCCACTCATTTATAACGGTTTCACAATTTTCCTTTTGCTTTGTTTTAAAAAAAAGCTTTGTTGTTTCACTTTTAGTTTACGTGTGTTAAGTGAAGTGTTAAGACGTGCTACTTTTCAATTTTTTTGCTAGTTGTACTTAAATTTTATCAGGTGAGTTTTTACTAATAATTTGGCGACAAAAGTGTTTCAAATGACTGTTATTCTATAAATAATTGATAGAAATACGTGGTAGCAGTTTAAAATTAGTGAAAATATGTATATATTTTTGCAAAAGCACCTGTCCGGATACTGGAATAAAAATAATAGTGTTTTCTAGAATCCGGACAAAGTGTCCGGTTACTAGAAATAGGTAACAACCGCACAATTCTAGATGCGGACATGCTGTTATTTAGCCCTTTTTTTTATAATATTTGTTTATATTAAAAATAATTATAGTATGTGTGATAATACGAATTGGATTGGGCGAGATTAAGCGAAGGCGAAAGGTGCACATGATCGACAAAGCAGGAAAGGCGTGGATTCAAGCGCGGGGCTGTAAAGTGTCGAAGATTATGTGTAGGTCTTACAACCTTAGACTAACAAAGTTGCTTCTATTATTAAAAAGAAGACTGTAGACTCATGACAGTTATTCTGACTAAACACTGTCACAAGCCTTTTAAATAGGCTTGGTCAGTGATAGCAGATGTATGAAGTGCGGGTTGGAGGAGGAAACGATCGAGCACGTTCTGTGCTCGTGCCCTGCGCTTACCAGGCTAAGATTCCAGCTATTAGGAGTGATACAGCTGTCAGATCTAGAAGCAGCAAGTGGCTTAAGTCCTAGGAAGCTTCTAGTATTTGCCTAGAGGACGGAGTTGTTTTATAACATAGGTCCTGGTTTTTGATAGGGTTTTTTAGTTTGGTAGTTAAAACAAACTTCTGGTAACACTACGGACTCATTCAGTCTATGTGAGGTCCTCGTGGACCGGCAAGCTCAACCTAACCTCACCTATGTGTGATAATCCCTAATCCAGGGAGTTATGCCTACCGTGCCTATTGGACGATTTGCAGCCAGGTGATATATTCGGCTGTATTTGAACGGAGCCTTCCCGATACCGGGCCGCCTCGGGAAGTAATGATGGCCTTACCACAGCAAGCGGCGCTGTTGTGGCGGACGGTTTTTATCCCCATTTTTAACACTATACCGCTGAGCCCGCCTTATGGGCAGGTGGTCGTACGACCAAGATAAACTCAAAAACTTTAAGAGAAAGTAAGGATGCGAAGGAAAAAGCGATGGCGTTGCAAGCCGGGAAAGGGGAAATCGCTATCAGCGATGGCTCGGTTGCGGATAGCGATGATAGTGTGCAGTGAGTGTGCTCGGTAAAGGATCAGCATACTAGCGCGGACAAAGAATTAAGGTTAGAACGGGAACGACGAGATAGGGAGCTTAAGATAACCCTCTCAAAATATCGGGCTGCATTGCTACGAACAACCCCCAATTTTGCAACCGCATCGAAGAGGAAGAAGCCCCTAGAGTCAAGAGGCAGCGATCGGCTGAACCTGACAAGCATGCTTTTAAGAGGCATAAGGGGGTGGGTAAACGCTCCAGTCCAAGAACCAAGAGGCGAATTAGCCTGAATGACAGGAACCAAACCTCAAAATCTGCAAAGCGGGTCGAAGAGGGAAATATAAGTACTGGAAAGCCATGTACCTCAAAAGCTGTAATACAGGAAGAGGAAGACAATAATGGCTTGAGAAGGCACAAGGGAGATGTCAGTCAGACTCCAGCTTAATCTTAAATACTAAAGGGAGCTAACGCTGAGACTCCGGTTTCCACCCTGAGGAAGATGAGCGAAGTTGCGAAGCAATCTCCGACTGACATTTGTATAATGTTTAATTACTACGTAGGTATGTTTTCAGCTAAAATGTATTGAAATTAATGAAATATTTATATTTTTTTTTATTTATTGGAGTTTTGTGTGTTTCTTTTTTATCTAAGTATATTTTAACTGGAAATGAAAGAATGTGTTCGTTTGTTTTTCTTAATGTTTAAATAATAAGTACCTATGCAAGTCAATGAAATTAATGAAGAATGTGCAAAAGTTTATTTTTTGTTGTTGTATTTATTTATTTATTTGGTTTAAATATTAAATAAAAGTAAAAATAACGTTATAATACATTGTAAAACATTACAAAAAAATTATTTTTATTTTAGATCATACGCGTTCGGTAACTGGAATTTTGCTGTCCGGTTTCTGAAAAACTGTCCGGTTACTGGCAAATTCTGACTTGTTACAAAACAATAATTTTTACAAAAAAATAGAGAGTTTTCTATCGAAATTTCAAAGTTTTTTAATATCACTTATAAAATGTAACCAAGAAGAGTTCAAAAGCAAAAAAAAAGTTATGTGTCCGGTTACTGGTACATCTATCCTACCTAGCGTTTTATTTCCACCACCTTGAAAAAAAAAGCGCATAGTATTTTTAAAATGGCTTTCTGAATCTTTGACATATATGCGCTTATTTCGAAATGGTGCTCTTGCTTGCTAATGATTTCAATCCAGCGACTTTACCTAAAATACAAATTATAGTATTTTTCGGACTCTGAATTTCTTAAGGAACATGAAATGCCGTCAATAAGTCGCTTTTTAAAGTCTACCTAATGGTGTTGTGGTAGCACACTCCGCCTACAACACCGATGATTGGTGCAAGTCGCGCACAAAGAAGCATTAAATATTTAGAAACAAGTTTTTTCAATTAGATAGAAGTTTTTCTAAGCGGGGTTGGCAGTGATTTGGCAAAGACTTCGAGTGTATTTTGGCCATGAAAAGCTTCGCTGTGAAATATCATCTGCTTTGCAGATGCCGGTCGGAGTCGGAGTAAAATATATATGTTCAACCAATTTGTAGAAAATATTAAAAGAGCAAGACAAAAATTGGAAGAGAAGCTAAATTCTAAATTCTCCCCGGAGTTATATCGCGCCTTGCATTTATTAATTTTCATTCAATCTTAATTTAGTGTGGACACATATTTATACGAAAACATAAAAACCTTCAGTAGAATTAGTTGGTCAATTTAGAATGTAAGAATATTTTATGAAAATTTCCTATGCTTCTTAATTTTTTTTACTTATCTTATTTTTAAAGTTATCCTGAAGATGTACATTTTACATATCTTTTTTTAAATATGTTATTGTTATTTTGAATAGAAAAAATTACGAAGTTCAAGTTCTATTTATTTCTGAATTCATTTTAATCCTTGATTCATAAAAGGTCATCCATAATAACACTGTGCACTTTCGAAAGTTTAGTTTTCGAAATCTAAAGAATATATTAATCCCTGTTTTAATCACCATACAAAATCAGGAAAACCCCGGGTTCCAAAATTATATTATATACCAGCCTTTACCCGCGGCCCGTCCGCAAGGAGAAAATACAATATATGGGCTGTTCACGGTAGCCTGCTTATCAAGTTATCTGTTTAAAAATTATTTTTGTCAATGTATTTTATTTTTGTAATAGAGTAAAAAAAAATAACCAAATGAGCTGATAACCTGAAAGGCGCGCTTACGTCAATAGTACAATAGAGTTTTTTCGAATTAAAAAATAGATTGTGTTTTTAAGTTAAATTAGTTGATATGACAAGGGTGAAGGAATTACTATTCATAGAACAAAGGAGTGAAAATACAATTAACTAAAACCAAAAGGCATGAACTACCGGTTTCGACGAGTCCTTACATGAACCCGGAATGGTCCCAAAATGATACTAAAATAGTCCCAAAACATCACGACGGGATCCCGACCAAATCCCGAAAACTATCCAGAAATGATCTCTGAGGAGTCCCCAAATGGTTCCGAAATGACCCTGACGGAATCCCGAAATCCATCCAGAAATGATGCCGGAAAGGTCCCCAACTGATCCCGAAAAAGTCCCGAAATTACCTTGAAAAGTCCCGAAAACCATACAGTAATGATCCCGAAAAAGTCCCGAAATTACTCTGACGGGTCCCGAAAACCATACAGTAATGATCCCGAAATAGTCCCGAAAAATTCCCGAAATGACCCTGACGGGATCCCGGACGGATCCTGAGGTGATCTCAGAAGGGTGCCCAAATGATCTTGAAATAGTGCAGAAAGTCACGAAATGACCCAGTTGGGATCGCGGATGGATTCCGAAAACCATCCAGAAATGACCCCGGAAAGATCTCAAAATTATCCCGGATGCATTCCAGAAACCATTCAGATATGATCCCTAAAGAGTCCCCAAATGATCCCGAAATGACTCTGACGGGATCCCACATTGATCGGGAAAACCATCCAGAACTGATGCCTGCAGGCTCCCCAAATGAACCCGAAATAATCCAGAAGAAGTCACGAAATTACGCCGACGGGACTCCGTAAATGGTCCAGAAAGAATCCCTGGGTTTCCCCAAATGATACCGAAATAGTTCCGAACAAGTCCCGAAATGACCCCAACGGGATCCCAAAAACCATCCAGTAATGATCCCGGAAGAATTCCCAAAGGATTCCGAAATACTCCCGAAAAAGTCCCGGACGGATCTCGAAAACTATTCAGAAATGCTCCCGGAAGGATACCCTAAATGTCCCAAAATAACCCCGACGGGATCCCAGATGGATCCCGAAAACTCTCCGGAAATGATCGCGAAAAGTCCCGAAATAACATTGACGGGATCCCGGACGGATCGCGAAAATGATCCACAAATGGTGCCAGAAGGGTCCCAAAATCATCCCGAAATAGTCCCGAAATTACCCTAACGGGATCCTGAAAACCAACAAGAAATGATCCCTGAAGGATCCCCAAATGATCCTAAAATAGTCCCGAAATAACCCTGAGGGGACACCGAAAGTCATCGAGAAATGATATCGGAACGATACCCAAATGATCCGGGAATAGCCTCGAAAAAGTCCCGAAATACCTCCGGACGTATCCCAAAAATCATTCAGAAATTATCCCGGAAGGGTACTAAAATGATCCCGAAATAGTCCCGAAAAGGTCCTGAAATAAACCCGACGGGATGCCGGACGCATCCAGAAATGATCCCGTAAAAGTCCCGAAATGACCCTGACATAGTCCAGAAAAAGTCCCGAAATTACCCCGATGGGATACCGAACGGATCCCGAAAACTACTCTGAAATGATCCCGGAAGGCTCCGAAAATGATGCCGAAATAGTCCCGAAAAAGTCCCCATATGACCCCGCCGTGATCCCGCACGGATCCCGAAAACTATACAGAAATGATCCCGCAAGGGTCCCAAAATGATCCCGAAATAATCCCGACGGGATGAATGACGAATACCGAAAACCATCCAGTGTCACTGCTCACTTTGTAAGCCCTCGACTTATTTGACCTATTGAATTTGTAATATTGGTGAAGGTCAGTAAACGTAAAGTTATAATGCCTAAAAATTATTAAAAAGTAATTATTGGAAGGGTCGTGGAAAGAAATTTCGCCAGTGGACTATTGTCCATCTGTGTCCCTGAACAATTGTGGTGTGTCGCAAACTCGGCAACGGAGTGGAGGCACCACAATTGCGTTTGGGTTAAATTTAAAAAGAAAAGAAAAGGAGGCGAGAGAGATTTCTCGTTATAATAATGATTTTATTTGAAGTGAAAATTAAAATTAGTACAATAATTTACCTTCGTAATAAAATGTGGTGGGGCTCCTCGGACAGTGTTAGCTCTGGTTCGCTCAACGATCGCTGGAAAAGTAGACGGTTGCCTTGTCGAGGACAACCGTTGAACCGCGGAAAAAGTCTCCGGTTTTAAGGGGAAGCTTCCCCACATAGTTGTACCGGCATGCATGTATATGTGTACGGGCAACATAACCCTACCTATGTACACATATACATGCAGGTGGGCGAACTAGGCGTCGATAATATGGTGCTATTAGGGTGGCGCAAATTAATGAGAATTTAGGCGTCGGGCCTAAACATGCCGGCCCCCTTGCGATACGCAACAGCCCAGACTCCGCCCGAGCGTCCCCGACCACGATTTGTCTTAAAACTAGATTCTAAAATTAAATGGTGCGCGCCGGATGGCGCGACGGCATCCTCCTTTCCTTCGCCGTGACCTAGAGCTAGGACGATAGAAAAAAAATTAATGGAAACCGTAACATATATTTCTTGCCATTTATATAAAACTTCATTTATTTCGGGAAAATACAATATACATGTATAAGCTTATCATCAGCTAACTAACTCTAAATAGCCATTGAGGTATATCAGATCGGGTGGGTCCCGGAGAGTACCCACCCGAAGATCGTGCTTTGCGCGAGCAGCGATCCGAAGGATGGTGGCAATGTGCCCGACGTCATGATTTCGGCGTAGACGTCGCCGCCTAGGACGAGGCGAATTGGGGTGGACGCATAAAAGTGGGGGTCCGCAAGAAGGATGTGCTCGTAAGGAGCCGCGACGCTGGGGTCGACGTTGTACGTTGGACAGACGCCCCTGAACTCGTGGACGCAGACTGCGTGAGTCGTCACCGTCTTACTCTGCCCATGTTTGCCTCTAAAACGAATAAAACAGCCGGTTTCGCCGTCGGCGTTGGTTGTCGGCAGTGCTAACTCTCGCGCCAGCCTGCGGTCGATCGTTGTGCGGGAGGAACATGCGTCTATGAGTGCACGAATGAGGTGCAGACGCCCTCCGGCTTCCACCTTCACGATCGCAGTCGGCGCCAGAGCAGCCATGGGCCGAAGAGTTGGGCCGGCTGAGGCGCGGGCCGGAATGACCCCGTTCCGGAAGGAACTGTGTTGGGGTAGCTGGCGCGGCCGAGTGGCCAGTCTACCGTCTCGATGGTCTTCCTTCACGTGTCGTATCTCGTGTAACTGGCGCGGCCGAGGGGCCAGTCTACGATCGCGCGTTGGTCGATGTGCTTGCGTTCGTTGTTGCGTAGGTGGGCGGAACGGCCGTGATTCCGCTCCACTTTTTGCTCGTCGCTCGTGTGCTAATAGGGGTCGGAACGGCCGTGGGTCCGATCCCCTAGTGTCGGAATTTACTATATGGGAGCCCGCTCCACTCCCGGATGGCAGTTGTGGTTCTTCTGCAAAGGCCGACTCGGACGCGTGGAGAGACAGCGCCTCATCCATCATCCCGTCGTCCACCTCTTCCATCGTAGGCATCTGCTCATAACCTTCTCCCTCTTCTTCCATGACTAGCTGGTACCAGCTCTTCGGCGGCTCTGGCTCGGACGACAAGTCCTCCATGGAAATGTGCAGCGTGGTATGATGATTGCTACCACATCTTCGGCACCTTCCTTTGCTAGTGCAGTCTTTGGCACGATGTACCATTGAAAGGCAGTTTTGGCAGTACTTGGCCTTTATAATTTCGCGCAGTCGTTGCAGCGGCGACTTCGCGCGGTAGATCGGGCATGACTTGATTGGGTGTTTCGCGTCGCATAAGTGGCACGTGGGTAACGAGCGGCCTGGCGCTCAGTCCTCCTTCTTAGCGAAGCGTAACGAGTCATTCTATTGAGAGTATGGAAGAAAATAAAGGAAACTCGTTGAGTTGTTATGACTGTGTCACGCTTTCGGTGGCGAGTAAGCCCCAATTCTATTATCGGCGCTTTTGAAATTTCGCGCGTGAGTAGGGTGAAAACATGTCTAAAAGCCTACGAGAATATATTCATCTCGCGTACGTTATGTGCGTTGCTTCTTTCCCCGCACGTTATGTGCCTGGGTCATTAGTGCCTTATTCTGTTTAATTTTGTGTCATCCGGTAGCGCTTCAGCTAGTCAGGCATACTAGTGCTGCAGAAAAATTGACATTTAAGTTGCTTGGTACTCACATTTTGGTACCGAACCGGGTAGAGAGTGTATAATATGGGATCTTGCGAGTCGTTGTTATTTGTGTTGTTGGTGCTGAAAACCAACAACTTTCCTGCCCGCCACAAAAAAAATGTTTGGTCAGCAAAATTTTATGTCATATAAGAAAAAAAATTAAAAATCTTCGTTTTGGACTAGGCGTAAAATTTGTCGAATGAGCCATTCTTTTGTATTGCCCTTCGATTATTTGTCCAGCTTTTCCCAATTACGCTTTTAGTCCTGTTTTATTGATGGTCTTTACTAAAAGGCACGGTTCCAGAAGTGTAGTTGGTTCCGATACCGATTTGCCAGAAACGGGTTTTTGGGTACCCGTTTGCATCTTTTTATGCATCCCTAATATGATGTACATTTAAAACTCGGCATATATATGTACATTCGTTGGTATAAGTATATGGGCAGTCAGTGCGCGGACTTTACCGCATTGGTAGATTGACCAACCTTTTTGACCCATTTTTCATACCTGCTACTCCTACCACCAAACCCAAAAAATCTAACACCATTTCAATATCTTCGCATTAAAACCAAATATTGTAATAATTTGGTATTGAATTGTCGCGCCCACCCAAAATAACATTAAGGGGTGATGCTGACCAATCCAATCACATTTTGAAACATTTGTAAACAGACTTCAAAGACAAGAAATAAAGTTGCTTATTAAATGAATGTAGTGAATGCGCACGCATATATATTCCTGCTCTATTTTCATCAGTTTGTGTGCACAATTCTGAACGAAAAATAAAGTTTAAAGTAAGAGAACATGTCGGTGGTTTTATGGCATTATTTTTGGCACATTGGAAAAACCTACCACTACCAACCTTTTCATTATTTAGAGTCCGCGCGCTGGTATAAGCATACCAACGGCAAAGGCAAAAACGAAACAATACTCGCGAACATTGATACATACCTATGTACATATATATAACGTAAATTCCACAGAATTGAAGCAAACGGTAGATTGCTTCATTCTTTTCATTTTTTACGCTGGTTGGAGTACGATGTTCGGTGGTCATTGTGGACATGGTAAGTGAATTTTAATTGCATTTGATAATTTAATTCATAATTAAATTTACATTATGTTATTTATTTTATTTTTCAGGTGGATATGGGCCCGGACACCGTGGATTGCACACAGAAAACATCTTTCTTCCAAGCCTTATCGATCCCCACCAAGATTTCGAAGGGTACTATTGAAATCATCAACGATGTACCTATTTTGAAACCTAGTGATAAGGTCGGTGCTCATGTGTGAGCTCATTTTTACACCTCAATTTCAGTAAATTACAAATTGGAATATATTTTCTGTCTACATAGAATCGCACTTTGCTTGCCTGTCAAGTTGTACTGGACGTAGGGCGATTCAAGCAAACACAATAAACTTTATACATCATATAATTCTTGATGAGTACACTATCTCTTCACATTCGTAAATTGTGAAGATAACAGTTTTCCCTTGTGCGGCTTACAATTCACACGAAAATAAAACTTCCATTATGCTTCGCCTTGCTATTATCGGAGGCACCGGCATGGCCGGTCAATGTGTTGTTGATTACGCTTTGGAAAAAGGGTTAAAAGTTCGCCTTTTGTACCGCAGTGAATCGACATTACCCGATCGTTTTAAGGATTTAGATTCATTAGTATTCCAAACCTTATGCACAATAATAAATTACTGGTGTTTCCGAAGCAACATTGCTGAACATGTTAAAAAGCTCGCCCTTTTCATATGGTTTCGTAATGAAGCATCTTAATTGGGATACAAAAATACAAAATAACAATATTAAATTATAAATGCACTGAAAACCGATTAGTGTAAATTGTAAAAATTAATTTAATTGAACTGATTTGATTAGTTCATTGCTGTTGAGACCCAACTTATTCTGATATTCATCGTAGGAAAGGCGAGATGGATGCCAGCGATGATGCTGGAGAAACATCTGGGGAGGGTGACAAACATAATTCTGCAGCAAATTCATCATGAAAAAGTTGTAGATGAGCTATCAAAAACGAGTCCTTAAGGAATGGACAAAATTCCTGAAATTTTGGATTCAGCGTTGAAAGGTCTTCCAGACAGGTGGAAGAACTACGTTATTCGTGGCATATTTACATGGATTATGATATGCGGCTTTGCATTTATAATATACGGAGGTCCGTTAGCACTTATGATAACGACGCTCCATGTACAAGTTAAATGTTAACCAGATGTGATTTCCATTGGCTATCAAGTTTATCGCATACATGGTCTACCATGGTTCCGCAGTTTTGTCCTGGTATGTTCTTCTAACGTTCAACTCTTCTTCTATGGTGAAAACTTAGTCGACTATTTTGGTGTAGTCATAAATCGTGTGGAATATTTAAAGTTTTGGTAACTTATCATTGCTTCCTGTCCTTTGCGTTATGTTGCATTGGGTTTGTATGGTTTGTGCTGAGTCTGGTGAAAAAGTATTATATGAATCAGTTCAGTTTGTTCGCTTGGACTCATGTCTCGTTGCTGATCGTGGTTACACAGGGTTATTTAATAATACAAACTATTCTTGAAGGACTTATTTGGTTTATATTTCCGGTGTAATTAAACTAAGACCAAAGAAAACATGGGAAGGTTTTATTGGTGGTGGTTTTGCTGCAGTAATTTTTGGAATTATCTTTTCCTATTTCCTTTGCCATTGTCAATACTTTGTATGTCCAATTTTATTCGGAGGAATTGGGACGCATGAACATGGTTTGTCAGCCAAGTTATTTATTCACAAAATTACAGCTAAAGTATGTTTGGTATGGGTAAATCTATAAGCATATGCATTTGTGTGGCACTCAGTTGCATTGAGCTTATTCAGTTCAATTATTGGACCATTTGGTGGTTTCTTCGCCTCAGGATTCGAACGTGATTTCAAAATAAAGGACCTTGATGACATGGACATGGTGGAATAATGGATCGCTTCGACTGTCCATTTTGGGATGGCAACTTTTGTGAATGTCTACATTTTTAGCTTTATTAGACCTCCTGCACCATCTAAGATATTAACACAGATTTACAATTGGAAACCGGAGCCACAACTACAAATTTACAAATCACTCAAAGAAGGTCTTGGAGACTTAAAAACCAACTACAAGAACAAAAAGAACCCCAAGCACTGTCACCTCAATGCAACAGCAGCAGCAGCAACCACTTTGATATTTTTCATTCAATGCAGCAACCTCATTTGCTTTGGTGTATGTATATGTAGGCTACCGTCTGTTTAGTAAGCTGGTGCTGTATGACGATGAAAATGTGGCGGTACGCCGTGATATCGTGTGGCAGACGCGGATTAGGGAGTTGTACTAATAAGCCATGTGCGGAGATTTCATCCTTTGCTAACCCCAATAGCAGATATTGCGCTTCAGGTCTAGCTAGAATTGCTTTCATCTGCAAGTTTGCTAGCAAAAAATTGTGTCTATCGGATAAAATCCGCAATATTTTCATTGCAATATTGAATTTGTGTTTGCTGCTGATTGCATATACTAATCATGCCATGCCTGACTAATAAAATAGACACATCATCCATAAACGAAGCCAACAAAAAACAATCATATACCCCTAACGTCCCCCACATCGACAGGTAATACATTAGCCGGCGGAGCAGCATCACCAGCAGGTGGAGGAAATACATCAACAAACTGGGCGCAGTCGTCATTCAAATCGTCTCGCTGGTAAGCAACGCGCAGTGCGTGTACGCAACGAATAATGTCCAATCAGTGCGCGCTATGATATAATATGCAAGGAGAAAGATGCAGTTATTGTTACGAATGCAGCCAGTGACGAAAATGCATTGTAAGCCGCATCGAATGATATCGAAAATTATAGCGTTGGCGCTAATACAAATGTCGACCAGAACGACGGGATACTTTTGATGGCGAGTCAGTGGGTCTAGATGAGATCGAACCACGACTCTACTTAGGTAAGCTTGCCTAGTAATTAATATATGGGTATAATAGTAAATTGCTTCCGCTTTCCTTTAGGTTTTCTCACTTCAGCGACACGTATGGAAACATTGAAAAAGGAGAATATGGCGCATATATTGACGTTGGACTCAGTGCCGCGGCCACAACATAAAGCAAGGGCAAGCTTCCTTACACCCAAATATGTGCACGGTAAGTTGGATGTATACTTCTTTGGCAGTTTGCAAAAATCTTCGTTAATTGGAATTTGGTGACTTAATAACACCCAATGCTCAAGGACTAAAAACCCAAGATTCTCATTTTTTTTTGTAAAGAATTTTGCATTATTTTAGATTTCCCTCTATATATATAGAGTATAGAGCCATCTGCAAAATTTTGCTTAAATTTATTCAACGCTGCATGCGGTTTTATATCCTTATTCCTTGCACTAAAAAATTAATGAGTTATGAAGCTGAAGGCTTAACGTTTTAAGAATATTTGAAAGTTTTGGGAGTTTTCATCGCATTCTTACAAATTCGGGTTGAGTTAATTGAAGTTTGTAAAACTCTAACTCATTTAATAATGGTAATGTCTGGGGCAGATGGCTTTTCTCGTCTGCGGTAGGCTTTTCCGGTCTCCTCGCTCTAGGTGAGCGAGTGAATTTGGGTTGTAAGATTAAGAATAAAATGGGCTGAGTCCCTTTCGGTTCTATGTGGCGTATATCGGATCTGCGTTAGATTGTTGGTTGGCCTCGTTTCGGGAAAACGAGTGAGTGGGAAGATTTCTGGAAAATGTAAAGACGAGGTTGATTTTTATTGATTTTTTTTTTTTTAAAGGAGGTATGTGGAAGCCGGAGGGATTGTTAAGAGGAGCTCGTAGTCCTCTCACAGTCTGTCTCCATGGGAAGAAGGATCAGTTTGACCAAAGGTCGTCTGACTTGACCCTTCTCGGTTATGAGGTCGACTACATGTACTCGGTTATCTTCGCCGGGGTGTACGTTGACGACTCTACCTAACCTCCATTCGTTGGGAGATAAATTGTCCTCTTTGAGGACAGCGAGATCTCCCACTTTTATATTTTCCTTGGGATGCTTCCACTTCACTCGTTTTTGGAGTTCGGATAAATATTCGGTTTTCCATCGCCGGCAGAAGGTTTGATGGAGGGCCTTGAGCTTCTGCCATCTATTTGGCATGGAGGCAGGGCTTTCGTTCGCATCCGGTTCTGGCGGCGCCAGAAGATGGCTGCCGGTGAGGAAATGTCCTGGGGTTAGTGGCTCCAGGTCCGTTGGGTCATTGGACGCCGGGCTGAGAGGCCGTGAATTTAGGCATGCCTCGATCCGGCACAGAAGGGTTTGGAACTCCTCCATGGTATATTTATGGAGAGAAGAGACCTTTTTGAAGTGGCTTTTGAAGCTCTTCACTCCCGCTTCCCACAGGCCGCCCATATGCGGAGCGCCGGCGGGAATAAAATGCCAAGTTAATGCTTGATGGCTATACTTGGAGACTGTTTTGTCTCGGCTTTCTGCCAGGAAGGCTTTGAATTCCGATCGTAGAGATCGGGAAGCTCCGACAAAGTTCGTACCATTGTCGGAGTAGATGTTTTTTGGACATCCTCTTCTCGCGATAAAACGCGAAAAGGCTGCGAGGAAGCATGGGGTGCTCAGGTCACTAGTGGCCTCTAGGTGGATGGCCTTAGTGGAGAAACAAACAAATAGGCATACGTAGCCTTTGGACAGTCGACATCCCCTACCGCGGTAGCTTTTTATGTCGAAAGGCCCCGCGAAATCTACCCCGGTATTGGTGAACGCGCGAGTAAAAGTAGTACGTTCGCAGGGAAGGGTACCCATAAGTTGGGACTGCTTCTGCTTCCTGTGAATAATGCAGGTTTTGCAATTGTGGATGATGGCTCTGATCATTGTCTTGACATTCGGAATCCAATACTGGGTTCGAATAAGGCGTAGCATGAGCTGGTTCTCGCCATGAAGGGAATCATGATGAATCATCATGACTGCAAGGTGAGACAGCCTGCAATTGTAAGGCAAGATGATCGGATGCCGCTCGTTGAATGACATGTCTTTTGAAGCCCCTAGACGACCTCCTGTTCTGATAATGTCGTCTTTGTCGATGTATGGGTTGAGTGACAGGATTTCACTCTTCCGATCAATAGGTTCCCTATTCTTTAATTTTAAATATTCGGTACCGTAAAATTGTTTCTGGCAGACTCATATTAATGCTTGAGTCGTTGCCTTAATCTCATCGGCTGAGATTATGCACGACTTTTCTTGGAACACTGCTTTGGTTTTAGGATGCGTTCTTTTATAGAATCTCCTAACATAAGATAAGACTTTCAAAGCTCGTGGCAAATCTGAAAATCGTTCAAGAATATCTGTATGATCTACCCTTGTCGTGGCATATGATTGTGCCCTCTTTTCCTCAACGGACGTGTTGTAATCGGCATCTTGTGCTGGCCAGTGAGAATTGTCTTCTTGTAGCCAAGAAGGACCCTGCCACCACAACGAATTGTTGACCAAATCTGACGCTAGTAGTCCTCTGCTCCCCAAGTCCGCTGGGTTAGATTCCGAGTCAACGTGAAGCCCGTCCTTATTACCGACCATATCGAGGATCTTGGTGATTCGATGTGCGACGAAGGTTGACCAAATACAGGGCGGCTTGCGTATCCATGCGAGTACGATGGTTGAATCCGTCCAGAGGTGAACTTTTACTGGTCCCAAATGAATATTTCGGAATATTGATTCCATCATTTCTGCGAGAAGCACGGCGCCGCAGAGTTCTAAACGTGGTAGCGAGATGGTTTTCACTGGAGCTACTCTGGTTTTTGCTAAGAGTAAGTGTATGAAAACCTGATCGTCTCTTTTTACGCGCATATATATCGCTGCAGCATATGCTTTCTCGGAAGCGTCACAGAAACCGTGGATTTCTATTTCGCCTTCCGGGGAAAAATTTACCCACCGCGGTATCCGTATGTTATCTATTTCGCCATAGTGTTGGGTGAAGGTTTTCCACCGTTCTAATGTATTTGGTGAGACAGGCTCATCCCATCCGGTGCCTTCTAACCAAATATTCTGCATTAATATTTACGCCACTATGACCATTGGGGCGAGCCACCCCAATGGGTCGAACAGCTTGGCGATGGCTGACAATATTTCTCGCTTAGTTAGTTTTTCTGGCTCCTCCAGTGGTCCTGCTTTAAAATAAAAGAGATCGGAGTGGGCATTCCATCTTATGCCCAATGCTTTCACGGTGCTGGTGTCTTCGAACGCCAGAAAGTCTTCGCTTAGTCGATCAGTTTTCGGGATGTCTTTTAGAACTGCCTCCGAGTTTGATGTCCATTTCCGAAGTGGAGAACCAGCTGACTGTAGTACCTGTCGTATTTCATCCCTTGCCTTAATGGTCGATGCGATGGTGTGTCCTCCCGCTAATACGTCGTCTGCATACATGCATTCTCGCAGGATGCTCGATGCTGTTGGATGGGAATGTTCCACATCGTCAGCTAGCTGTAGAAGCGTTCTGATGGCCAGGTATGGAGCGCAGTTAACCCCGAACGTTACAGTCTTTAACTCGTAGAGGCCTATTGGGTTACTAATGTCCTTTCGGAAAACAATCCTCTGAAATTTGGTATGGTTGGCATCCATCCAAATTTGCCTATACATTTTCTCTATATCGCTATTAAAGACATATCGATAGAGTCTCCAACGTAGAATAAGAATTGGGAGATCTGCTTGTAGTATTGGACCAGGGAGGAGAATGTCGTTTAGGCTGGTGCCATTAGCCGTCGGGCTTGAGGCATTGAAAACGACTCGGACTTTCGTCGTTATACTTTCTGCTTTGACAACGGCGTGGTGTGGCAGAAAGTAATTATTTGTTTCATCTGCCGCGACGACACTGCTGATTTTTTCCATATGTCCAAGCGTCTCGTATTCTGAGAGTACCCTAATATATTCTTTCCCTAAGTCCGGATTTTTTATTAACCGGGACTCGTTTCGATAATATTGTGAGAATGCGCGCTTAAGGGATCCTCCTAAACTCAACTCTTCTGAGTAGCCTTGCAGAAACCGTGGATTTCTATTTCGCCTTCCGGGGAAAAATTTACCCACCGCGGTATCCGTATGTTATCTATTTCGCCATAGTGTTGGGTGAAGGTTTTCCACCGTTCTAATGTATTTGGTGAGACAGGCTCATCCCATCCGGTGCCTTCTAACCAAATATTCTGCATTAATATTTACGCCACTATGACCATTGGGGCGAGCCACCCCAATGGGTCGAACAGCTTGGCGATGGCTGACAATATTTCTCGCTTAGTTAGTTTTTCTGGCTCCTCCAGTGGTCCTGCTTTAAAATAAAAGAGATCGGAGTGGGCATTCCATCTTATGCCCAATGCTTTCACGGTGCTGGTGTCTTCGAACGCCAGAAAGTCTTCGCTTAGTCGATCAGTTTTCGGGATGTCTTTTAGAACTGCCTCCGAGTTTGATGTCCATTTCCGAAGTGGAAAACCAGCTGACTGTAGTACCTGTCGTATTTCATCCCTTGCCTTAATGGTCGATGCGATGGTGTGTCCTCCCGCTAATACGTCGTCTGCATACATGCATTCTCGCAGGATGCTCGATGCTGTTGGATGGGAATGTTCCACATCGTCAGCTAGCTGTAGAAGCGTTCTGATGGCCAGGTATGGAGCGCAGTTAACCCCGAACGTTACAGTCTTTAACTCGTAGAGGCCTATTGGGTTACTAATGTCCTTTCGGAAAACAATCCTCTGAAATTTGGTATGGTTGGCATCCATCCAAATTTGCCTATACATTTTCTCTATATCGCTATTAAAGACATATCGATAGAGTCTCCAACGTAGAATAAGAATTGGGAGATCTGCTTGTAGTATTGGACCAGGGAGGAGAATGTCGTTTAGGCTGGTGCCATTAGCCGTCGGGCTTGAGGCATTGAAAACGACTCGGACTTTCGTCGTTATACTTTCTGCTTTGACAACGGCGTGGTGTGGCAGAAAGTAATTATTTGTTTCATCTGCCGCGACGACACTGCTGATTTTTTCCATATGTCCAAACGTCTCGTATTCTGAGAGTACCCTAATATATTCTTTCCCTAAGTCCGGATTTTTTATTAACCGGGACTCGTTTCGATAATATTGTGAGAATGCGCGCTTAAGGGATCCTCCTAAACTCAACTCTTCTGAGTAGCCTTGCTTGAATGGGAGGGATACTACATACCTCCCATCTTTGTTTCTTCTTGTTGTTTCTTTATACAGCTGTTCGCAATATGCGTCATCTGCATTAATGCTTTTGCCTTTTGGCAAATTTTCTAACTCCCAGAATGCTTTTAGTTGGTTGTCCAGCGCGACTTCGTTGTAAAACGACACTATGTTCTTTGTTGGATTCGGCGCTTCAATACGACCGGTTAGTATCCAACCGACCACTGTCTCTTGGGCCAGAAGTGTATTTAGTACATTCTTTTTTTGACCGCTTAGTATAATTTGGGGATATATGTCTCCACCAAGTATGAGGTCTACATCTTCATTGACGTAGAACCTCTTGTCTGCCAAAACTAAGTCTGGGAATGCCTGCATAGTCATTGTTTCGATATGGCAGGATGGCAGATTCCCTGTTAGTTTGGCTAAAATTAGAACAGGAGTAGTCAAGCTAAAGCATGGGTCCACTGGTGAGCGTAGCTCGATGGTGGATGCCTCTTTCACTTGAGCAGATACTGCGTTGGTGATGCCTGAGACTTGGGCATGCATTTTCCTTGCCGGCAAATTGATTCTGCGTTTTAGTCGTTCTGTCATGAAAGAGCATTCAGACCCTGAATCAATTAGTGCCCGCGCGGAGAAGTCGGTACCATTATAATGAATGTGTACGCGAGCAGTTCCTAATAGCACGCCTGTGCTGGAATGAGCATGACAGGAATTTACATTCTGGTTCGCAGAAGTATTTGGTTGCCCCGATTCCTGTCTCCTTTGTGCTTGTGCTGAAGTTGACGGGATATGATCCGCGTCTTTAAATGGATTGCGCCTCGTAGTTTGCTGAACGGTATCCGCATGCAGGAGCGTGTGGTGACGAGAGTGGCATTTGGCCCAGTTGTACGAACTGGTGCACCTCGTCACTGTGTGTCCTGGGGATAAACAGTTCAGGCATCCCCCCGTGGATTTGATGAAGTTGATTCTCTCCACTGGGGTCAGATCACAGAATCGGGGACAATTCCGTAACCTGTGTTCGGCTTTGCACATTTTGCAAAAAACCCTTGATGTTGATTTTGAGGTAGCTTTTGATACCTTCGTTTGGAAGGCACCAAGTCTTTTTATGGGGGTTTCGGTTGTATGCCGAGTATTCGCTGGCTTTTGTCCCTTTTGGGCGTTAGTTCCGGTGAAGCTAGACACTGTTTCCAGTGTCTGAAACCTATTTGATAGAAATTTGTCCATATCTTCCCATTTAGATATGTCCATTTTATGGTCTATGCTTTGTTCCCATAGAGCCAGGGTACTTTCCGGTAACTTTGTCGAACACAAATAAGTTAGTATTGCATCCCAATTGGATGTGTCGATTTTGTGACACTTGAGGGACGATAGACAATTGTTTATATCGCTATGTAATTTCTTTAACGCGCTTCCACACTCACTCTCTACCTTCTTTAAATTAAAAAGAATTTGTAATTGCGTGTTGACTAATATACGCTTGTTTTCATATCTTTCGCAGAGGTTTTTCCAGGCCATATCGAACCCATCATTTGTTAGAGGGCATTTTTTTACAATATCCTTGGCCTCGCCCTGTGTCTTGTTGTTCAGATGGAACAGTTTTTCCACCCCCTGTAGGTCGGAATTATTTATGTATATGGCCGTAAACAGGTCGCGAAAGGTTGGCCATGATAAATAGTCACCTTTGAAAATCTCCGTGTCGCAAGGAGGGTGGCGGATCTTATGCCCGCGAGGTGCGGCTGGGGGTGCTTGCTCAGAGATAGCGCTGTTTTCTACTTTTTTAAATTTCTCTGCCTCAGCAGATATTGTGGATAAGCATCGCATATATATTGCGTAGGTAGACATATGTTTTTTCCGGATGGCCAACACATCATTTGCGTCGACATCTTCTGATCCCATCAGTGAGTCAAACACAGACTTAACCTTCTTCCATAAGGCGCGCAACTCTTCTTGCTGTATCGCAAGAGTGTGCTTATTATGACTTTCCTCTGGAATAAGGCTGTACTGCTGTTCAAACTCTGAGATTAACTCAGCTGATCGGATATAATTTTCCATTTTCTCAACAAATTATCCCTACCAAACTAAAAACAAATTAATCCTTTTAACAAAAAATGGAGACAATGTTTTAAAAGATCGCTTTTATTTAGTTATTTCAGACTTGGCCGACTCGTCTGATATTTTTTTTTTTTTTCCAAGGGAAGAATAGGCAATGGTGTAACCTACTCGCCAACCGCACGCAAATTATATATATATGTATATATTGATCTGGCTATTAAATTATAAGGGTCAGACTTGGCCGATTCGTCTGGTTTTCCCACGATAAAAGTAAAACACAACAATGATGGCTTTTCTCGTCTGCGGTAGGCTTTTCCGGTCTCCTCGCTCTGGGTGAGCGAGTGAATTTGGGTTGTAAGATTAAGAATAAAATGGGCTGAGTCCCTTTCGGTTCTATGTGGCGGATATCGGATCTGCGTTAGGTTGTTGGTTGGCCTCGTTTCGGGAAAACGAGTGAGTGGGAAGATTTCTGGAAAATGTAAAGACGAGGTTGATTTTTATTGATTTTTTTTTTTTTAAAGGAGGTATGTGGAAGCCGGAGGGATTGTTAAGAGGAGTTCGTAGTCCTCTCACAGTCTGTCTCCATGGGAAGAAGGATCAGTTTGACCAAAGGTCGTCTGACTTGACCATTCTCGGTTATGAGGTCGACTACACGTACTCGGTTATCTTCGCCGGGGTGTACGTTGACGACTCTACCTAACCTCCATTCGTTGGGAGATAAATTGTCCTCTTTGAGGACAGCGAGATCTCCCACTTTTATATTTTCCTTGGGATGCTTCCACTTCACTCGTTTTTGGAGTTCGGATAAATATTCGGTTTTCCATCGCCGGCAGAAGGTTTGATGGAGGGCCTTGAGCTTCTGCCATCTATTTAGCATGGAGGCAGGGCTTTCGTTCGCATCCGGTTCTGGCGGCGCCAGAAGATGGCTGCCGGTGGGGAAATGTCCTGGGGTTAGTGGCTCCAGGTCCGTTGGGTCATTGGACGCCGGGCTGAGAGGCTGTGAATTTAGGCATGCCTCGATCCGGCTCGAAGGACCATGAACAATTGTGGTGTGTCGCAAACTCGGCAACGGAGTGGAGGCACCACAATTGCGTTTGGGTTAAATTTAAAAAGAAAAGAAAAGGAGGCGAGAGAGATTTCTCGTTATAATAATGATTTTATTTGAAGTGAAAATTAAAATTAGTACAATAATTTACCTTTGTAATAAAATGTGGCGGGGCTCCTCGGACAGTGTTAGCTCTGGTTCGCTCAACGATCGCTGGAAAAGTAGACGGTTGCCTTGTCGAGGACAACCGTTGAACCGCGGAAAAAGTCTCCGGTTTTAAGGGGAAGCTTCCCCCACATAGTTGTACCGGCATGCATGTATATGTGTACGGGCAACATAACCCTACCTATGTACACATATACATGCAGGTGGGCGAACTAGGCGTCGATAATATGGTGCTATTAGGGTGGCGCAAATTAATGAGAATTTAGGCGTCGGGCCTAAACAGTCCCAAATTTCATCAAAATCCGTGTAGCCGTTCTGGCGTGATTCATTAAGACGAAAAAATACAATAGTTAAATTATAACTGTTCCTAGGGGGCGGGCACCTCCCCTCCCCCCCTTTCAAAAAAATATAGGTAGTAGATCCTTCTGGACTATTGGCTATATGTGTGCCAAATTCCATCCAAATCCGCCCAGCCTTTCTTGCGTGATTGAGTCACAAAGACAAACATCTGGACATCCAAACATCCAAACTTTCGCATTTATAATATACTAGCCTTTACCCGCGGCCCCGTCCGCAAGGAGAAAATAAAATATATGTGCTATTCACGTCAGCCTGCTTATCAAGTTGTCTGTTTAAAAATTGTTTCTGTCAATGTATTTTATTTTTTAATGCAGTAAAAAAAAAGAACTAAATGAGCTGATAGGCACGCTTGCATGAATAGAACAATGGAGTGAAACTACAATTAGCTAAAACCAAAAAGAATTTTTTAAATGAAAGCAGTGTTGCTTTTTCGGGTATTTGGTTGGTTAAAATATTACAAAAATTGTAATTATAGTTGTAACAGTTCGTTACAGGATTCATTTAAAAATAGAACGAAAAAGCTGTGTCAGATATTAAAGATAAAACATACCGAATTTTAATTACGAATAATTTGCCGTAAATCCACGGCCATGTGTGCTGAATTACCGGTTTCGAAGAGACCTAAAATGATCCCGGAAGTGTCCCTAAATGACACCACAATAGTCACGAAATGATGCCGACGGGATTCTGGACAAATCCCGAAAATTGTCCAGAAATGATGCAGGAAGGGTCCCAAAATAATCCCGAAGTAGTCACGAAAGGTCCCGAAACGACCCTGACGGGATCCCGGGCGGATCTCGAAAACCATCCAATTCCTGAAAGGTCCGCAAATGTTCCCGAAATAGTCCGGAAAAAGTCCCGAAAAAACTCTGACGGGTTCCCGGATAAATCCCGAAAATCACCCAGAAATTATCCCGGAGGGGTCCCAAAATGATTCCGAAATAGTAGTCACGAAAAAGGCCCGAAATGACCCTAACGGGATCCCGAAAACCATCCAGAAATGACTCTGGAGGGATCCCCAAATGATCCCGGAAAAGTCCCCAAACAATCCAGAACTGATCTCTGAAGGTTCCGCAAATGATCCCGAAATAGTCCGGAAAAAGTCCCGAAAAAACTCCGACTGGATCCCGGACAGATCGCGAAATCACCCAGAAATTATCCCTGAGGGGTCCCAAAATGATTCAGAAAGAGTCCCGAAAAAGTCACGAAAAACTCAGACACATCCCGAAAATCATGAAGAAAATATCCGGGAAGGGTCCCAAAATTACCCCGAAATAACTCCGACGGGATCCCGGACAGATCCCGAAAATCATTCAGAATTGAGCTCTGAAACGTCCGCAAATAATCCAGAAATAGTCCGGAAAAAGTTCCGAAAAAACTCCGTCGGGATCCCGGACAGATCCCGAAAATCACCCAGAAATTATGCCGGAGGGGTCCCAAAATGATTCCGAAATAGTCCCGAAATGACCCTGAGGGGATCCCAGACCGATACCGAAAACCATCCAGAATTGATCTCTAAAGGGTCCGCAATTTATCCCAGATAAAGTCGCGAAAAAACTACGAAGGGATCCCGAACAGATCCCGAAAATCATAGAGAGATTATCCCGGAAGGGTCCCAAAATGATCCCGAAATAGTCCCGAAAAGGCGCGAAATAACCCTGACGGGATCCCGGACGATTCCCGAAAACCACCCAGAAATGATCTTTAAGGGCAACTGACCGCGAAATAGTCGTGAAAAAGTCCCGAAATTACCCCGACGGGATCCCGAAAACCATCCAGAAAATATCCCGGAAGGATCCCCAAATGATCCAAGAACAGTCTCGAAATTACCCTAACATTTTCCCGAAAAAGTAAAAAAATAAACCCGACGGGATCCCGGACGGATCCCGAAAACGATCCAGAAATGTTGCCGGAAGGGACCCCAAATGATCCCGAAAAATTCCCGAAATTCCCCCGACGGGATCCCGGACGGATCCCGGATCATCCAGAAATGATGCCGGTAGGTACCCCAAAATGATCCCGAAATAGGCCAGAAATGACCCCGTTGGGATCCCGGACGGATCCCGAAAAGTACACAGAAATGATGCCGGAAGGTGAAATGATCCCCTTAAAGAAAAATGAAATGATCCCCTTATAGTTCCGAAATGACCCTGACGGGATCCCCGACGGATACCGAAAACCATCTAGAAATGTTGCCGGAAGATACCCCAAATGATCCCGAAAAAGTCCTGAAATGATCCTGACGGGATCCCGGACAAATCCCGAAAACCATCCATCTAGGTACCCCAAATGATCCTGACGCAATCCCCGACGGATACCGAAAACCATCTAGAAATGTTGCTGGAAGATACCCCAAATGATCCCGAAAAAGTCCTGCAATTATCCAGACGGGATCCCGGACGAATCCCGAAAACCATCCATCTAGGTACCCCAAATGATCCCGAAATAGTCCCGAAATGGCCCTGATGGCGATAGGGTCCCCAAATGATCCCGCATTAGTCGCGGGTTCCGAAATGACCCTGACGGGATCCCTGAAACTATCCAGAAATGATGCCGGAAAGGTTCCCAAGTTATCCCCAAATAGTCCCGAAATTACCCTGATGGTATCCCGGACGGATACCGAAAACCATCTAGAAATGTTGCGGGAAGATACCCCAAATGATCCCGAAAAAGTCCTGAAATGATCCAGACGTGAACCCGGACGAATCCCGAAAACCATCCATCTAGGTACCCCAAATGATCCCGAAATAGTCCCGAAATGACCCGCCGGGATCACGGGCGGATCCCGAAAAAGTCCTGAAATGACCACGACGAGATCCCGTACGGATCCCGAAAACCAACCAGAAATGATGCCGAAAAGGTTCGCAAATAATCCCCTAATAGTCCCGAAATGACGCCGACGGAATCCCGGACGGATCCCGAAAACGATCCAGAAATGATGCCGAAAGGGTCCCCAAATTACCCCGTATTAGTAGCGAAAAAGTCCGGAAATGACCCCGCCGGGATCCCGGCCGGATCCCGAAAACCATCCAGAAATGATACTGAAAGGGTCCCCAAATGATCCTGTATTAGTCGAGAAAAAGTTCCGAAATGACCCCGACGGGATCCCGGCCGGATCCCGAAAACCATCCAGAAATGATACTGAAAGGGTCCCCAAATGATCCTGTATTAGTCGAGAAAAAGTTCCGAAATGACCCCGACGGAATCCCGGACGGATCCCGTAAACCATCCAGGAATGATTACGGAAGGGACCCAAACTGACCCCGAAAAAGTCCCGTAGTGATTCCGGAAACCGTAAAGAATTTATCTCTCAAAGGTACGCAATTTATCCCGAAAATACCCCAATGGGATGCCGGACGGATCCCGAAACCCATCCACAAATGATGCCAGAAGGGTCCCCAAATGATCGCGAAATAGTTCCGAAATTATCCCGGAATAGTCCCGAAAATGTTCCAAAATAACCCCGACGGGATCCCGGACGGATCCCGAAAACTATAAAGAAATTATGCCGGAAGGGTCCCAAATAAGTCCCGAAATGAACCCGGCGGGATCCCGGACGGATCGCGAAAACCATCCAGAAATGATCCCGGAAGGGTTTCGATATGACCCTAACGGGATTAGAAATAAGGTGAAGCTAATTATAAAACCATGTTAATAAGGCAACAGGCACGTTGGAGCGAATGAAGAGTTATATAGAAACATACAGGTAACGCTAATAAAAGCGTGCTAACAAAAACAATTGTAGGAGGGCGGATTGCGGGAGGAGAAGGAGCGGACCACTGATCGTTTTTCCAAAATTGTTTAGATCTCGATCTGTATGAGCCAGATACCAAAAATTATTGATTTAGGAGAAAATTTACATTGAGTTAAAACAATTTATAGATTTTGCACCAGAGGGGGTGGAGGGTGTCACTGCTCACTTTGTAAGCCCTCGACTTATTTACCCCTTGAGTTTGTGATATTGGTGAGGGCCGGTATACGTAAAGTTATTATGTGTAAAAATTATTAAAAAGTAATTGCTCGTAGGGGTCGTGGGACCCCCACCCCCTTTCCATGTTCGAAAAAAATTTCGCTAGTAGACTACTGTCTGTGTCCCAAATTTCATCAAAATCCGTGTAGCCGTTCTGGCGTGGTTCAGTCGCAAAGACTAAAAAATATAATAATTAAATTATAACTGTTCGTGGGGGGCGGGGACATCCCCCATTTTGAAAAATATATAGCTAGTAGATCCTTCCGGACTATTGGCTATATGTGTGCCAAATTTCATCCAAATCCGTCCAGCCGTTCTTGCGTGATTGAGTCACAAAGACAAACGTCTGGACAAACATCCGAACATCCAAACATCTAAACATCCAAACTTTGCCATTTATAATATACTAGCCTTTACCCGCGGCCCCGTCCGCAAGGAAAATTTTAAATATATGGGCTATTCGCGTTAGCCTGCTTATTATCTGTTTAAAATTTTGTTTTCTGTCTAATGCATTTTATTTTTGTAATTGAGTAAAAAAAAGAACTAAATGAGCTGATAACCTGATAGGATCCCAAATGATCCCGAAATTATCCAGAAAAAGCTACGAAATGACCCCAACGCTATCGCGGACGGATCCCGAAAACCATCCAGAAATGCCCCGAAAGGGTCTCCAAAAGTTCCCCGAATAGTCCCAAAAAAACCCGAAATGAGAGCGACACGATTCTAGACGTATCCAGAGAACCACACAGAAATGATCCCTGAAGGTGTTCCAAAATGATCCCGAAAAGGTTCCGAAATGACCCTGACGGGCTCCCGGGCGGATCTCAAAAACCATCCAGAAAATATCCAGGAAGGGTCCCTAAATTATCCCGAATAACTCCAGAAAAAGTTCCGAAATGGCTCCTAGGGGATCCACGATGGATCGCGAAAACCATACAGAAATGATTCCGGAAGGATTCCAAAATGATCCCGAAATAGTCCGGAATTGACCCAGATGGGATCCCGCACAGATCCAATAATGATCCCGGAAGGGTGCAAAAACTATCCCGGAAAAGTAACAAAAAATCCCCAAATGGCTCCTACGGCATCCCGGACGGATCCAGAAATGATCTCGGAAGGGTCCCCAAATGATCCCAAAATGGTCCCGAAATGACCCTGATGGATCCGGCAAACCATCAAGAAATTGTGCCGAAAGGGTCCCAAAATGATCCCGAAATAATACAGAAAAAGTCACGAAACGACCCCTAGAGGATCCCCAAATGATCCCGTATTAGCCCCGAAAAGGTCCCGAAATAACCCGACGGGATCCCGGACAAATCCCGAAAACCATCCAGAAATGATGCCGGAAGGAATCCCAAATTATTCCGTAAAAGTCCCGCATTGATTCCGACGGGATCCCGAACGGATACCGAAAATCATCCAGAAGTGATGCCGGAAAGGTCCTCAAATGATCACCTAATAGTCCCGAAATGACCCTTAAGGGGTCATGGACGGATCCCATAAACCATCCAGAAATGATCCCGATATAGTCCCGAAGAAGTCCCTGACGGGATCTCGAACGCACCCCTAAATGACCCTGACGGGATCCCGGACAGAGCCCGAAATCCATCCAGAAATGATCTTGGGAGGGACCCCAAATGATCCCGAAAAGTCCCGCAATGATTCCGAGGGGATCCTGATCGGATACCGAAAACCATCCAGAAGTGATGCCGGAAAGGTCCTCAAATGATCACATAATACCAAAATGACCCTGACGGCATCCCGGACTGATCCCAAAATCCATCCAGAAATGATCTTGGGAAGGTCTCAAAATTATCCCGAAATAGTCTCGGAAAAGTTCAGAAATTACCCTGACGGGTTCCCGGACGAATCCTGAAAGCCATCTCTAAATGATCCCGAAAGTCCCGAAATGACCCTGACTGGACCCCGAAAGGATCCCGAAAACTATCCAGAAATGATGCCGGAAATGTCCTCAAATGATCACCTAATAGTTCCGAAAAGACCCTGACGGGATCCCGAACGGATCCCGACAACTATCTAGAAATGATGCCGAAAGGGCCCGCAAATGATCCCGTATTAGTCGAGAAAAAGTCCCGAAATGAACCCGACGGGATGCCGGACGAATCCCAAAAACCATCCAGAAATGATGCCGGAAGGGACACCAAATGATTCCGAAAAAGTCCCGCAATAATTCCGACGGGATCCTGAGCGGATACCGAAAACCATCCAGAAGTGATGCCGAAAAAGTCCTCAAATGATCACTTAATAGTCCCAAAATGACCCTGACGGCATCCCGGACAGATCCCGAAATCCATCCAGAAATGATCTTGGGAGGGTCCCAAAATTATCCCGAAATAGTCTGGGAAAAGTCCAGAAATTACCCTGACGGAACCCGGACGAATCCTGAAAACCAATCTTAAATGATGCCGAAAAAGTCCCGAAATGACCCTGATGGGACCCGGAAAGGATCCCGAAAACTAACCAGAAATGATGCCGGAAAGGTCCTCAAATGATCTCCCAATAGTTCCGAAAAGACCCTGACGGAATCCCGAACGGATCCCGACAACTATTCAGAAATGATATCGAAAGGGCCCGCAAATGATCCCGTATTAGTCGAGAAAAGTCCCGAAATGACCCCGACGGGATGCCGGACGAATCCCAAAAACCATCCAGAAATGATGTCGGAAGGGACCCCAATGATCCCGAAAAAGTCCCGAAATTATTCCGACGGGAATCTGAACGGATACCGAAAACCATCCAGAGGTGATGCCGGAACGGTCCTCAAATGCTCACCTAATAGTCCCAAAATGACCCTGAGGGCATCCCGGACAAATCCAGAAATCCATCCAGAAATGATCTTGGGAAGGTCCCAAAATGATCCCGAAATAGTCTCGGAAAAGTCCAGAAATTACCCTGACGGGTTCCCGGACGAATCCTGAAAGCCATCCTTAAATTATCCCGAAAAATCCCCGAAATCACTCTGACGGGATCCCGAAAGGATTCCAAAAACTATCCAAAAATGATGCCGGAAAGGTCCTCAAATGATCCCCTAATAGTTCCGAAATGACCGTGACGGGATCCCGAACGGATCCCGACAACTATCCAGAAATTATGCCGAAAGGGTCCGCAAATGATCCCGTATTAGTCGAGAAAAAGTCCCGAAATGACCCCGACGGGATCCCGGATGAATCCCAAAAAACATCCAGAAATGATGCCGGTAGGTATCCCAAATGATCCCGAAATAATCCCGAAATGACCTCGTCGGCATCCCGGACGGATACCGAAAATTATCCAAAAATGATGCCGGAAAGGTCCACAAATGATCCCCTAATAGTCCCGAAATTACCCTGATGGGATCCCGGACGGATCCCGAAAACCATCCAGAAATGATGCCGGAAGAGCCCCCAAATGATCCCGAAAAAGTCCCCAAATGACCCCGACGATATCCCGGACGGATCCCGAAAACCATCCAGAAATGATGCCGGAAGAGCCCCCAAATGATCCCGAAAAAGTCCCCAAATGACCCCGACGAGATCCCGCACGGATCCCGAAAACCATCCAGAAATGATGCCGGAAGAGCCCCAAATGATCCCGAAAAAGTCCCCAAATGACCCCGACATACTCCAGAAAAGGTTCCGAAATGGCTCCGAGGGAATCAACGACGGATCGCGAAAACCATACAGAAATGATTCCGGAAGGATCCCAAAATGATCCCGAAATAGTCCGGAAATGACCCAGATGGGATCCCGCACAGATCCAGAAATGATCCCGGAAGGGTCCAAAAACTATCCCGGAAAAGTAACAAAAAATCCCGAAATGGCTCCTACGGCATCCCGGACGGATCCAGAAATGATCTCGGAAGGGTCCCCAAATGATCCCAAAATGGTCCCGAAATGACCCTGATGGATCCGACAAACCATCAAGAAATTATGCCGGAAGGGTCCCCAAATGATCCCGAAATAAAACAGAAAAAGTCACGAAACGACCCCTAGAGGATCCCCAAATGATCCCGTATTAGCCCCGAAAAAGTCCCAAAATGACCCTGACGGGATCCCGAAAGGATTCCGAAGACAATACAGAAATGATGCCGGAAAGGTCCTCAAATGATCCCCTAATATTCCCGAAATGACCGTGACGGGATCCCGACAACTATCCAGAAATGATGCCGAAAGGGTCCGCAAGTGATCCCGTATTAGTCGAAAAAAATCCCGAAAGGACCACGACGGGATCACGGACGAATCCCAAAAACCATCCAGAAATGATACCGGTAGGTATCCCAAATGATCCCGAAATAGTCCCGAAATCACCTCGTCGGCATCCCGGACGGATCCCGAAAATTATCCAGAAATGATGCCGGAAAGGTTCCCAAATGATCCCCTAATAGTCCCGAAATTACCCTAATGGGATCCCGGACGGATCCCGAAAACCATCCAGAAATAATGCCGAAAGGGTTCCCAAATGATCCCGTATTAGTCGCGAAAAAGTCCCGAAATGACCCCGACGGGATCCCGGACGGATCCCGAAAACCATCCAGAAATGATGCCGGATGAGCCCCAAAATGATCCCGAAAAAGTCCCCAAATGACCCCGACGAGATCCCGGACGGATCCCGAAAACCATCCAGAAATGATGCCGGAAGAGCCCCCAAATGATCCCGAAAAAGTCCCCAAATGACCCCGACGATATCCCGGACGGATTCCGAAAACCATCCAGAAATGATGCCGGAAGAGCCCCCAAATGATCCCGAAAAAGTCCCCATATGACCCCGACGAGATCCCGCACGGATCCCGAAAACCATCCAGAAATGATGCCGGAAGGGTCCCCAAATGATCGCGAAATAGTCCCGAAATGATTCCGGAATAGTCCCGAAAATGTTCCAAAATAACCCCGACGGGATCCCGGACGGATCCCGTAAACTATACAGAAATGATCCCGGAAGGGTCCCAAAATAATCCCGAAATAGTCCCGAAATTACCCCGGCGTAATCCCGGACCGATCCCGAAAACCATCCAGAAATGATCCCGGAAGGGTCTCGATATGACCCTTACGGGATTACAAATAAGGTGAAACTAATTATAAAACCATGTTAATAAGGCAGCAGGCGTATTGGAGCGAATAAAAAGTTAGATAGAAACATACAGGTAAAGCTAATAAAAGCGTGCTAATAAAAACAATTGATGGTGGGCGGATGGCGGGAGTAGAGGAGAGGACCACTGATCGTTCCTCCAAAATTGTCTAGATCTCGTTCTGTATGTACCAGATACCAAAAACTATTGATTTAGGAGAAAATTTAGATTGAGTTATAACAATTTATGGATTTTACACCAGAGGGGAGATAAAGGGGGCGGGCGGAGGGTGTCACTGTTTACTTTGTAAGCCCTCGACTTATTTGACCCCTTGAGTCTGTGATATTGGTGAAGTAGTATACGTAAAGTTATAATGTGTAAAAATTATGAAAAATAATTTCTCGAAGGGGTCGTGGGACCCCCACCCCTCTTTCCATGCTCGAAAAAAATTTCGCTAGTAGACTACTGTCTGTGTCCCAAATTTCATCAAAATCCGTGTAGCCATTCTGGCGTGATTCAGTCGCAAAGACGAAAAAATATAATAATTAAATTATAACTGTTCCTAGGGGGCGGGGACCACGCCCCTTTTGAAAAATATATAGCTAGTAGATCCTTCTAGACTATTGGCTATATGTGTGCAAAATTTCATCCAAATCGGTCCAGCCGTTCTTGCGTTATTGAGTCACAAAGACAAACGTCTGGACAAACATCCAAACATCCAAACATCCAAACATCCAAACATCCAAACATCTTAACATCCAAACTTTCCCTTTTATAATATATATTAGATTAGATTAGATATTAGACTAGCCTTTACCTGCGGCCCCGTCCGCAAGGAGAAAATGAAATATATGGGCTATTCACGTTAGCCTGCTTATCAAGTTATCTGTTTAAAAATTTGTTTCTATCTAATGCATTTTATATTTGTAATTGAGTAAAATAAGAACTAGATGAGCTGATAAACTGATGGGACCCCAAATGATCCCGAAATTATCCATAGGTAGGTAGGTTGAACTGGCCGGTCCATGAGGACCTCACATAGACTGATTGAGTCCGTAGTGTTACCAGAAGTTTGTTTTAACGACCAAATTGAAAACCCCTATCAAAAACCAGGACCTATGTTATAAAATAACTCCGTCCTCTTGGCAAATACTAGAAACTTCCTAGGACTTAAGCCACTTGCTGCTTCTAGATATGACAGCTGTATCACTCTTATTAGCTGGAGTCTTAGCCTGGCAAGTGCAGGGCATGAGCACAGAACGTGCTCGATCGTTTCCTCCTCCAACCCGCACTTCCTACATCTGCTATCACTGACCAAGCCTAGTTTAAAGGCATGTGACGCCAGAAGGCAGTGTCCAGTCAGAATACCCGTCATGAGTCTACAGTCCTCTCTTTTTAATGAGAGGACCAACTGTGTTAGTCTAAGGTTGTAAGACCTACACATAATCTTCGACACTTTACAGCCCCGCGCTTGAACCCACGCCTTTCCCGCTTGGTCGATTATGTGCACCTCTCGCCTTCGCTTAATCTCGCCCAATCTAATTGGGACATCTACGGAGCAAGCTTCAAGGGATGCGCCCTTTTTAGCTAGTTCGTCCGCTTTTTCATTCCCATCTATTCCCATATGCCCCGGGACCCAATATAAATGTATGCTTATCCCTGTCCCGATTCTCTCCAGAGACTGCTTACACTCTAACACGCATTTAGATGCTGTGCTATGCGAGATTATTGCCTTAATTGCTGCTTGACTGTCAATATAACAGTTAACACGGTTGCAGCTTAAGCTATTCTCTTCCAGGGTTTCTACTGCTTTGGTTACGGCTAATATTTCCGCTTGGAAAACGCTACAGTAATCCGGCAGCCTGTAGGATCTGCTTATTTCCGGATCAGCGCAGTATACCGCAGACCCTACTCCTTCCACTACTTTGGAACCATCGGCGTACACATGTATCGCCTCGTCCGCCATTTGCGCACCCTTGCGCCAACCGTCCACCTCTATTGTGGCCCTAAGATCTCCCTCGAAGCGCAGATAGGGAATCATGTAGTCTGTTCGTCTTGTGATTGATGACGCTATACTACTATGGCCATATGGTCGGCGCTCAAGCTGCCCCGAAGCACCGAGCCTGGTTGCGGTCGTTAACGCTTTGTTCTTTGCTACCAGGTCTACAGGTGGGATGTGCAAAATGGCATACAGTGCAGCCGTCGGGGTTGTTTTCAGGGCTCCCGTAATGCTAAGCATCGATAGTCTGCATACCCCCTGTAATATTTTGTGGTATGTTGTTTTTTGTGTGGCTTTCCACCAAACAAGAACTCCATAGTATAGAATAGGGCATACAATCGCTGTAAAAACCCAATGAGAAAGAGAGGGCGATAGGCCCCACGTACACTCCAGCATTCTTTTACATGCATAGAGTGCCGTTGAGGCCTTCTTGACCCTCTCCTCCACGTTGAGTTTCCATGACAGCTTACTGTCTAGGATGATTCCTAAATATTTTGTGCAAGGTTTTTCCTGTAAGGTCACCCCTCCTAACTTAGGCCTTGTCCAATTTGGGACCTTGTACCTCTTTGTAAACAAGACCATATCCGTCTTCTCCGCATTGACTTTCAACCCGACATTAGATGCCCAGGTATGAATATCGCGAAGCGCCCGATCCATCAAAGAACTAATCGTTGGAAGGCACTTTCCACTTATGACAATTGCAACGTCATCTGCGTAAGCCGTAAGTTTTACGGGTCCCTCATCGAATTGCCTGAGCAGTTGGTTGATGACCAGCGTCCACAGCAGAGGTGATAGCACCCCTCCCTGCGGCGTGCCCCTGTCCACTGATTTCGTGGCCTCGTACAATCCCCATTTTGATGTAATCTTTCTGCAATTTAACATGCAGCCGATCCATCTGATTAAGGCAGGATGTACTTTAATGTAATTAAGACCATCCATAATCGCCCATTTTGCAACATTATTGAAAGCCCCGGCAATGTCCACGAAGTCTCCTAGAGCATACTCCTTATATTCCAGGGATTTGTCTATGCTTATTACCACCCTATGCAATGCGGTGTCTACCGACTTGCCTTTGGTGTACGCATGCTGTGTTGTGGAGAGCAGCTTTTCATCCACGTTGGACTTTATGTACACATCTATCAGCCTCTCAAAGGTTTTGAGCAGAAATGATGTTAAGCTAATGGGTATATAGTCTTTGGAATACATGTGACCGATCTTTTCCGCCTTTGGTAGAAAAGCTACACGAGCAGTTCTCCAAGAGTGCGGTACATGATTCAGTCGTATGCACCCATCGAATATTATTTTAAGCCATTCCACGACCGCCCTACTTGAGACTTGTAGCATGGCCGGGAATATACCATCTGGGCCCGGCGATTTAAACTTAGAAAACGTCTTCACTGCCCACTCGATCTTGGTATCGGTCACCAAGCCCGGCACTACTAGCTCCGTGATCGAAGTGTGAGTGATGTCTGCTGGCTCCTCTAAACCGTCTCCCGATGGGAAATGTGTATCGAGAAGCACCTCAAGGGATTCCTCACTATTACGTGACCATTCTCCGTTCTCTTTCTTTATTAATCCCTGGACTATTTTTCCCTTTGCTAGGACTTTTTTCAACCGTGCTGTTTCGCTGGAGCACTCTATGTCCGTACAGAAACTTTTCCATGAGTTTCTCTTCGCCCTGGTAATTTCGCGCTTGTAGATCCTCAGTAGATCCCTGTACTCGTCCCGACACGCTTCGCTTTCCGCGGTCTTTGCGAGCTTAAACATTTCTTTTACCTGTCTTCTTAGAAGACTCAGCTCATTTCTCCACCATGGCGGCTTTGCTTTTCCTCTGAATCTTCTTAGAGGGCAAGCTTTGTTATACGCAGTCATAAGCGTCCTTGTTAGGAATTCATTCGACTCCTCCAGTTCCTCTACATTAGCAACCTCTTTGGGTTGTCCCAGTTTTGTTTCTACATGTTTCTGGAATTTAGTCCAGTTCGTTGACCTAGGGTTTCTAAAAGTTCCTCCCTTCTCTACCCTCTTTAGGGGGATGTTGAAGCTGATATACGCATGGTCGGAGAAGGATGGTCTATCAAGAACCATCCAATCATACCTTGATATATCACGCTCGGAGCTCAATGTAATGTCCAGAACATTGCTGGATGTTGGACCAATGTATGTAGGGACATTTCCCCTGTTGGCTATCTGCAAATTGGTT
The DNA here is from genome assembly GCF_040869045.1 of Eurosta solidaginis. Lineage (NCBI taxonomy): Eukaryota > Metazoa > Arthropoda > Insecta > Diptera > Tephritidae > Eurosta > Eurosta solidaginis. The sequence goes on from NC_090324.1 coordinate 141,764,525, forward strand.
TGCAGGATGTAACAAAACAGAGATTCGCCTCTCTCGTTCGTATCTGCTCTTCCCCACGCATTGTGGTGCGCATTTGCATCTGCGCCTATGACCAACCGCCCTTTGCGCCCTTCCTCCTGTACTAGCCTTTTGCACTCCATCGGTGGGACCTCCGCAGCATGGGCCATGTAGCAGGACGCCAGGATAAATGCCTGCTTATTCTTTTGCTCAACGGTCACCGCTACGAGATCCTCAGTGGTGTAATTAGGCAGCATATATGAATGCAGCTGTTTCCTTACCATTACTACAGCTCGCACCCGTCCTTCCGCTTGCGCGTAGTAAACGCCAAACCCGTGCGCGCTAAGTCCAGAGACCTTTCCTCCCGATGAGAGCCACGGCTCCTGGATCAGCCCCACGTCAAACGAACCCTCCTCAAGGGTTAGGAGGAGTTCGCTCGACGCCACTTTACTGTGTTGGAGGTTTATCTGTAGGACTCGCAGCACCATTGGCTGTTTGTTATCCATAAAAAAACACGAAATAACCCCGACGCTATCGCGGACGGATTCCTAAAACCATCCAGAAATGCCCCGGAAGAGTCTCCAAAAGTTCCCGGAATAGACCCAAAATCCCGGAAGGGTCCCAAAACTATCCCGAAAAAATTTCGAAATGACTCCTACCGCATCCCGGACGGATCCAGAAATGACCTGGGAAGGGTCTCCAAATGATCCCAAAATGGTCCCGGAATTACCCTGATGGACCCGGCAAACCATCAAGAATTGATGCCGGAAGGGCCTCCAAATGATCCCGAAATAATACAGAAAAAGTCAAGAAATGACCCCTAAAGGGTCTCCAAATGATCCCGAAATAGTCCCGAAATTACCCTGATGGGTTCCCGTACATATCCCGAAATCCATCCAGAAGTGATGCCGGAAGGGTCCCCAAATGATCCCGTATTAGCCCTAAAAAAGTCCCGAAATGACCCTGACAGGATCTCGAACCGATCCCCTAAATGACCCTGACGGGATCACGGAGAGATCCCGAAGTCCAACCAGGAATGATCTTGGCAGGGTCCCAAAATGATCCTGAAATAGTCTCGGAAAAGTCCAGAAATTACCCTGACGGGATCCCGGACGGATCCTGAAAACCATGCTTAAATGATCCCGAAGAAGTCCCGAAATGACCCTGACAGGATCTCGTACGGACCTCTAAATCACCCTGACGGGATCACGGACAGATCCCGAAGTCCATCCAGGAATGATCTTGGAAGGGTCCCAAAATGATCCTGAAATAGTCTCGGAAAAGTCCAGAAATTACCCTGACGGGATCCCGTACTGATCCCGAAAACCATCCATGATGCCGAAAGGCTCCCCAAATCATCCCGTATTAGTCGAGAAAAAGTCCCGAATAGACCCCGACGGGATCCCGGACAGATCCCGAAAACAAACCAGAAATGATGCCGGTAGGTGCCCCAAATTATCACGAACGGATCCCGTAAACCATCCAGAAATGATGCCGAAAGGGTCCTTAAATGATCCTGTATTAGTCGAGAAAATGTTCAGAAATGACCCCGACGGGATTCCGGACGGATCCCGAAAACTATCCAGAAATGATGACGGAAAGGCCCCCAAATGATCCCCTAATAGTCCCGAAATGACGCTGACAGATGATGCCGGACGGATCCCGAAAACCATCCAGAAATGATGCCGGAAGAGACCCCAAATGATCCCCCAAAAGTTCCGAAATGATCCCGACAGGATCCCGGACGGATCCCGAAAACCATCCAGAAATGATGCCGGAAGGGACCACAAATGGTCCCGAAAAATTCCCGAAATTACCCCCACGGGATCCCGGACGGATACCGAAAAACATCCAGAAATTATGTCGGTAGGTACCTCTAATGATCCCGAAATAGTCCCGAAATGACCCTGACGGGATCCCCGACGGATCGCGAAAACCATTCAGAAATGGTGCCGAAAGGGTCTCCAAATGACCCCATATTAGTCGAGAAAAAGTCCAAAATGACCCCGACGGGATCCCGGACGGATCCCGAAAACCAAATAGAAATATTGTCGGAAGATACCCCTAATGATCCCGAAATGGCACCGACCATTCAGGAATGATTACGGAAGGGACCCAAAATGCCCCGAAAAAGTCCCGGAGTGATCCCGGAAATCTTAAAGAATTTATCTCTCAAAGGTACGCAAATGATCCCGAAAATACACCGACGGCATGCCGGACGGATCCCGAAAATCACCCAGAAAAGATCCCGGAAGGGTCTCGATATGACCCTAACGGTATTACAAATAAGGTGAAGCTAATTATAAAACAATGTTAATAAGGCAGCAGGTGCGTTGGAGCGAATGAAGAGTTACATAGAAACATACAGGTAAAGCTAATAAAAGCGTGCTAATAAAAACAATTGAAGGAGGGCGGATGGCGGGAGGAGAAGGAGGGGACCACTGATCGTTTTTCCAAAATTGTTTAGATCTCGATCTGTATGTGCCAGATACCAAAAAGAGTATGTCTTTCATCTTGATGGCGAGGAGACAACAAAAATTGAAGAGAAAAACGAAACATCGCAGACAGTTCTCAGCACAGACTTGAACATGATATTGGCTGCAATATCTGCACAAACATCGACAGTAACATCAATGTCGTCGTAAATGTCATCTCAACTGGAAGAACAGAGGACTATATTCAAATTCAAATTCAAATTTATTAGTTGAACAAAGTGGTTGTGACAGTAAGACGGAGTCTTTTATAGCACATCTTCCGTTTTATAAATACAATGTAATTACCATAAAACTAAATTCGAGTTTAAGATTAACAATAAAACGATTTTCTTATAATTCATATTAATGTTAAAACTAAATTTAATGTTAAACCTTAAATACACACTTAAGACTAAAGAGTAGAGCCATTTAAATATGGTAGGAAAGAAAAACAGAGATAGGAAGTGAAAGAGATGTAGTCATGCAGTTATGTTGAAATCACAATATTCACGCTGAGCTGAAGTAATCATGGATCACCTTATTGTAATTGCTCCTACTCAAAGCACCCTTGAGAAAATCAGGTATAGAGTTCCAAAGCCTTACAGCATTTACAAAAAATAGCCTCGATGAGGCCAGATAGTAATATTTGGGGATTATCAGATTGCGGTGCCTACAAGACTTTGGGAAATTAAGCTTTTCGTAAAGATATTGAGGGGTTTTGAACTCGATGAGCTTGAACATATAAATACAGTTTCGCGTCTCAATGTACTCAAAAATACTGCATCCTAGTATTTCGCGCTTAAATAGAGAGATGTGATCATATTTCCTTAGGCCGTAGACATAACGCATGATATTGTTGAACGCAACATCAATTTTGTGGTACGAGGCAGAATCAAACTGACTATAAACTAGCTCTGAGTACGTTATGTGTGGGACTATAAGCTGAACAGCTAGCTTTTTTCTTGTCTCTAAGGGAGTAAACGAGGCATACATTCTTAATCTGCGTAAAACCGAATAAACACTACTCACGACTTTATTAACGTGGTCAACACAGTTCAATTTAGAATTTATCACAAAACCTAAATTCCTAATTTTGTCAGTAAACGGAAGAACACTATTTCCAACTAACAATTTAGGAATATCTTCAACGTGCACAACACTGTTACTAATGGGCAACACATAGGACTTTTGAGCATTTAAACAGAGACAGTTTTGAAACTCCCATTTCGAAATTGCAGACAAATCACTATTAATTTTAAAACACAAATCCTCGACGAGACCAACACGGCTAGACAAATATAATTGAATGTCATCGCCATAAGCATGGATATTTACGTACTGGCAAACAGAGAACACATCATTGACAAAAAGACTAAACAGGAGAGGCCTAGTACAGAGCCTTGTGGTACACCCGAGGAAACAGTACATGGTTTTTATGCAGAGCCTTTGCATAAAACTCTCTGGGTCCTTCTCGCCAAATAACTAGCCATAAGCTTTACAGAACTGTCAGAGAACCCAAAATAGGACTCAAGCTTTTTGCATAGGAGACTATGGCTGACTGAGTCAAATGCCTTAGAGAAATCAAGGAGACACAGGAGAGTAAGGTCACTATTATCAAATTTTACTCTTATATCGTCAAGTATTTTTATTATTGCAGTAGAGCAACTATGCTTGGATCTAAACCCTGATTGGAATGGGCTTAAAAGATGGTGATCTAGGACATATTTTGAAAAATGAGAAGCCATCAAGGACTCACACACTTTTGCAAAAGCAGATAAGATGCTTATAGGCCTATAATTACTAAGCTCGACTGCATTATTTATTTTTGCGACGGGAATAATCAACGCCTTTTTCCATTCCTTTGGAAAACATGACGTTGTGAAGCAGTGGTTAATTATATGTGTGAGAGTTCCTAAAACATATGGCAGCAGTAGTTTCACGAACTTCAAACATATTCCATCTTCACCAATTGCATTGGACTTAATGGCCATAAGTGATTTTAGAACCTCTTCCTCCGACACTGCCCTAAACTCAAAGTTATTCTCCGGTGAAAGGTTTCTGGTTATATGATAAGGTACAGGATTGACCCGGCGGTTGCCTGAGCTAACAAAATAGTCATTAAGGGTATCCGGATCAACCTGACTCTCAGATTGCTGCTTACCATGTATATTTAGATTTTTCAAATTGCGCCATAAGTCTTTTGAAGGTAGTGACGGGTTTAGCTTATAATCGCAGTACATCTGTTTCGCTTTTCTGGGAATATCAGTGGCTTTATTCCGGGCGATTTTATACTGCGACCAGGCAAACTCGGTTTTGCTCCTCTTCCACTTGGAGTAAAGCTTGTTACGATTTTTAATTGCATATCTCACTTTGCCGTTATACCAAGGAACAGAGTTAGTTTTAACACTCACTTTTTTTAGAGGGACGTGTGTATCATAAAGTTTACCAAGAGTTTTATTCAAAAAGTTCAGCTTCGCATCCACCGTAGCAATACTCCAACACGCGGTCCAGTCGACATTAGACAAATCCCAAAACAACGAGCGTACATTTATAGACTTAAAATCACGATATACAGTAGTAAGAGTATCAACAGGGCAATTAAAGGTAACATCCAGTGTACAAAAAACTAAGTCATGGTCCGAAATAAAGCTAATTTGGTCAAACTTAAGAACATGGTCCGGGCTTGACGTGATAAAGAGATCTAACAAGCTCGGAGTCATATTTTGCGAATATCTTGTTGGTAAATGTGTGTTTACGATGGTGAGACCTGCAGCTGTGAGATGATCGAGCAATTTATTGGTATAGGAGTCATCAACAAGAATATTAACATTAAAGTCACCACATATAACATAACGCTCATAATCAATCAAAAACGGGGATAACTCGGCAAAGAACGAGTCTAACAGAAAACACTTATGGGGGTTGTATACACATGATACTAATACTTTATTCGAGTTATCTGAGATTTCAGCAATAATAAACTCCGCACCATTGTTTTTTGATTCTACTAGGGTTCTAACTTTAAGGGAAGTCTTGCAATAGATGGCAACGCCTCCTCCCTTTTTAGATGTTCGATCAACGCGCATAAGTCTATAGTTAGGTATATTGTAGTAGAAATCGGATATGTCATTAGAAAACCAGGTTTCTGAAACACAAACAACGTCCACATTCGACTCAGCAAAAACATCCCTAACATAATCCAGTTTCTCTCTATTTAAGCTACGAGCGTTGAAATGCACAATGTTAAATCCATTAGACTGCTTGCATAAAATGTTAATTACTATCTTGTGGTATTCGTTTATGCTGAAGGCAGATTTCCTACAGGGGTTTGAGTCCATCAGTCGGAGAAGGAACAAATACAAGCGGTGCAAAATACATAAAAACAACAACACAGAAACAAATGCAGGAGATCATAACAAATAAAATTATGCATGGGAAGAGTAAACACTAAGAAGAAACAATAATAGTAAACATTTGAATAATGTAGATTGCAGCACAGAATCAAAGAGATAGAAAAAAGTATATTTAAGAGAGTAAGATGGGAAATTAAAAGGTAAAAAACATATCTTAAATAATCCAAAACGTTCATTCGCAAGTTATACAATGTATGTTATTATTTACGCACTCATGTCCCAATGACAGCATTCACCTCAGCTATGCTGCTTACCACTTTCGCCTCTTCACCTGCTTTGTGCCGAACAAAAACTTTGCATCAACTATGGCATCACAATTGGAAATACAGGAGGCACGCATTTCAGAAATGTCAACACAGATTACATCCAAGATGGAAACTCAGCTGAATCGCAGGAGAACCGTATAACAGCGAAGATTGAAGCACAAGAAACGCGTATGTCAGAAATGTCGACACATATTCATCCAAGATGGCATCCCAACTGGAATCGCAGGAGACACGCATAACATCCAAGATGGAAGAACAAGAGGAGCGCTTATCATTGCAGGTGGCACAAATGTCTTCGCAGTTAGAAGCACAGTAAGCAAGGGTAAAATCAAAGCTGGAAGCGCAGGATGCAAAAATCGCTCAATTTCAGGCAGAAGTCGATGATTTGAAGGGTCCTATGGAGCAGTTACAACTAAATCGCCCAGCAGTTTCAACGAGTAATCCAAAGGTAAAAACACCATCCTTTGACGGTTCTGTTCCTTTCGAGGTCTTCAAGCTACAGTTTGAGAAGACCGCAGCAGTGAACAACTGGAATGCGGAAGATAAAGTTGCTGCATTGTTCGTGGCATTGAAAGGGCCTGCAGCGGAAATCTTACAGACGATTCCAGAGAAAGAACGGAACAGTTATGAAGCATTTATGGCTGCTTTGGAACGACGTTATGGAAGCGAGCATAGAAAACCGATATTCCAAATTGAGTTACAAAAGCGCTACCAAAAAGCAAATGAGACATTGCAGGAGTTTGCTTCAGATATTGAAAGATTGGCTCATCTTGCAAATGCGGACGCACCCGTGGAATACACTGAAGGGGTAAAAATCCAGAGCTTCATAAATGGCATACGAGATGTGGAAACGAAGCGGGCTACATATGCGAATCCAAAACTAACATTTGCTGAAACGGTATCGCATGCAATGACTCAAGACACAGCGTCGCTTTTGAGTAAGCCCGCATACAAAGCGCATCGCGGGGAAGTGGAAAGGCCAGACTGGGTAGACACAATTTTGGAAGCATTGAAGGGTACGCAGCAGAAGAATAACGATGCAGTCAAATGCTTTAAGTGTGGAAAGCCAGGGCACATTGCGCGTTATTGCAACACCAACCCTAACAGTTCCAACAATGTGGGTGGTCGTAAACGCAGAGCTGAAGGAGATGAGCAGATCTCCAAGACCAATCAATCGTTAAACTAAAGCGATTCAGCCGCAAGGGGCGACAGCTGGCTCCCTCAATTGAATGCCCTATAATCTCTATCTCACAAATTGGAAGAAGGTCAAGCAATCTTACTGTCGGAGGACATGTGGATGGAAAGGAACGTTTACTGACTGTAGATACGGGTGCATCCCATTCCATTATTCGAGCGGATTTCGTCAAAGAGAAGATAAGACCATTGCATGGAGCAAGATTGCGTACAGCCACGGGAGAGGACACCCAGGTTTTTGGAGAAGTAGCAATTGGAAACGTCACGGTACTACACAATTTTATAGTGGCAGGTATTGTTGATGAAATCATAATTGGAGTGGACTTCTTAATCAACCAAGGCATCAAAATCGATTTGCAAAGCAAGATGATGCGATATAAGAACATGGATGTGCCACTTAATTTCGGCTACGAGAGAGGCTACAGCAGTAAACGAGTGCTGGTGGAGGAGAGTCAGCAAATACCACCAAAATGAGAAGCAGTCAACTGGCCAAAGGTTGATGGAGATTGTGGGACAAACAAATTGTGGGTTGTCGAAGCAGCAAATAAATCAGCACTGAACATACTTGTAGGAAAAACCCTGGCTATGAAAAAACAAGATGGACGTATTCCGGTAAGAGTACTCAATGAGTTCAAGTCACCATTCTCTTTGACCAAAGGAGCTATTTTAGGAAGATGCCAAGAGGCCGAAGTAGTTATTAACTGTGAACAGCTCCAGGAACACGTTTCATCTAGTAATACTGATCTTTCAAATGACATCACCGCATGAACTAGGGGCTAGAGGAAGCCTATCAGAATAAGGCAAAACAACTGCTCCTAAAGTACGCGAACATATTTGACCAGGATGGTTCCAAACCAGGCCGCACCAATGTTGTGAAACATCAAATTGACACTGGAGATGCGAGGCCGATTCGTCAATCTCCATGTAGTGTTCCACTGGCGAAGCGGGAAGTTGTGAGTCAAATCATACAAGAAATGAGCGACAGCGGCGTCATCGAACCATCAGATAGTCCATGGAGCTCACCGGTAGTACTTGTAAAGAAGAAGGATGGAAAAATGAGGTTTTGCGTGGACTACCGGAAGTTGAATGACGTTACGAAAAAGGATAGCTACCCATTGCCAAGAATTGACGACACTCTGGATTCGCTATCTGGTACGAAATGGTTTTCCACACTGGCCTTGAAAAGCGGCTACTAGAAAGTTGAGGTGAAGGAGGAAGATAAAGAGAAAACAGCCTTCAGTGTCGGTGATGGTCTTTGGCAATTTACAGTGATGCCTTTGGACTCTGTAATGCAACAGCTACTTTTGAAAGACTCATGGACCAGGTACTGAAAGGACTACATTGGAAAACATGCTTGGTGTACCTGGACGACATCATCGTATTGGGCAAGAATTTTGATGAAAATCTTAAGAACTTGGAGGAAGTTTTCCATAGAATAGCTGGAGCTGGTCTGAAGTTAAATCCCAAAAAGTGTGCGCTGTTTTAAAAGGAAGTAAATTAGCGTAGCCCATAGCCTCCATGAGCTTACAAGAAAAAATAAAGCTTTTGAATAGAAGAAGGAGCAAAAAGTGGCTTCCAAACATTGAAGGAGCGTTTGTGCACTGCCCTAATGTTAGCATATCCGATTCCAGGAGCAACATTTATTCTAGATACAGATGCAAGTGGATATACTATAGGAGGCGTTTTATCACAACTGGTCGATGGACAGGAGAAGGTAGTTGCATATTAATGCCGTTCGACTGGAAAACTAGAGAGGAACTACTGCGTTACGCGGAGAGAGCTGTTGGCATTGGTAGAGTGCATTAAACATTTTCACAAATACCTCTACGGCTACCGATTCCGTGTCAGGACAGATCACGCAGCATTAAAATGGCTTCTGCAGTTCCGTAATCCGGAAGGACAATTGGCACGGTGGATCGAGTGACTACAAAGCTAAGACTTTTCCATTGAGCATCGAAAAGGTAGTACCCATGGAAATGCCGATGCAATGTCACGAAGAGCATGTACTTTGGAATGCAAGCACTGTTCAAAGGCCGAGGCTAAAGAAGACATTATAGATGTCCGGCTAATGACTATAACATGTACAGATGAATGGCACAAGGAACAGAAAGTGTCAGCTAGAAGATACAGATATGTCACGTGTTATGCAAGGGCTCGAACGAAACAAAAGACCAAACATAGAAGAGATATCAGCAGAGAGTCCCATTGCGAAGTCATATTGGGCACAGTGGAACAGTTTAGAATTGATATCCGGTTGCCTTCATCGAGTATGGGAGAGTGAGGATGGTAAATGCAAGAAAAAACTGATAGTTGTTCCCAGAAAGAGGATTTCTGACGTGCTCAGTGAGCTGCATAATGGTCCAAGCGGAGGTCGTCTTGGAATCACGAAGACGCTCGAGAAGATTAAACAGAGATTCTATTGGGTTGGTTGCCGTCGGCCGGTCACTGAGTGGATTGCGAACGGCGAGGTTTGCAGCAGAGCGAAAGGGCCCAGAACCCGAAGTCATGGCCATATGAAGCAATATAACTCAGGTGCGCCATTTGAAAGGATCGCTATGGATGTCGCCGGTCCATTTCCTACTAGCAACGGCGGCAACAAATATGTGCTGGTAGTTATGGATTATTTCAGCAAATGGCCAGAGGTATACCCAATCCCAAATCAAGAAGCGGAAACAGTAGCAGAAGTGTTTATAAACAATTGGGTTGCAAGGTATGGTGTACCAATGGAGTTACACGCTGACCAAGGCAGGAATTTCGAATCAGCTGTGTTCCAGGAAATGTGTAAATCATTGGGCATTCGAAAAGCACGGACAACTGCATTGCATCCTCAATCCGATGGTATGGTAGAACGATTCAACAGAACATTGGAGGAGCACTTAAGGAAAGTAGTAGACAAGTACCATAAAGAGAGCGATACCCGCATACCATTATTCTTGATGGCTTACCGATCAGCAGTGCATGAGACAATGACCTTAGACTGCCAGCTGATTTGAAGTTTGGGATAGATGCCAATGCGGAGAGAAATGTCAAGAAATCCACTGGTGATTTGGAAGAAGAGCTAAGAGAAATACATGATCTGATAAGGCAACGAACAAAGATTATGAGTGACAAGATGAAAGCCAGATACGATAAAGCAATTAATTCGGAAGGTTTTAAGGAAGGAGATTTGGTGCTGTTATACAACCCACAACGTAAAAAAGGTTTGTCCCCGAAATTGCAGTGTAATTGGGAAGGCCCATACAAAGTTGTAAAACGGATCAACGATGTAGTGTACTGCATACAAACCATCGGTAAACCACGAACCAAAATGAAAGTGGTCCATTTTGAAAGGCTGGCAACGTTTAGATCTGGAGATTTGTCTGATCGGGACGATCAGACTTAGGTGGAGGGCAGTGTTACGAATATTAGCAAAATTAAGGGGTGCTGCCATCTCTAAGCCGATGCTTAACAGTGATATTATGCACATCCATAGATCAATCATTATGTATCTACATAAACGAATCAATAATTGCGTCTACACATATGTACGTATACGAGCAGCGGAGAAGCAATGCACACACACATGCATATATCTTATCTGAATTGCTCACAATAAAGGGCAATAATTTGTGCAAGTATTATTCAAATGAGAAGTTGTAAACGTAGTTGTGGCTGGCGATTTTGTAGCTGAAACTAACTAGTAAGTTCTGGAATGGAAAGGCCTGGAAGTATGCAATGAGAAATCAAAAAGTATAAAAGGCGCAACAGTAGAGGCGAGGAGTGAGTTTCATTTGAGCTATCAATCAGTTTGGTTGTTAAGCAAGCTAGTTGTAAAGTATAAGTGTTATTGTGAAGTACTTTAATAAAGGCCATTTTTCCATTATTCAATATTGGAGTTATTTATTAAACAGTTTAGTGATTCGAACTTAGCAGAAGGGCAAATAAGAGGATTTGTTACAATAATACAATATATATTACATTAGAAATTAGATTAGCCTTTACCCGCGGCCCCGCCTGCAAGGAGAAAATAAAATATATGGGCTATTCACCTCAGCCTGTTTATCAAAATATCTGTTTAAAAATTATTTTTTTTGTTGATGTATTTTATTTTTGTAATAGAGTAAACAAAAATAACTAAATGAGCTGATAATTTGAAAGGTGCGCTTAAGTGAATAGTACAATACAGTTTTTTCGAATTAAAGAAATACATTTTGTTATTAAGTTAGATTAACTGATATGGCATGGGTGAAGGTATTACTTACTATTCGTAGAACAAGTGAGTGAAACTACAATTAGTTAAAACCAAAGAGAATTTTTTAGATATTTATTAGAATAGTGTTGCTATTGCGGGTATTTAATTGGTTAAAATATTACAAAAATTTTTTCACTTTCAAATTTTGTTTTTGTTTTCCATGATGTGTTAAAGAAATGTATACAGAATATAAAATGACATGACCAAACCAACATTTTCAAAATTAAAAAAAATTAAATAACATACTAATAAAGTACAAGAAACTCGGATTGTGAAATCTGTAATGTGTTTATCAAATGACATCGAAATTTTATTTTATTTTTTTTCGTTATGATGATGTGGCAGCTTGGTAATCAACTGATAATAAAACATTAATCGATTATCAAGTGTCATCACTTACACAACGTAGAAATGAAAAGGTAAGGAAATATTTTGCATAAAACGCCACTAAAGAATCTTTTTATCAGATATTTAATAAAAAAGCAAGTGCCAGCAACAGCAGAAAACTTCGAAAATGAAGAAAGCGATGAAAGTGATGAAATGTCATTTCGATGGCAAGACGAGCCATATGTGCCGGCGTTAAGTTTTTTCTTATATTTGGCGGAACAAGGTAATTACTGCTTACTTAACGTATTTTTATTATTAAAAAATATAAATATAATTATAACAAGTAAGGGCGGGGCTGACAATATGCTGTTAAGTTTTTAACGAGTAGAGCCCTCTATGCCACTTATTTCAATTTCCAGAGCTTCCCAACCATAAGATAGTGAGTCAAATTCAATTTCTGTAAAAAATGCGAGATGCATTCGGTAAAAATATTCACAGTAGACAATTTTTGGCATAAAAAATTTAAAACCATACCGTGTGTCCTCAGTATGCCGTTACGTGCAAAGTGCACGTAACTCGCACGTATGATACCTCAACCTTGCACGTAATGACTTAGTTCGAACGGAGGGCAGAGCTTTAGCCCCCATAGCCCCCCCCCCCTAGATCCGCCAGTGACAGGAAGGATCACCAAATGATCCCGGAATAGTCTCAAAAATATTCCGAAATGACCCGGACGGGATGACGAACGGATCCTGAAATGATCTCAGAAAGATCCCCAAATGATCTTGGAGAAATTGATTCTACGGACCTTCTCAGCCGCTTATTTTTTGCGGTTCCCCCTAGAGTATCCAGGCACTACGTTCCTTTTTATTTACACCTTCGTCGACGAAACTTTGCTAAAAATAATCCTCTTCTTATCTGGTGCGCGCACTACAATGACTTGTATAGCTGTATCAGTCTTGAATGTACTTTTGCCGCTATACGTAATGCAATACTTGCCTATCTAATCTAAAAGATACAAGCTAATATAATTTGCCGACATTTATTTCTTCCGTAAAAAACAGGGACTATCTCGCATAACGATGGAGGAACATTTATCAACATGTATCATTAAGAAGGTACAAGACAGTACTGTGTTGATTGGAATTTGGTGCATTCCAACAACGTTAAAAATATGCTTTTTCATGAGTCACTGACCGGAATCGTATGCATTCCGGCAGTATAATCTTATGGGTCGGGCATCGAGCTGATTGGAATCCAGTGCATTCCAACAACACAAGTCATGTTACTTTTTTATGCCTTGTGATGGCGTATCCTCTTACACTATTCTTAGCACTGCCGGATTCCCATGACATGATGATTGGAATCTTGTTGCATTCCAACAGCAAGATTGGAATCCACTGCATTCCGAAATCATGCTGAGCGGAATCTGACGCATTCCGCCAGTATAAGATCTCTGTATAAGATCTTATTTCTGCTCATATTTCTTATTATTATATTCTGAAATTAAACTGTAATGTTCAATAATATATCTTTGTTTGTAATATAACATTGTTGATATCTCGATTTATGTATCTTAAATTTTAACCTTTGAGTTGTATATTTATATATCTTTTATATTATGCTGTCGACCATTTCAAGTTTGTCGTCGACTTTAAATAATAAATAAATAAATAAATAAAAAAGTCACGAAATGACTCCGTCGGGATCCCGGACGGATATCGAAAACCACCCAGAAATGATGCCGGAAGGATCCCCAAATTATCCCGAAATAATCCCGGCCAGAATGCAGAAACCATCCAAATATGATCCCTAAAGAATCCGCAAATGATCCCGAAATGACCCTGACGGGATCCAAGATTGATCCCGAAAAACGTCCTGAACTGATTCCGACAGGCTCCCCAAATGAACCCGAAATAATCCAGAAAAAGTCACGAAATTACCCGATGGGATTCCGTAAATCATTCAGAAACGATCCCTGAAGGGTGCCCAAATGATCCCGAAAGAGTACGGAAAAAGTCCCGAAATGACCCTGACGAGATCCCGTACAAATCCCGAAAACTATCCAGAAATGATGCCAGTAGGGTCCGAAACGATTCCGAAATATTCCCAAAAATGTACCGAAATGATCCTGGCGGGATCCCGGACGAATCCTGAAAACCATTTTCAAAAGTTTGTCTCGACAGAGGGAGGACAGTGAGTGATGCGCCTATCACAAATCCAAAGCTCCTAATATATTATCACAATGCCGGTGGTCTGCATACAAAAACAAATGAGCTATTTCAATCGGCAGCAACCCACGACTTTGATGTCATCATACTCGTGGAAACTTGGCTGACTGCAGATTTTTTATCATCAGAGCTTTTTGATCGTTTTTATAATGTCTATCGAAGGGACAGAGTACTGCAACCGGGGGTAACAAGAGGGGGCGGTATTTTGGTGGCTGTAGCATCTTCTCTGGCAAGTCGTGAAGTGCAACTACGCGTTAATGATGCCAACATTGAGCAAATTTGTATTTCTGTAAATATAGGAGAAACGTTCCTTGATAGTATAAATGAAATTTTCTTTATTGCTAGTTACATCCCACCAAATAACAATTATGGAATGTACAAGTCACATATTGATAATATCAGCTTTATTATTGATTCTCTATTACCTCACCAAACGCCCTGTATTTTGGGTGACTTTAATCTGGGTTCTATTCAATGGGTGAGAGATCCTGATGACGGCTTTTTAACCCCCTTTACATCTAAAAAGGATGTCGAGGACTTACTTTGTGATACATTGTACTCCTTTAACCTATCTCAAATTAACGACATTGGAAATGATTTAAACAGAGTGTTAGATCTAATTTTTATAAACAATGATATATCCTGTGATATTTATAAGTGTGATATGCCACTCACCTGTGAATCGGTTCATCACAAAGCAATCTCTATCCAGTTCTCTTTCTATAAATACGATAAAAACTCCATTGAACCCGAGTACTACTTCAATTTTTATAAGGCGAATTTTACGGCTCTGAATGCGTTTTTCGACTCCATTGATTGGAATTTAATCTTTGAGCAATTAGACTTATCAAATATGTATATAAAGTTCAAGAGCGTAGTAGAAGAAAGCCTTAACTTATACGTCCCATCCCACAGAAAAAAGAGATCTTTCAATCTCCCATGGTACACAAAAGAACTTTTGAGGTTAAAAAACCAACGAAACAAAGCGCATAAAAAATTTAAGAAAACTGGCTCTGCTGATGACGAAGCAAAATTTGCTGAGTGCAGGAAGAAATTTGAATGCCTATCCAAGTTCCTTCATGATAAATATATTAATTCGCTTGAGACTAACATAAAAGCCAACCCGAAGTCTTTTTGGGTTTTTGTTAACTCAAAACGAAAATATAACGGTATGCCGAAATCAATGGAGTTTGGAGGCAAAGTTGCTTCCTCAACTCAGGAAGCATGTGAGCTCTTTGCCGACTTCTTCGGGTCGGTATTTAACAGGTTCCGGACAGTTAGTACGTCATGTGATACAACTGCCATAGCGGAGTCTGTAAATATTGGTCAGTTCACGGTTACAGAGGAAGAAGTCCTGGAGTCCCTTATGAACCTTGATGTATCTAAGGGGGCTGGATACGATCTTCTGCCACCCTTGTTCTTAAAGAATTGTGCGGTTTCACTCTATCCGCCTCTTACTAAAATCTTTAACAAGTCCCTTGAATGTGGTAATTTCCTTGACGAATGGAATGTGGCATTCTTATCGCCAATTTATAAGTCTGGCCCTCGAAACAAGATAGACAACTATCGACCCATTGCCAAGCTATCCATCATCCCAAAGCTGCTGGACAAAATTGTAAATGACCAGCTATTTGCAGTTTTTAAAAACTATATTGTTCCTCAACAGCATGGTTTTTATCCAGGGAGATCCATCAGCACAAATCTCACAATATTTGTTAATTGTGTGGTTAATGCGATTGAGGACGGCGAACAAGTGGACACTCTGTACACTGATTTCGTAAAAGCTTTCGATTGTCTCAATCATAATCTTTTACTTAATAAACTCGAGAAACTCGGAATCCACTCCAACGCCCTAAGTTGGCTTGAGTCGTATCTCCAAAACAGGAAATTAATAGTAAAGATCGGCAGCAATCTCTCCAAGCCTATAATCGTTACATCAGGAGTACCACAAGGTAGTCATCTGGGCCCTTTACTCTTTTCTTTATTTATAAATGATATCTGCCAATGTTTTAAATTTTGTAGTTGCCTGATGTACGCTGATGATCTAAAACTTTATTACAGAGTTAAACACATTAGCGACTGCATAGAGCTACAGCAAGACATCTTGGAATTGATAAAATGGTGTAATAGTAACGGTCTTTTCTTGAACTTCTCCAAGTGTAACCTTATCACATTCACTCGGAGAAACGCATGCATAATGAACAGCTATTACTTTAACGATAGCGACTCATTCAATCGTACAACTACTGTTAAGGATTTAGGAGTATACTTAGACTCGAAGCTTAGATTCGACTTTCATAGGGAGTACATAATCAGTGCAGCCAATTCAAAACTCGGCTTTCTCAAACGTAATTCCAAAGACTTTTTTGATCCGCTAACGCTGAAAAGTCTTTACATTAGCCTTGTAAGATCCACTTTGGAATATGGCTGCATCATTTGGGACTCAGACTTTGTAACACATTCCAGCCGGTTAGAAAGAGTTCAAAGGAGATTCACTAAATTCGCGCTTCGACGAATGTTCACTTTTGAATCGATGCCATCTTATGCACTAAGATGTAGAATTTTAAATATTCAGTGCCTTAATACTCGAAGGAAAATTTGTGGTATTTTCTTTATCAAAGACATTTACGACAACAAAATCGATTCTCCGGAACTACTTTTTCTTCTCCCCTTCTATGCACCCGAAAGGTGTCTAAGGGACAAATACATTTTCTACGTCCAAACGCGTAGAACGAATTTTGGAAATAATGAACCTATTCACAGAATGATCTCCTTATGTAACTCTGTTTGCAATCATGCCGATTTTAGCTCATGTAAAGAACATTTTAAAGCTGATGTTATTGATTACTTTCTTTTCAATTAATATGTTTCAGTATTCGTATTACTATATAAATGTTTTTACATGTAGTTTTATTTAAGCAGTAGCGAATTTTTTACAAAAATTTTTTGTTATAATGTCGTTGTATTTATAAATTGTTACCATATATTTTTCTATCTCGATAATTTTTGTTTAAGTTGTTACATATCTGTGAGGACTATGTCCGGTAGATAATAATAATAATAATAATCCAGAAATCGTGCCGGAAGGATCCCGAAATAGTCCCGAAATGACCTTGACGGGATCCCGAAAAGCATCCAGAAATTATCCCGGAAGGATCCCAAATTACCCCGGAATACTACCTAAATAACCCCCCAGATCCCGGTCGGACCCCGAAAACTATTTACAAATAATCCCGTAGGGGTCCCAAAATGATCCCGAAATAGCCACGAAATGACCCTGACGGGTACCCGGACGGATCCCGAAAATCATCCAGAAATTTTACCGGAAGAGTCTCAAATTATCCCGAAATAGTCCCGAAATAACCCCGACGTGATCCCGAAAACCATTCAGAAATTATCCCGGAGGTATCTTCAAATGATTCCGGAATACTCCCGAAAAAGTTCTGGAATAACCCTCACGGGATCCCGGCCGGATCGCGAAAATCATCATGAAATTATGCCGGAAGGATCCCAAAATCATCCCGGAATAGTCCCGAAAAAGTCCCGAAATGATACCGGAAGGATTCACAAATTATCCCGGAATAGTCCCGAAAAAGTCCCGAAATAACTCCGATGAGATCCCAGAGGTATCCCGAAAATCATTCAGAAATTATCTCTGAAGGGTCCCCAAATGATTTGAAATAGTCCAGAAAATGTCACGAAATGACCCGTCGGGATCCTGGACGGATTCCGAAAACCTTCCAGAAATTATTCCGGAAGGATCCCCAAATTATTCCGAAATAATCCCGGACGGATCTCAGAAATCATTCCTAAAGGGTCCCTAAATGATCCCGAAATGACCCTGACGGGATCCCAGATTGATTCCGAAAATCATTAATAAATCATGCTAGAAGGGTCCTCAAATGATCTCGAAATGACCCTGACGTGATCCTGGACGGATCGCGAAAACCATCAGGAATTTATCTCTGGAGGGTCCGCAAATGATCCCGAGGAAAAAGTCCCGAAAAAACTCCGATGGGATCCTGGACAGATCCCGGAAATCATACATAAATTATCCCGAAAGGATCCCCAAATAAACCCAGAATAGTCCCGAAATAACTCCTACTGGATCCCCGACGGATCCCGAAAACCATCCAGAAATGATCCTGTAAAAGTCCGGAAATGACCCTGACATTTTCCAGAAAAAGTCCCGAGATTACCCCGACAGGACCCCAGACGGATCCCGAAAACTTTCCAGAAATGGTCCAGGAAGGGTTCCAAAATGATACCGAAATAGTCCGGAAAAAGTCCCGGTATGACCCGATGGGATCCCCAAACCCATCCAGAAATGATGCCGGAAAGGTTAACAAATGATCCCAAAATAGTCCCGCGATGACCCTGACGGGATCCCGAATACCATCTAGAAATTATCCCGAAAAAGTCCCAAAATAACCCCGACGGGATCCCGGACGGATCCCGAAAACTATACAGGAATGATCCCGGGAGAGTCCCGAAAGTCCCGAAATGACCCCGACGGGATCCCAAACGGATCCCGAAGACCATCCTGAAAAGATCCCGGAAGGGTCTCGATATGACCTTGACGGGATTACAAATAAGTTGAAGATAATTATAAAAGCATGTTAATAAAGCAGCAGGCGCGTTGAAGCGAATGAAGAGTAACAAACAAACAAACATACAGCTAATGATAATAAAAGCGTGCTAATAAAAACAATTGAAGGTGGGTGAATGGCGGGAGGAGAAGGAGAGCACCACTGATCGTTTTTTCAAAATTGTTTAGATCTCGATCTGTATGAGCCAGATACCAAAAATTATTGATTTAGGAGAAAATTTACATTGAGTTAAAACAATTTATAGATTTTGCACCAGAGGGGGTGGACGGTGTCACTGCTCACTTTGTAAGCCCTCGACTTATTTGACCCATTGAGTTTGTAATATAAGTGAAGGTCAGTATACTTAGAGTTATAATGTGTAAAAATTGTTAAAAAGTAATTATTCGAAGTCACAATCAGTCACAAAGACGAAAAAATACAATAATTAAATTATAACTATTCCTAAGGGCGGGAACTTTCCCCCTTTTCAAAAAAATATAGCAAGAAGATCCTTCTAGACTATTGGATAGATGAGTGCCAAATTTCATCCAAATCCGTCCAGCCGTTCTTGCGTGATTGAGTCACAAAGACAAACGTCTGGACAAATATCCAAACATCCAAACTTTCCCATTTATAATATATATTAGCATATTTCATTTTGCATTTATTTTAGCATTTTGGAAATTTCTCCATCAGCAATGAAATTCTTTTCAAAAGCACTATACATTTTTACTTATTCATACATAGGTATTACAGTTTCAATCGGATAACGTTAGGAGAAATATTGAAAACGGGTCGGGATATACATAAACTTACTACCGACCGCCCACGGTTACCAGTTTTGCTAACACATGCCCTGAGAAGCACCATAACGGTCTTCGGTATGGAGTGCTTTACCCAATATTACAAGGCGTCGTTCTCAAAAAACGGCTCAACATAAACACAACATTCAAGAAACTAATATTTTCTTTATTCTGCAAAAACCTCTATCAACAATATCTTTATCTGACTTTTAAACTAAATTAGGCTGAGTTTAGAACAAAAAAGTAATTTGGATACACAACGGGACTTTTCATCGACCATTAGCCTACTCCATTTTATAAGCAAATTACAATACAGATTCCAAAACCGTTTTTTTGCTCTCAGGAAAACCTGAGGTTTTGCTTATAGAGGGTATTGAATATAAGCCGACGAAATACAAGCCAAACACAACAACAGATCATAATGAAATATTACAAGGCAGATGGCCCAACGCCGAAACCGATTTGTCTCCAAACCATATTTGACTAGGAATATTTACACATTTACTACCAACCGTTGAATGTCGCAATCAGTTTTTAAAAGACTTTCCACTAAGCTTTAAACTTGAAATTTCACATAAAGTTCAGAGCACCGAGCAATGCAAGAAAGGGAAAAAGAAAAAGATGATAAAAAATTTTAAACATGTCCTTTAGACAAATTTAGGAGCAGCTATTGTAAACTGCTTATTAGAAACAAAACTATTGAGGAAGAGAGCAATTTATGTATATATGTTTAACGAAGTTTCCAATCTAGATGGCCTTTAAGTATTTAAAAAAATAAATAAATAAATGTAAGGCGCGATAACCTCCGAAGAGATCTAAGGCCCAACTTTTCTTCCAATTTGCGTCGTGTTCCTCTTGATTTTCCCTACAAACTTGTCGGACGGGACCTACATGTTTTATGCCGACTCCGAACGGCATCTGCAAGGCAGATGAGTTTTCACTGAGAGCTTTTCATGGCAGAAATACACTCGGAGCGCTTGCCAGACACTGCCGAGGGGCGACCCCGCTTAGAAAAATTTTCTTCTAATTGAAAAACTAAATATTTGATGTTGCTTTGCCCGGGGTGTGAACCCAGGGCATACGGTGTGGTAGGCGGAGCACGCTACCTTCACACCACGGTGGCCGCCAGTAATTGGTAATTGGTTAATTGCGCTTTATCTTTATAGTATTGTTTCTGAAAAGCTGTTGTTAATATTTCAAAACATGAGCATTATATCTTTTTCTCCTGCATTTTGATCCATATTTATTTGTATTTAATTTATATCAAATAATATTACCTGCTTTTTAACACCATATTGCGTCAAAACATCGATAATAGCAATAAAATATATCTCCCGTCTATCTGCAATTGAGAATAATCAAAATATAACACATTACACCCACTTGAATTTTTCGAATTATCTCGTTTTCTACATATCGTCGCTGCGCCAACAAAAGTAGTTTTTTTGTAAAAAAATTTTAATGCATATCCTACTAATATTTTAAGTTACTCATCTTTCATTGTTTTTCATACTGTGATATCTTTTTTGATGAAGAAGTTATCAAATATTGCTGAGTGCTCAAACTAATATACTTAAATGTTCTGAAAAAAAGCTGTTTTAATCTACTGCACAAGTAATAAAGACATAATACAATTTTTTTTGTTGGCGCATCAACGATAAATTTTTCTTATATAAAAAAATAAATGTGTTTTTTTTTTTATAAAACTCTTCATCAGGTTGCGTGGAAATTTCATCGAATTACTGCTTGCACTTCGAGGAGGTTATAAAGGGCCGTGGCATCTTCCATACGATAAAAATAATTAATAATAATTCAATTGTTAATAAACCATGAGCACTTGGGAATGTCAAACAAAGTAATTGACAATAAACAAAAATCCATCATTATCAGTGATTTGCACCAGATGACGCAACACTGAATAAATATAGTTGGTAAAAAGGAATAGAAGTAGCAAATTTGCCAGTCAAAGCGCTGTATAGCCAAATGGTTAGCGCAGCATGCCTAAAGCGTACTGATGATGAAGGCTTAGCACCCTTCGAAATGGATCTATCTGCGCAGCTATGGCAGGTTGTCTGAAAAATTGTCTACTTACTATTCCAAAAACAAAATACAATTTTTCAAATTTAGAAAAATTAAAAAATAACAATAATTATCATTAGAAAAAAATTATTGTTCTGGCCTTGAACTCGAATCGAACCTTGAATCATTTATCAATAGGCCGATAAAAACAAAAACAATTGTTAATAAACCAGGAGCACTTGGGTATGTCAAACAAAGTAATTGACAATAAAAAAAAATCCAGCATTGTCAGTGATTTGCACCAGATGGCGCAACACTGAATAAATATAGTTGGTAAAAAGGAATAGGAAATTAGAATAGAAGAAAGAAAACATTTAGACAACTGCCAAAGCTCGTTGTATAGATCCATTTCGGGAACTGCTAAATTCCTTCATCGGCAACGTTTAGGCGCCGCTGCTATAACCATTCAGCCATCACAGCGGTTTTTTGTTTGTCTTCATTAATCCTACTTCTATTCTGGTTCGTGCGAATTGATATTCACAACACTGCGACATCTGTTGCAGAATGGATGTGAAAATTGGACTTGTTTGAATGCAATGCTGCCATAGTGTCATATTTTATTGACACTTTTTCCCCGTGCTCTGGGATGCATTAACAATTTTTGTTGTTATATCGGCCTAATGATTTGTAAGATCGCGGGTTCGAATCGAGCTCAAGGCCTAACAATAATTTTTTATCATTATTATTGTTATGATAAATTTTTTCTTAATTGAAAAAAATTTTTTAATTAGAATAGAATAAAGAAATAATTTAGACAACTGCCAAAGCTCGTTGTATAGATCCATTTCGGGAACTGCTAGATTCCTTCATCGGCAACGTTTAGGCGCCGCTGCTATAACCATTCAGCCATCACAGCGGTTTTTTGTTTGTCTTCATTAATCCTACTTCTATTGTGGTTCGTGCCAATTGATATTCACAACACTGCGACATCTGTTGCAGAATGGATGTGAAAATTGAACTTGTTTGATGGCAATGCTGTCATAGTGTCATATTTTATTGACACTTTTTCCCCGTGCTCTGGGATGTATTAACAATTTTTAAATTTAGAAAAATTAGAAAATAGCAATAATTATCATTAGAAAAAAATTATTGTTCTGGCCTTGAGCTCGAATCATTTATCAATAGGCCGATAAAAACAAAAACAATTGATAATTAATAATATCAAATTTTTTCGGAAAAATTCGTAATTAATTCAGAAATATTTAAATATCCCATTTAATTGAAAGCTGGCTAGTAGGTATCTTGACCTTTTTATGGGATAACCATTTTGTATTTGCATTTGGGTAATTTGCTTTGAATTTTGGTTAATTTGTACTAGGAAGTTCCACTATGTAAAGTTTCAAATGCGCCAAATTTCAATTTTGTTCTTTGTTGGGTAGGTGATACTTCGGCAGTTCTAATCAGTGGTTCAAGAAAAAAGTGTTGTTTAAACTTCATATATAAAAAAATTCTAAAACCTTTTTTTTTGCTGAATGAAAACACAAAAAAACCTTTTCAATAACTATCAAAAAATACTGAGCCGAAAAATTTTGGTATCACTGAAATCAAAATAAAATTTAAAAAAATCGCTTTGGTGTTTAAAAAATGTGATAGGATGTATTTGCATATTTGTATATTTGTATATGTATATGCAAGCGTGCTTCTTTTCATTTTGGTAAATGTAATGAAATAATTGGTAAATTATTTGTATTAAAAAAAGTTAATGGGAGGCCGCATTTCACAGCGAAATCCGATCATATACAGCGTACATCACTGGTACTTATTTCCTAGATTTAAATTTTTTTGCTATATGGATTGCTGCATCATACTAAAAGGGCGCTTGTGCTTTTTGATTGAATGGCTTTTAAAATGGCCCAAGTGATCCGTTAAGAATGTTACGTTACAAACCTACATATGAATGCCTCGTTTTGTTCTGTAAAATAAGCCCACACAATTACGTCCCATCAGGACTCGACACAATTGGCGGGAATGAATCCAATTATGTTTTGCGTAAAAGAAATAAAACACGATAATTAGTATTTGTACACTGAAATATGTATAATAATTAAAATCTGTGTTTATTTCGTTAATTAATGTAATGTCACAATAAAATGATTTTAGGACCTTCGTTTTGTTTGAATTTGGAGTATCCAAAAATGAAAAAACTTGGCAAACGCAGCAACAGGTGGTGACTTGTTGGCATGCAAACTAAATCAGAGCCACCGGTAACTTCCATATCGCCACCGAACCCCGATTTTCTCTCTTAACGAAAGAAAATGCTGGACCAAGAGGACGATTGGAAGTTAGACGTTGCTTGCTGACAAACGGAAAAAAATCAAGAGCGACTACCCGGTAGGAAATTAATTAGGCCACTGGATTAAACATGCTAGCCCTCTTGCCATGGGCAATCCTCGAAATGCCGACACCAGCTGGTTCAACGTTTGATTTCAATTATGAAATGAAAATCTGAAATTAGTAAACAATGAAAATGTTAACGTACGAGAAATTTTTAAATTATAAATTTAACAATTTGAAAAATTTATCAATTGAACAATAAGAACTCAAATTACGAAAATAAATCAATTGAAGTCCTGAGTCGCACAGTTACGACATCGTGGAGCCGGAAATGTCCAATCCGAATATGGTCGGTTGCAGAAGCAGGCCTCCGACCGATGATGTAAAGGTGCCGCTTACCATGATCCTTGCGTAAACGTCAGCGCCTAAGACAAGGCGGACTGGCGACGACTGGTAAAATTGTGGATCCGCTAGCGGCATAAATTGGAATTGCGTAGTAAGGTTTGGATCGAGGTGAGTCCTCGGATTGAGACGGATGTAACCCTCTACTACCGTAGCCAATATGCATATACGCTCAGTCACGCTGTGCTTACCTCGCAGTATTATGCACCGGGTTTTATTTTGCTCACTCCCTGCACGCACAATTCCTCAAATAAACTATTCTTGTATTCAGTTCCCATATCTGTTATGATTGTTTTCATTCAAACATAAATCAGAATGAAATGCTCAAATACAGCCTTAGCAACTGCTACAGCATGTTTGCTCTGAACTGGCACTGCAACTAAGTATTTAGTTAGATCAAATATAATAGTAAAGCATATTCATTTCCGTGTATCGATTTCGGTAATAGTCCGAATGTATCGATTTGTACTATGTCAAATACCTTCAGAGGTGTCTCCGTTATGGTCGTTGGCTCTTTCACGTGTTTATTGATTTTAATTTTATTACAGTGGATGCAATTTTTTATATACTTTTTTATATCATTTCTCATATTTTTCCAGCAATATTTTTGTTTTATTTTGTTTGTCATGCGATTAATTCCTGGGTGACAACCAAAAACAGGATCGTTATGATATTTATGAAGAATTTCTTTAATTTTGTCTAGGTTTGTCACATGCATAACCTCTGGGGTAAATGCTTTTTGAGAACTTTGGTGCCTATTTCTTTAAATTTGACTACTCGAGTATAATTATTTTCGAACAATTTGTCTCCTAAGGACAACTGTATTTTTACAAGTCCTAAATTGCCGGTTTCTTTCATAAGCCTGGTCAAGAATTGTTGTCTAAAGTCAATCTTATCCTCAACAATTAGGTTGCGTGTATCTATAATACTAAAAAAAATTTTTTTTTTTAAATATAATTTCGGAGGATTGAAAACGAGCGCTTCATATATTATAGGGTTCTCATTGTGACTTTTATTTTCTTCATTGCTATTATTATTACTGGCTGGTTTTCTAGTTTCTGATCTTATCGTAACTTCTGGTATTTTACATGCTTCCACTTTAAGGCTTTTGATATTTATTCGCGATAGTGCGTCCGCTACGTACTTTTTGGGGACTCCCTCGGGGTCATTTGGGGGTCATTCCGGGATGTCGTTGGGGACTCCCTCGGGTCCTCCCGCGGTCATTTAGGGGTCGTTCCGGGATGTTTTTGGGGACTCCCTCGGGGTAATTTGGGGGATATTCCGGGATGGTTTTGGGGACTACATCGTGTCGTCCCGGCGTCATATAGTGGTCATCCCAACCATCCCCCAATGACCCTAAATTACCCCGAGGTAGTCCCCAATCAGATCCCGGAATGACCCCCGAAATTACCCCGAGGGAGTCCCCAAAACCATCCCAGAATGTCCCCCAAATGACCCCGAGGGAGTCCCCAAAATCATCCCGGAATGTCCCCCAAATGACCCCGAGGGAGTCCCCAAAAACATCCCGGAACGACCACTAAATGACGTCGGGACGACCCGATGGAGTCCCAAAAACCATCCCAGAATGTCCCCAAAATTATCCCGAGGGAGTCCCAAAAACCATTCCAGAATGTCCTCCAAATGACCCCAGGAGGACCCGATGGAGTCCCCAAAACCATCCAGGAATCTACCCCGAGGGAGTCTCCAAAGCCATGACAAAATTACCCGGAAAAACTCTGCGGATTATTTTTTTCTATTCCCATTTCAGGGTTAACAGCATAAAATGAGACATATCGCTCCAATTGCTCATGCGTAGCACGTTCCACTTTTGATTTCCTTGAAAAAACCATGATTTTAAAATATTTATTACAAAAAATAATGAACAATATTTAATTCTTACGTTTATTCCATTTCGCGATTGTTGCACTAAACAGCTGATTTGGGTTTACTTTATTTATGTCACCACAGTATGGTGAAAAGCACAGGTCGTAGAGCTTTTTAGAGTTGTCAAGTTATGCACAGAATAGAAATATTTGTCAACTTGATAAAAATCTTGGTTACTTGTCAACTTATTCACAATTTGTCAAGAGCCCGTAAGTACATGCCATTTTCTTTTGTTTACTCTTGGAGTGGAGTTTGCTGGTTTTAAGTACATTACGAGCGTTTTTTAATTAAACTACTACTCCTACTCCTGTTTTGTGAATTGTGAATTTATATACTCCCACAGGCATTATTTTGTTTAAAGTTATTGTTTTATCGGGGCTGTGGTCTAAATCTTCTACCCTGACAGCCTCCGTAGCTGTTATTTCGGTAACTTCCACGGAAACTACCGCGGTGCAGTACCGAATTTGGGTTACATGATGAGCATCCAAAACAAAATAAATATAAATTGGCGTTTTAATTAGGATGAAGTTTTAGATACTCTCTTGAATGCTTTTGGTCTGTCTAAGTTTATTTTTTATATAATTTTTGCTTATTATTTAAGAATTCATGAGCTTATCACCGGCTTATATGAAACTGAAAAGAAAGAAACATTTAGAATATGCCATATGGCATACTGCAATATACCAATACTTATTATCTTTTCAGTTTATCTTAGAAAAACATAATAAATGAATATTCAATTATTATAAGCCGTTGTTAAGGTCATGAGTTCTTAAATAATAAGTATAAATTGAACACACCATTAAACAAACAAACATAAATACGTAAAACTGAGCCCGGGTTTACAAAGCTTCTCATTCGAATCGAAAAAAGAAACTTTACAAAAACAAATCTACATAACACAAAAATTAATATAGAGACAGAATATCTCAGTTGTGTTTTTAGTGTAAAATGATGTGATTCCCGGTTCGAATTTCGGTGAAACCTTTGATAACATTACGAAATTTCCTGATGATGATTACGTGGCGGTTTTCGAAATGGTACCATCGCAATATGAGAGTAAATGTGTCTTCCTTTCTTTTCAGTTTATCTTAGAAAAACATATTAATTGAACATTCAATTATTATAAGTCGGTGTTAAGCTCATGAGTTCTTAAATCATAGCTATTGCAATGATCAATAGTATGAATACGCAAAACAAAACAGCTAACCCAACATCTATTTGTAATATTTCTTTTCCTATTTCATATCCAGCTATTGCCATTGGAGAATTGTGGAGCGTTTTCTACAATTGTTTAGTAAAAAAATAAATGGGCGAACAATTTGGCTTTAATATATATAGATACTTTAATTTGAGCAACTTCACTTGGTCACGATAACAAGGTTATTGATTCTTAAAAAACTAAGACAAGATTCAAATAGGTAAGCTGTAAAAAATAAGTCATAGGTATTTTCCATGGAAAAGCCCTGTTACATTGTGAATGATAACTAAATGTGATATCTTCTGCATAGACGTCAAAATTCCAAGGTCATTGGATTACCTGATTTGTAATTGACTATCGCTGTCTCATTCTGTATCTCTTTCTATCACCCGCTGAAGATAGGCGCCGCCATGTTGAACACCCTGTCAAAACGCTAAAAATTAGCCATATTGAACATCCTGTCAGGCAGTTGACAGATAAGATATCACACTTAGTCATCATTCACAATGCCCTGTTATTTTAAATTGACAAAATACAAAAATTTTATATCGGATGATTTCATGAGATGGCTAATTATAAAATGATAGGTGCTTGTAATTATGTATGATCGTATGCAGGCACATATATTTGTATCCATAGCTACATGTATTTATGTATGCTTGTGATGTATGCTGCATCGACTAAGACGATGACGAATGTGGGTGGCTAGCAATAATGAGCTCCAATGAAGAAATTAGTAAATACAAAGATTTTTGAAAGAATAAGATGTTACATGTGCGAACTTCAATGGAAAGCAGCGGAGCTTCACAAAATTCTAGTAGGTCACTTTAACCACACCAAACTTTAACACAATTTCTAACATAATTTAAGCACACAAATACAATGGTTGGAGTTTTAGAGGGTAAAAGTTAAAATCCTGAACACATTAGTTGAATAAAAAGTGTACAAATAATCGTTAAATAATAAATACAGACAGTGGCAGTTTAAGAAATTCTGCTGTGGTGAGTGGTGAATGTGACCTATTAGAGTTTTGTGAAGCTTGCTTCACACTATTTTTGGTTCCTGCAACATCTTTATCTTTCAAAAATCTTTAGTAAATACTAGCGACAACAACAAATGCGACGATAATGTGGTAGTATATGCAAAATGAGGGAATAAGCGTGGAAAGGCAGGTATGGCGATGATAAATTAGTAGGAAGAGGCGCGAGCAGCTATCATAATGCCGTTTGGCAATTTTTTCCACCGAGGCATTTTGAAGAAAAAATATATAATATTGAATAAAGACTAATTTAAGCTTATTTTAATAAAATTTCTTTGTTTTTATTCTGTATTCTAATATTATTGAACATAGGCATTCTAGCTTACCTAAAATTTTTCTTTTACATTAATATTTTGTGTTGCTTTTTTTTCCAAAATCCTTTTTTTATCAATTTTACTTAATCTACCGGAAAATTTTATTTTGTTCTCTTAGTTCTATTCTATTTTTCATCGTAGTGAGTTACAATTAATTACTGTTAATTTTATTTTTTCTTTATTATTATTATTATTTTATTTTTTTTTAATCCTTAAATATATCTGAAAAAATGTCTGCTACTTGGTGGGCAACCGTTAAGTTGCCAAAGGAAAACTAAATTACTTTATACTTATATTTTTGCTGCTAGTCGACACGCCCATTCCTTGTTGCCAGTTGCTGCGATCACTAATATAACCGGATTTAATTGTAGCTGTTAGGTTTTCACCATGTCTATGTCTCTATCCAAAAACTCTTCAGATGTCGCTAATTGTGCATCACAGTATCCTTGACAATCAGAAACAACTGTTGATTTACGTCAGGATCACAGCTTGTGGTTGACATCAGGACCAAGCAGGATCGAGTCAGGATCTTCTTTAATAGGCAATTTTGTTTTTTTTTAATAGTGCTGCTAGGATTTTAGCAGCCTGCTTCAGGAATAGCAGTCTGCTTTTTATCAAAGCAAGCTAGCAGGATCGCCATGTAAAGTAAAAAAACTACTTGTGGTGTTCTTTTTGATAATTGAACAGAAACTAAATTTTTATTTGACAATTTGATTCTTTTTATACAAATATTTCCTATATACTAGAATACCTATTTACACTAATACTTACAATTTAAATGTACTCAGTTCGCTGGGAAATGTCACTTATTGACAAACGTAAACAAATATGAATCATACATATAGAAATGCATAAATACTTATTGGGTTCGAGTTGATTGCACTCTTTATTTTGGGCGATGGCACACGACAAAATGTATGTATGTACATATGTAATACAATGTAAGAAAAATGGATTTTAAGACATACTACACTGCAGTTTCCGTGCTAGCTCTGCTTCTATGATTGTATTTGGCGTACACGGGTCAATTAATGCTCGCACGAGTTGAACTCGACCGCCGGATTCAATCCTTACGATAGTTGTGGGTGCTACCGGCTCGAAGGTGGTCAAAATTGGCGCAGGTGCTACCGATGCTAATTTTCCTGCTTGAAAGCCTTTCGGTGTGGCGCATTGGAGGGTGAGCGACTTGCTTTCGTTGGTAGGCGTAGCTTCTTTTCGCGCATACGGAGTGTTTGTGTTAGGGGCTCTGTGACAATTGCGACATTTGAACGGTCGGAAAGTATTAAATGCCGAACCGCCCTGTCGCCAATTTTTCTGCGGAGCAGGACGAGATAATGAGCTTCCGAAACGTTTATGGACTGGTGTTCGAAAGTCTCTACCTGTAAGGCTTCGTGGAATCGGCGATTGGCAAGTAAAGTCGCGCGACCGCCTTTTGTGTTGGAACAGTGGGCGGAAGGTATTTGATGCCGCGACACTGCCTTTTGTGAGAAGAATACTCTCTTCCGCACTTTGCGCAAGTTCCTCTTCCTCAACTCGTTGAGCCCACGGTTGTGTATCTTAAGTGACGTGAATTGGCATAGTGTGATCAGAATCGTCGTCTACGTTGTGGCATCGTGACTGTTCCGTTGATACCGATCTTGAGATACGTTTCACCCTCTATATGTAGAGTGGTGTGAAGTTTCTCAACACAGTAACGGCAGTGAGCGGAGCTCGGACAGATCTCCATACGGTGGAAGGGCTACGAAAATTGTAGCTTTAACAGGGTCAAATGGTGCAAATATTCATGATATGCTTAAACTAGCTGATGATATGTGGGAGGTAATGAGTAAAAATGAAATTTTACCACTAATATAGCAACCACAAATTCTCAATTTGAAAAAACTGTAGAAAATTTAGTGAAAATTACTTCTTCAATGTGTGAAGGTTTTGCAAAGTTGTCTAGGGAAATTTGTTCTATGAGGCGGGCCATGGAAAATAGGTCGGTAAGAGCTTCCAGATCATTTAGTAGGAATCATTCGCGAAATAGATCAAATTCTCGAAACTGGGTTTGAAGATATCACTACCGTTATGGTAGCAAAGCGGGAAAATGTGTCAAACCTTCCTCTTTCAACCACATGAATCTCAGGAAAACTAATTCCACCTATTACTTTGGTGGGAAGTAGTGGGTTGGATGAAAATTCATCACGTCGCCTCTTTGCTTATGATAAAGACAATAGATTGCAATTTTTGATTGATAGTGGCGCAGAGATTTCCGTACTTCCTTTTCCGAATTCAAAAATAATTTAAAATGTTCAGATCTATTTTTGACGGCAGCCAACGGTACTCCTATAAAGACGAATGGTAAACAATTATTAAATGTGAATTTATGCTTAAGACCGGAATTTCAGTTTAGTTTCGTTGTAGCAAATATAACAAAACCAATAATTGGTGCAGACTTTTAGCAAAATATGGTTTAATGGTTGATTTAAAAAATAAATGTTTGATGGATCCTTCGGCAAATATTTCCGTAAATACAATATCGGGTTTTTCTAAAATTTCTTTGCCAAAAATATTTCCGGTAGACGAAAAATATACAAAATTACTCAAAATGTTTCCATCACTAATATCTGATCCTGACTACAATAAGCCCGTGAAGCATTCCACGGTCCATCGTATTACTTGCCATGGTAAATTACCTTTTACGAAACCCAGAAGACTAGATCCTATTAAATTTAAAGTTGCAAAAAGCGAGTTTGATTTTTTATTGAAATCTGGCATTTCTCGCCCATCTTATTCATACTGCGCTTCCCAATTACATTTAGTTTCTAAAAAGGAGTCCAATGATTGGCGTCCATGTGGCGATTATCGACGATTGAATTTTATAACAGTTCCAGATAGGTATCCGCTGCCTCATATACACGACTTAAATATAAATTTACGTTCGAAACATATTTTTGAAAAAATATATTTAGTACGAGCCTATCTTCAAATACCACTGGAAGGAGAAGACATTGGTAAAACTGCCACTACCACACCTTTTGGTCCTTTTGAGTTCGTTATAATGCTTTTGGCCTAAGAAATTATGCACAGACATTTCAACGTTTCATTAATGAAGTGTTATCCGGCTTAGATTTTGTTTTTGTGTATCTTATAGCAAGTGGTAACGAGAAGGAGCATATACAACATCTAAAAATAGTATTTCAAACTTTAGAGGAATACGACTTAAACATCAAGCCTAACAAATGCATTTTTGGTACGTCACAAATAGATTTTCTGGATACAATATTTCTAACGAAGGCATTAAGTCATTCGTGAGTTTGAAGGTCCAAAAACAGCTAAGCAAATGCAAAAGTTTATAGGAATGGTGAATTATTACCATCTCTACATACCTAGATTAGCAGAATACTTAAGCCCGATACACCCAATGGTAACATTTGCTTTCACACAAAATAGTCACAGTTTTAATTGGAATAATGATGCGATACAAAATTTTGAAAAGGTCAAAGAAATTTTTGCATCAAATATACTCTTAAATCATTTTGATAAAAAGGCAGATCTTTTCATATCAGTAGATGCTTCAGTCGTTGCAATAGGAGGTGTTTTAGAATAACACGTTGGAAGTAAAACAGAACCTTTAGCTTTTTACTCAAAGAAGTTAATAGCTTCTGAAGCTAAATACAGTGCTTTTGATAGAAAGTTATTAGCAATATATGCAACTATTAAACATTTTAGATACATATTAGAAGGCCGAAAATTTAGAGCTTATACAGATCATAAACCTTTAACGTATGTCTTAGGTTTAACAGTTGAGCATAGTCCTCGTCAGGCAAGACAGCTTGAATATATTTCTCAATTCACCAGTGATATACTGGTGAGTTTAACCTTAGAATATTGTATGACGAGCAGAAGAAAGATGCATTTTTAAAAGATTTTATAAAAAACCGAGACTGTGTTTATAGACTGAAAGAAATAGATGTTCCTACCATCAACATCAAAATTTTTTGTGACGAATCAAAAGGAACTACTGGGCCATATATACCATAAACTCTTCGAAGAGAAGTGTTTTCTAAATTACATAACGTAGCTCATTTAATAATATCAAGATATATTTGGCCATATATGAATAACAACAATAAATGAATGGGTAAAGCTTTGCATAAGTTGTCAAAAATCCAAAATATTTAGACACACCAAAACCCCTATTAGTAAAATATCCATTCCAAAAGGTAGATTTCAACATCTTCATACAGATATTGTTGGACCTTTGCCGAATTCACATGGTTACAGGTACATATTAACTATAATTGATCGAAATACTCGCTGGCCAGAAGCTCAGCCTCTTGAAGAAGCAACGGCAACAATTAGGTTGCTTGTATCTATGATGCTACAAATTTTTTTTTTTTTTGAAATATAATTTCGGAGGATTGAAAACGAGCGCTTACGTTCCGGGATGGTTTTGAGGACTCCCTCGGGGTAATTTGGGGGACATTCTGATGATTTGGGGACTCCATCGGGTCCTCCCGGGATAATTTGGGTGACATTCTGGGATGGTTTTGGGGACCCCATCATTTCGTCCCGGCGTCATTTAGTGGTCGTTCCGGTATGTTTTTGGGGACTCCCTCGAGGTAATTCCGGGATCTTTTTGGAGATTCCCTCGGGGTAATTTGAGGGATATTCCGGGATGGTTTTGGGCCTCCATCGGGTCGTCCCGGCGTCTTATATTGGTCATCCCAACCATCCTCCAATGACCCCCAAAATGACCCCGACGGAGTCCCCAAAAACATCGCAGAATGTCCCCCAAATTACCACGAGGGAGTCCACAAAACCAACCCGGAATGCCCCCAAATGAACCCGAGGTGGTCCCAAAAAAAAATCCCGGAACGACCACTAAATGACGTCGGGACGACCCGATGGAGTCCCCAAAACCAGCCCAGAATTTCCCACAAATTATCCTGAGGGAGTCGCCAAAACCATTCCGGAATGTCCCCCAAATTCCCCCGAGGGAGTCCCCAAAACCATCCCAGAATGTCCCCCAAATTATCTCGAGGGAGTCCCCAAAAACATCCCAGAATGTCCCCCAAATTACCACGAGGGAGTCACCAAAACCATCCCAGAATGTCCCCCAAATGACCCCGAGCGAGCCCACAAAACCATCCCGGAATGCCCCCAAATGAACCCGAGGGAGTCCCCAAAAACATCCCGGAACGACCACTAAATGATGTCGGGACGACCCGATGGAGTCCCCAAAACCATCCCAGAATGTCCCACAAAATATCCTGAGGGAGTCCCCAAAACCATTCCGGAATGTCCTCCAGATGACCCCGGGAGGACCCGATGGAGTCCCCAAAACCATCCAGGAATGACCCCGAGGGAGTCTCCAAAGCCATGCCAAAATTACCCGGAAAAAACTCTGCGGATTATTTTGTTCTATTCCCATTTCGGGGTTAGCAGCATAAAATGAGACATATCGCTCCAATTGCTCATGCGTAGCACGTTCCACTTTTGATTTCCTTGAAAAAACCATGATTTTAAAATATTTATTACAAAAAATAATGAACAATATTTAATTCTTACGTTTAT
Organism: Eurosta solidaginis; assembly: GCF_040869045.1. Taxonomy (NCBI): domain Eukaryota; kingdom Metazoa; phylum Arthropoda; class Insecta; order Diptera; family Tephritidae; genus Eurosta; species Eurosta solidaginis. The sequence goes on from NC_090324.1 coordinate 141,798,802, forward strand.
TCCATTTCGCGATTGTTGCACTAAACAGCTGATTTGGGTTTACTTTATTTATGTCACCACAGTATGGTGAAAAGCACAGGTCGTAGAGCTTTTTAGAGTTGTCAAGTTATGCACAGAATAGAAATATTTGTCAACTTGATAAAAATCTTGGTTACTTGTCAACTTATTGACAATTTGTCAAGTGCACATAATCGGGCCGTAAGTACATGCCATTTTCTTTTGTTTACTCTTGGAGTGGAGTTTGCTGGTTTTAAGTACATTACGAGCGTTTTTTAATTAAACTACTTCTCCTACTCCTGTTTTGTGAATTGTGAATTTATCTACTCCCACAGTCATTATTTTGTTTAGAGTTATTGTTTTATCGGGGCTGTGGTCTAAATCTTCTACCTTGACAGCCTCCGTAGCTGTTATTTCGGTAACTTCCACGGAAACTACCGCGGTGCAGTACCGAATTTGAGTTACATGATGAGCATCCAAAACAAAATAAATATAAATTGGCGTTTTAATTAGGATGAAGTTTTAGATACTCTCTTGAATGCTTTTGGTCTGTCTAAGTTTATTTTTTATATAATTTTTGCTTATTATTTAAGAATTAATGAGCTTATCACCGGCTTATATGAAACTGAAAAGAAAGAAACATTTGGAATATGCCATATGGCATACTGCAATATACCAGTACTTATTATCTTTTCAGTTTATCTTAGAAAAACATAATAAATGAATATTCAATTATTATAAGCCACTGTTAAGGTCATGAATTCTTAAATAATAAGTATAAATTGAACACACCATTAAACATACAAACATAAATACGTAAAACTGAGCCCGGGTTTACAACGCTTCTCATTCGAATCGAAAAAAGAAACTTTACAAAAACAAACCTACATAACACAAAAATTAATATAGAGACAGATCTCAGTTGTGTTTTTAGTGTAAAATGATGTGATTCCCGGTTCGAATTTCGGTGAAACCTTTGATAACATTAAATTTCAAAGAAATTTCCTGATGATGATTACGGGGCGGTTTTCGAAATGGTACCATCGCAATATGAGAGTAAATGTGTCTTCCTTTCTTTTCAGTTTATCTTAGAAAAACATATTAATTGAACATTCAATTATTATAAGTCGGTGTTAAGCTCATGAGTTCTTAAATCATAGCTATTGCAATGATCAATAGTATGAATACGCAAAACAAAACAGCTAACCAAACATCTATTTTTAATATTTCTTTTCCTATTTCATATCCAGCTATTGCCATTGGAGAATTGTGGAGCGTTTTCTACAATTGTTTAGTAAAAAAATAAATGGGCGAACAATTTGGCTTTAATATATATAGATACTTTAATTTGAGCAACTTCACTTGGTCACGATAACAAGGTTATTGATTCTTAAAAAACTAAGACAAGATTCAAATAGGTAAGCTGTAAAAAATAAGTCATAGGTATTTTCCATGGAAAAGCCCTGTTACATTGTGAATGATAACTAAATGTGATATCTTCTGCATAGACGTCAAAATTCCAAGGTCATTGGATTACCTGATTTGTAATTGACTATCGCTGTCTCATTCTGTATCTCTTTCTATCACCCGCTGAAGATAGGCGCCGCCATGTTGAACACCCTGTCAAAACGCTAAAAATTAGCCATATTGAACATCCTGTCAGGCAGTTGACAGATAAGATATCACACTTAGTCATCATTCACAATGCCCTGTTATTTTAAATTGACAAAATACAAAAATTTTATATCGGATGATTTCATGAGATGGCTAATTATAAAATGATAGGTGCTTGTAATTATGTATGATCGTATGCAGGCACATATATTTGTATCCATAGCTACATGTATTTATGTATGCTTGTGATGTATGCTGCATCGACTAAGACGATGACGAATGTGGGTGGCTAGCAATAATGAGCTCCAATGAAGAAATTAGTAAATACAAAGATTTTTGAAAGAATAAGATGTTACATGTGCGAACTTCAGTGGAAAGCAGCGGAGCTTCACAAAATTCTAGTAGGTCACTTTAACCACACCAAACTTTAACACAATTTCTAACATAATTTAAGCACACAAATACAATGGTTGGAGTTTTAGAGGGTAAAAGTTAAAATCCTGAACACATTAGTTGAATAAAAAGTGTACAAATAATCGTTAAATAATAAATACTGACAGTGGCAGTTTAAGAAATTCTGCTGTGGTGAGTGGTGAATGTGACCTATTAGAGTTTTGTGAAGCTTGCTTCACACTATTTTTGGTTCCTGCAACATCTTTATCTTTCAAAAATCTTTAGTAAATACTAGCGACAACAACAAATGCGACGATAATGTGGTAGTATATGCAAAATGAGGGAATAGGCGTGGAAAGGCAGGTATGGCGATGATAAATTAGTAGGAAGAGGCGCGAGCAGCTATCATAATGCCGTTTGGAAATTTTTTCCACCGAGGCATTTTGAAGAAAAAATATATAATATTGAATAAAGACTAATTTAAGCTTATTTTAATAAAATTTCTTTGTTTTTATTCTGTATTCTAATATTATTGAACATAGGCATTCTAGCTTACCTAAAATTTTTCTTTTACATTAATATTTTGTGTTGCTTTTTTTTCCAAAATCCTTTTTTTTATCAATTTTACTTAATCTACCGGAAAATTTTATTTTGTTCTCTTAGTTCTGTTCTATTTTTCATCGTAGTGAGTTACAATTAATTACTGTTAATTTTATTTTTTCTTTATTGTTATTATTTTTTTTTTTAATCCTTAAATATATCTGAAAAAATGTCTGCTACTTGGTGGGCAACCGTTAAGTTGCCAAAGGAAAACTAAATTACTTTATACTTATATTTTTGCTGCTAGTCGACACGCCTATTCCTTGCTGCCAGTTGCTGCGATCACTAATATAACCGGATTTAATTGTAGCTGTTAGGTTTTCACCATGTCTATGTCTCTATCCAAAAACTCTTCAGATGTTGCTAATTGTGCATCACAGTATCCTTGACAATCAGAAGCAACTGTTGATTTACGTCAGGATCACAGCTTGTGGTTGACATCAGGACCAAGCAGGATCGAATCAGGATCTTCTTTAATAGGCAATTTTGTTTTTTTTTAATAGTGCTGCTAGGATTTTAGCAGCCTGCTTCAGGAATAGCAGTCTGCTTTTTATCAAAGCAAGCTGGCAGGATCGCCATGTAAAGTAAAAAAACTACTTGTGGTGTTCTTTTTGATAATTGAACAGAAACTGAATTTTTATTTGACAATTTGATTCTTTTTATACAAATATTTCCTATATACTAGAATACCTATTTACACTAATGCTTACAATCTAAATGTACTCAGTTTGCTGGGAAATGCAACTGATTGACAAACGTAAACAAATATGAATCATACATATAGAAATGCATAAATACTTATTGGGTTCGAGTTGATTGCACTCTTTATTTTGGGCGATGGCACACGACAAAATGTATGTATGTACACATGTAATACAATGTAAGAAAAATGGATTTTAAGACATACTACACTGCAGTTTCCGTGCTAGCTCTGCTTCTATGATTGTATTTGGCGTACACGGGTCAATTAATGCTCGCACGAGTTGAACTCGACCGCCGGATTCAATCCTTACGATAGTTGTGGGTGCTACCGGCTCGAAGGTGGTCAAAATTGGCGCAGGTGCTATCGATGCTAATTTTCCTGCTTGAAAGCCTTTCGGTGTGGCGCATTGGAGGGTGAGCGACTTGCTTTCGTTGGTAGGCGTAGCTTCTTTTCGCGCATACGGAGTGTTTGTGTTAGGGGCTCTGTGACAATTGCGACGTTTGGACGGTCGGAAAGTATTAAATGCCGAGCCGCCCTGTCGCCAATTTTTCTGCGGAGCAGGACGAGATACTGAGCTTCCGAAACGTTTATGGACTGGTGTTCGAAAGTCTCTACCTGTAAGGCTTATTGGAATCGGCGATTGGCAAGTATTTGATGTAAAGTCGCGCGACCGCCTTTTGTGTTGGAAAAGTGGGCGGAAGGTATTTGATGCCGCGACACTGCCTTTTGTGAGAAGAATACTCTCTTCCGCACTTTGCGCAAGTTCCTCTTCCTCAACTCGTTGAGCCCACGGTTGTGTATCCTAAGTGACGTGAATTGGCATAGTGTGATCAGAATCGTCGTCTACGTTGTGGCATCGTGACTGTTCCGTTGGTACCGATCTTGAGACTCGTTTCACCCTCTATATGTAGAGTGGTGTGATGTTTCTCAACACAGTAACGATAGTGAGCGGAGCTCGGACAGATCTCCATACGGTGGAAGGGCTACGAAAATTATAGCTTTAACAGGGTCAAATGGTGCAAATATTCATGATATGCTTAAACTAGCTGATGATATGTGGGAGGTAATAAGTAAAAATGAAATTTTACCACTAATATAGCAACCACAAATTCCCAATTTGAAAAAACTGTAGAAAATTTAGTGAAAATTACTTCTTCAATGTGTGAAGGTTTTGCAAAGTTGTCTAGGGAAGTTTGTTCTATGAAGCGGGCCATGGAAAATAGGTCGGTAAGAGCTTCCAGATCATTTAGTAGGAATCATTCGCGAAATAGATCAAATTCTCAAAACTGGGTTTGTAGATATCACTACCGTTATGGTAGCAAAGCGAGAAAATGTGTCAACCTTCCTCTTTCAACCACATGAATCTCAGGAAAACTAATTCCACCTATTACTTTGGTGGGAAGTAGTGGGTTGGATGAAAATTCATCACGTCGCCTCTTTGCTTATGATAAAGACAATAGATTGCAATTTTTGATTGATAGTGGCGCAGAGATTTCCGTACTTCCTTTTCCGAATTCAAAAATAATTTAAAATGTTCAGATCTATTTTTGACGGCAGCCAACGGTACTCCTATAAAGACGAATGGTAAACAATTATTAAATGTGAATTTATGCTTAAGACCGGAATTTCAGTTTAGTTTCGTTGTAGCAAATATAACAAAACCAATAATTGGTGCAGACTTTTAGCAAAATATGGTTTAATGGTTGATTTAAAAAATAAATGTTTGATGGATGCTTCGGCAAATATTTCCGTAAATACAATATCGGGTTTTTCTAAAATTTCTTTGCCAAAAATATTTCCGGTAGACGAAAAATATACAAAATTACTCAAAATGTTTCCATCACTAATATCTGATCCTGACTACAATAAGCCCGTGAAGCATTCCACGGTCCATCGTATTACTTGCCATGGTAAATTACCTTTTACGAAACCCAGAAGACTAGATCCTATTAAATTTAAAGTTGCAAAAAGCGAGTTTGATTTTTTATTGAAATCTGGCATTTCTCGCCCATCTTATTCATACTGCGCTTCCCAATTACATTTGGTTTCTAAAAAGGAGTCCAATGATTGGCGTCCATGTGGCGATTATCGACGATTGAATTTTATAACAGTTCCTGATAGGTATCCGCTGCCTCATATACACGACTTAAATATAAATTTACGTTCGAAACATATTTTTGAAAAATATATTTAGTACGAGCCTATCTTCAAATACCACTGGAAGGAGAAGACATTGGTAAAACTGCCATTACCACACCTTTTGGTCCTTTTGAGTTCGTTATAATGCTTTTGGCCTAAGAAATTATGCACAGACATTTCAACGTTTCATTAATGAAGTGTTATCCGGCTTAGATTTTGTTTTTGTGTATCTTATAGCAAGTGGTAACGAGAAGGAGCATATACAACATCTAAAAATAGTATTTCAAACTTTAGAGGAATACGACTTAAACATCAAGCCTAACAAATGCATTTTTGGTACGTCACAAATAGATTTTCTGGATACAATATTTCTAACGAAGGCATTAAGTCATTCGTGAGTTTGAAGGTCCAAAAACAGCTAAGCAAATGCAAAAGTTTATAGGAATGGTGAATTATTACCATCTCTACATACCTAGATTAGCAGAATACTTAAGCCCGATACACCCAATGGTAACATTTGCTTTCACACAAAATAGTCACAGTTTTAATTGGAATAATGATGCGATACAAAATTTTGAAAAGGTCAAAGAAATTTTTGCATCAAATATACTCTTAAATCATTTTGATAAAAAGGCAGATCTTTTCATATCAGTAGATGCTTCAGTCGTTGCAATAGGAGGTGTTTTAGAATAACACGTTGGAAGTAAAACAGAACCTTTAGCTTTTTACTCAAAGAAGTTAATAGCTTCTGAAGCTAAATACAGTGCTTTTGATAGAAAGTTATTAGCAATATATGCAACTATTAAACATTTTAGATACATATTAGAAGGCCGAAAATTTAGAGCTTATACAGATCATAAACCTTTAACGTATGTCTTAGGTTTAACAGTTGAGCATAGTCCTCGTCAGGCAAGACAGCTTGAATATATTTCTCAATTCACCAGTGATATACTGGTGAGTTTAACCTTAGAATATTGTATGACGAGCAGAAGAAAGATGCATTTTTAAAAGATTTTATAAAAAACCGAGACTGTGTTTATAGACTGAAAGAAATAGATGTTCCTACCATCAACATCAAAATTTTTTGTGACGAATCAAAAGGAACTACTGGGCCATACATACCATAAACTCTTCGAAGAGAAGTGTTTTCTAAATTACATAACGTAGCTCATCCTGGCACTAGAGCTACACGACATTTAATAATATCAAGATATATTTGGCCATCTATGAATAACAACAATAAATGAATGGGTAAAGCTTTGCATAAGTTGTCAAAAATCCAAAATATTTAGACACACCAAAACCCCTATTAGTAAAATATCCATTCCAAAAGGTAGATTTCAACATCTTCATATAGATATTGTTGGACCTTTACCGAATTCACATGGTTACAGGTACATATTAACTATAATTGATCGAAATACTCGCTGGCCAGAAGCTCAGCCTCTTGAAGAAGCAACGGCAACAATTAGGTTGCTTGTATCTATGATGCTACACATTTTTGTTTTTTTTTGAAATATAATTTCGGAGGATTGAAAACGAGCGCTTAAGTTCCGGGATGGTTTTGAGGACTCCCTCGGGGTAATTTGGGGGACATTCTGATGATTTGGGGACTCCATCGGGTCCTCCCGGGATAATTTCGGTGACATTCTGGGATGGTTTTGGGGACCCCATCATTTCGTCCCGGCGTCATTTAGTGGTCGTTCCGGTATGTTTTTGGGGACTCCCTCGAGGTAATTCCGGGATCTTTTTGGGGCCTCCATCGAGTCGTCCCGGCGTCATATATTGGTCATCCCAACCATCCTCCAATGACCCCCAAAATGACCCAGAGGGAGTCCCCAAAAACATACCGGAACGACCACTAAATGACGTCGGGACGACCCGATGGGGTCCCCAAAACCATCCCAGAATGTCCCACAAAATATCCTGAGGGAGTCCCCAAAACCAATCCGGAATGTCCCCCAATTACCCCGAGGGAGTCCCCAAAACCATCCCAGAATGTCACCCAATTGACCCCGGCAGGACCCGATGGTGTCCCCAAAACCATCCAGGAATGACCCCGAGGGAGTCTCCAAAGCCATGCGGAAATGAACTGGAAAAAATTCCGCGGATTATTTTTTCCTATTCCCATTTCGGGGTTGGCAGCATAAAATGAGACATATCGCTCCAATTGCTCACGCGTAGCACGTTCCACTTTTGATTTCCTTGAAAAACCCATGATTTTAAAATATTTGTTACAAAAATAATGAACAATATTTAATTCTTACGTCTATTCCATTTCGCGATTGTTGCACTAAACAGCTGATTTCGGTTTACTTTATTTAGGTCACCACAGTATGGTGAAATGCACAAGTCGTAGAGCTTTTTAGAGTTGTCAAGTTATGCACAGAATAGAAATATTTGTCAACTTGATAAAAATATTGATTACTTGTCAACTTATTGACAATTTGTCAAGTGCACAGAATCGGGCCGTAAGTACATGCCCTTTTCTTTTTTTTACTCTTGGAGTGGAGTTTGCTGGTTTTAAGTACATTACGAGCGTTGTTTAATTAAAGTTTCTATTCCTGTTTTGTGAGTTGTGTATTTGCCTAGTCCCACAGGCATTATTTTGTTTAAAGTTATTGTTTTATCGGGGCTGTGGTCTAGATCTTCTACCTTGACAGTCTCCGTAGCTGGTATTTCGATAACTTCCACGGAAAGTACCGAATTTGGGTTACATGATGAGCATCCAAAACAAGATAATCATAAATTGGCGTTTTAATTAGGATGAAGTTTTAGATAATATCTTGAATGCTTTTCATCTAAGTTTTTTTTTTATATAATTTTTGCTTATTATTTAAGAATTCATGAGCTTAGCACCGGCTTATATGAAACTGAAAAGAAAGAAAGAAACATTTAGAATATGCCATATGGCATACTGCAATATACCAGTACTTATTATCTTTTCAGTTTATCTTAGAAAAACATAATGTATAAAAATCACTGCACTAGGCGCTTTATTAAGGAAAGGAGGGCTCACAGGTTTGAATCCTATGTGTTTTATTTAAAACTTTTAAATAACAAAATAAAATATTAATTCATTTAAAATATTTCAAACAAAATTAGAAATGCAATAGTTGCGCGACGGCGGGCGGGCGTTAATAAAAAATGAACCGGGCGATGCGATGCGGGCACGATCGATGCGTGTGGGCGATTCGGTAGATTAGATAAAACTGAAAAATGAGAGTGAGCGCGGCAGCAGACACAGCTGAGCTGCCATGATGGTGTTTGGCCGCACTGGCCGGGTGTTGCCAGACGGAGGGGCGGACTTATTCCGAAAATCGGATCATGTCTTCAACATGCTCCCCCCCTCCCGCCCGACGCGTGGCTGGGTTGAGGACAGCCTCGATCTTGTCTAGGGCCGCCCGTGCCTCTTTCACTAATTTCCTCAGTTTTTCGTCGCGCTGTCGAGCCGACCGGCTTTGGATTGCCCTTTGGTGATGTTGGGCTGGTGCGCGCCTTTGTCCGCTGTCCGTGCGACGCGTCTTGGTGCCCTGTTGTCGAGCTCGGTGTAGGAGAGTGTGGTGACCGAGTGAGCATTTGCGGCAACTGGACGGGGAGTCACATGCCCCGGTGCTGTGCGACACTGCCAGACAGTTGATACAGTACCGGTGGTTCCTCGCGCACTCGTAGCGCTCCTCAGGCTTCATCGCGAGGAACGCCCGGCACTTCCTTAGCACGTGTCGCTGCCCACATAGACGGCATTTATGCATCTCGCCGATTCTCATGGAAATTCATCCCACCACAAATGGCAGAAACTGAAAGTGCTTCACCACCAATTCAGCACACGATGGAAGAGCGAGTATCTCAAGGAGCTGCATAAGCGGTATAAATGGAAATGCCTTCAACGCAATATTCAAGTTGGAGATTTAGTCGTGGTAAAGGATGATTTACTACCCCCGAACGAATGGCGTTTGGGACGGGTAATCACTTTACACCCTGGATCGGATAACCATGTTCGAGTTGTGGAACTCAAAACCAAAAACGGACTAATAACCCGAAATATTGCCAAACTGTGCGTGCTACCAACTGCCTAGTAGTGCCAACCCTACCTCTGGTACCCTCTGCTTCATGCCCCCTAGCAATCTGAAAAGATATATAAGCTACCCTCAACCATGCCTAAAAAATACGAATCTTTGTTTTTCTTTTCTTGTATTTACAGGACCCGCAGAACAACCGAGGGACCAAAGTGTCGCCTCTGTGGTCAACGTCACGTGTTGAGACAGTGCCGGGCATTCTTAGCGATGCAACCCGAGGAGAGGTACCAGTGTGGGAAAACCCACCGGCACTGCCTCAACTGCCTCGCCATTTCGCATACCACTGGGGCGTGCGACTCCCCAAACAGCTGCCGAAAATGTTCCCTTGGCCACCATACATTACTGCACCGGGCTCGACAGGAAAACATCGCGAGACGCCAACACATCGAGCTTCGACGACGAGACAGGGCAACCCCACGAGCCCGCACGGAAAACCGCCAGAGCGCGGTACAAAGCCGATCGGCTCGTCACAAGGACGACCAACTACGGAAATTGGTCGAAAAGGCACGGGCGGCCCTTGATAGGGTTGATGCCGCCCTTAACCCATCAACGCGTCGGGCGGGGGGGGGGGGGGGGGCATGTTGAAGACATGATCCAGTTTTCGGACTAAGTTCGCCACCCTCCGTCTGGCAACACCCGGCCAATGCGGCCAAGCGCAATTGCAGCTCAGCTGTGGCTTGCCAACCACCACCGCGCTCACTCTCAACAATTTAGTTTATCATTAACTACAAACCCGATCGCACGCATCGCCGATCCGCATCGATTTTTTAAACTTATCGCCCGCCCGCCGTGGCGCAAGTATTTCATTTTGTTGATTATCCCTTTTCATATTGTTTTTCAAAGTGAAAATAAATAAATACTTACATATTATATTTTAAATACGTGCTCTCCCTTTTTCATTTAAGAAAGGGCACAGTGCTGTGTTAAACTTATACACATAATAATTGAATATTCAATTATTATAAGCCGTTGTTAAGCTCGTGAATTCTTAAATAATAAGTATAAATTGAACACACCATTAAACAAACAAAGATAAATACGTAAAACTGAGCCCGGGTTTACAAAGCTTCTCATTCGCATCGAAAAAAGAAACTTTACAAAAACAAATCTACATAACACACAAATTAATATAGAGATTTGTTTTTAGTGTTGAAATGAGATAAATTTAATTAAGCCAGGAAACAAATACAAGCAGGATAGCTTAGTGGTTAAGGCAACTGCAGTTTCACCGTATTATTCCCGGTTCGAATTTCGGTGAAAGCTTTGATAACGAAATTGCCTGATGATGATTACGTGGCGGTTTTCGAATTGGTACCACCGTAATATGAGAGTAAATGTGTCTTTCTTTCTTTTCAGTTTATCTTAGAAAAATATATTAATTGAATATTAAATTATTATAAGCCGGTGTTAAGCTCATGAGTTCTTAAATAATAAGTATAAATTGAACACAACATTAAACAAACAAACATAAATACATAATTTTTGAGCATCATAGCTATTGTAATGATCAATAGTATGAATACGCAAAACAAAATAGCTAACCAAACATCGATTTGTTGGTAAGCTGTAAAAAATTAGTCATAGGAATTTTCCATGGAAAAGCCCTGTTATTTCAAATTGACAAAATACAAAAATTTTATATCGGATGATTTCATGAGATGGCTAATTATAAAATGATAGGTGCAAAAAGTATTATATAAAATTCTGCTTGTAATTATGTATGATCGTATGCAGGCACATATATTTGTATCCATAGCTACATGTATTTATGTATGCTTGTGATGTATGCTGCATCGACTAAGACGATGACGAATGTGGGTGGCTAGCAATAATGAGCTCCAATGAAGAAATTAGTAAATACAAAGATTTTTGAAAGATAAAGATGTTACATGCGCGAACTTCAGTGGAAAGCAGCGGAGCTTCACAAAATTCTAGTAGGTCACTTTAACCACACCAAAACTTTAACACAATTTTTAACATAATTTAAGCACACAAATACACTGGTTGGAGTTTTAGAGGGTAAAAATTAAAATCCTGAACACATTAGCTGAATAAAAAGTGTAGAAATAATCGTTAAATAATAAATACAGACAGTGGCAGTTTAAGAAATTCTGCTGTGGTGAGTGGTGAATGTGACCTATTAGAATTTTTTGAAGCTTGCTTCACACTATTTTTCGTTCCTGCAAGATCTTTATCTTTCAAAAATCTTTAGTAAATACTAGCGACAACAACAAATGCGACGATAATGTGGTAGTATATGCAAAATGAGGGAATAGGCGTGGAAAGGCAGGTGTGGCGATGATAAATTAGTAGGAAGAGGCGCGAAAACGTCAGCGCCTAAGACAAGGCGGACTGGCGACGACTGGTAAAATTGTGGATCCGCTAGCGGCATAAATTGGAATTGCGTAGTAAGGTTTGGATCGAGGTGAGTCCTCGGATTGAGACGGATGTAGCCCTCTACTACCGTAGCCAATATGCATATACGCTCAGTCACGCTGTGCTTACCTCGCAGTATTATGCACCGGGTTTTATTTTGCTCACTCCCTGCACGCACAATTCCTTAAATAAACTATTCTTGTATTCAGTTCCCATATCTGTTATGATTGTTTTCATTCAAACATAAATCAGAATGAAATGCTCAAATACAGCCTTAGCAACTGCTACAGCATGTTTGCTCTGAACTGGCACTGCAACTAAGTATTTAGTTAGATCAAATATAATAGTAAAGCATATTCATTTCCGTGTATCGATTTCGGTAATAGTCCGAATGTATCGATTTGTACTATGTCAAATACCTTCAGAGGTGTATCCGTTATGGTCGTTGGCTCTTTCACGTGTTTATTGATTTTATTTTTATTACAGTGGATGCAATTTTTTATATACTTTTTTTATCATTTTTCATATTTTTCCAGCAATATTTTTGTTTTATTTTTTTTTTGTCATGCGATTAATTCCTGGGTGACCACCAAAAACAGGATCGTTATGATATTTATGCAGAATTTCTTTAATTTTGTCTAGATTTGTCACATGCATAACCTCTGGGGTAAATGCTTTTTGAGAACTTTGGTGCCTATTTCTTTAAATTTGACTACTCGAGTATAATTATTTTCGAACAATTTGTCTCCTAAGGACAACTGTATTTTTACAAGTCCTAAATTGCCGGCTTCTTTCATAAGCCTGGTCAAGAATTGTTGTCTAAAGTCAATCTTATCCTCAACAATTAGGTTGCGTGTATCTATAATGCTAAAAAATTTTTTTTTTTTTAAATATAATTTCGGAGGATTGAAAACGAGCGCTTCATATATTATAGGGTTCTCATTGTGACTTTTAGTTTCTTCATTGCTATTATTATTACTGGCTGGTTTTCTAGTTTCTGATCTTGTCGTAACTTCTGGTATTTTACATGCTTCCACTTTAAGGCTTTTGATATTTATTCGCGATAGTGCGTCCGCTACGTACTTTTTGGGGACTCCCTCGGGGTCATTTGGGGGTCATTCCGGGATGTCGTTGGGGACTCCCTCGGGTCCTCCCGCGGTCATTTAGGGGTCGTTCCGGGATGTTTTTGGGGACTCCCTCGGGGTAATTTGGGGGATATTCCGGGATGGTTTTGGGGACTACATCGTGTCGTCCCGGCGTCATATAGTGGTCATCCCAATGACCCCCAAAATTACCCCGAGGTAGTCCCCAATCAGATCCCGGAATGACCCCCGAAATTACCCCGAGGGAGTCCCCAAAACCATCCCAGAATGTCCCCCAAATGACCCCGAGCGAGTCCCCAAAATCATCCCGGAATGTCCCCCAAATGACCCCGAGGGAGTCCCCAAAAACATCCCGGAACGACCACTAAATGACGTCGGGACGACCCGATGGAGTCCCCAAAACCATCCCAGAATGTCCCCCAAATTATCCCGAGGGAGCCCCAAAAACCATTCCGGAATGTCCTCCAAATGACCCCAGGAGGACCCGATGGAGTCCCCAAAACCATCCAGGAATGACCCCGAGGGAGTCTCCAAAGCCATGCCAAAATTACCCGGAAAAAACTCTGCGGATTATTTTTTTCTATTCCCATTTCGGGGTTAGCAGCATAAAATGAGACATATCGCTCCAATTGCTCATGCGTAGCACGTTCCACTTTTGATTTCCTTGAAAAAACCATGATTTTAAAATATTTATTACAAAAAATAATGAACAATATTTAATTCTTAGGTTTATTCCATTTCGCGATTGTTGCACTAAACAGCTGATTTGGGTTTACTTTATTTATGTCACCACAGTATGGTGAAAAGCACAGGTCGTAGAGCTTTTTAGAGTTGTCAAGTTATGCACAGAATAGAAATATTTGTCAACTTGATAAAAATCTTGGTTACTTGTCAACTTATTGACAATTTGTCAAGTGCACATAATCGGGCCGTAAGTACATGCCATTTTCTTTTGTTTACTCTTGGAGTGGAGTTTGCTGGTTTTAAGTACATTACGAGCGTTTTTTAATTAAACTACTACTCCTACTCCTGTTTTGTGAATTGTGAATTTATCTACTCCCACAGGCATTATTTTGTTTAAAGTTATTGTTTTATCGGGGCTGTGGTCTAAATCTTCTACCTTGACAGCCTCCGTAGCTGTTATTTCGGTAACTTCCACGGAAACTACCGCGGTGCAGTACCGAATTTGGGTTACATGATGAGCATCCAAAACAAAATAAATATAAATTGGCGTTTTAATTAGGATGAAGTTTTAGATACTCTCTTGAATGCTTTTGGTCTGTCTAAGTTTATTTTTTATATAATTTTTGCTTATTATTTAAGAATTCATGAGCTTATCACCGGCTTATATGAAACTGAAAAGAAAGAAACATTTAGAATATGCCATATGGCATACTGCAATATACCAGTACTTATTATCTTTTCAGTTTATCTTAGAAAAACATAATAAATGAATATTCAATTATTATAAGCCGTTGTTAAGGTCATGAGTTCTTAAATAATAAGTATAAATTGAACATTAAACAAACAAACATAAATACGTAAAACTGAGCCCGGGTTTACAAAGCTTCTCATTCGAATCGAAAAAAGAAACTTTACAAAAACAAATCTACGTAACACAAAAATTAATATAGAGACAGAATATCTCAGTTGTGTTTTTAGTGTAAAATGATGTGATTTCCGGTTCGAATTTCGGTGAAACCTTTGATAACATTAAATTTCAAAGAAATTTCCTGATGATGATTACGGGGAGGTTTTCGAAATGGTACCATCGCAATATGAGAGTAAATGTGTCTTCCTTTCTTTTCAGTTTATCTTAGAAAAACATATTAATTGAACATTCAATTATTATAAGTCGGTGTTAAGCTCATGAGTTCTTAAATCATAGCTATTGCAATGATCAATAGTATGAATACGCAAAACAAAACAGCTAACCAAACATCTATTTGTAATATTTCTTTTCCTATTTCATATCCAGCTATTGCCATTGGAGAATTGTGGAGCGTTTTCTACAATTGTTTAGTAAAAAAATAAATGGGCGAACAATTTGGCTTTAATATATATAGATACTTTAATTTGAGCAACTTCACTTGGTCACGATAACAAGGTTATTGATTCTTAAAAAACTAAGACAAGATTCAAATAGGTAAGCTGTAAAAAATAAGTCATAGGTATTTTCCATGGAAAAGCCCTGTTACATTGTGAATGATAACTAAATGTGATATCTTCTGCATAGACGTCAAAATTCCAAGGTCATTGGATTACCTGATTTGTAATTGACTATCGCTGTCTCATTCTGTATCTCTTTCTATCACCCGCTGAAGATAGGCGCCGCCATGTTGAACACCCTGTCAAAACGCTAAAAATTAGCCATATTGAACATCCTGTCAGGCAGTTGACAGATAAGATATCACACTTAGTCATCATTCACAATGCCCTGTTATTTTAAATTGACAAAATACAAAAATTTTATATCGGATGATTTCATGAGATGGCTAATTATAAATTGATAGGTGCTTGTAATTATGTATGATCGTATGCAGGCACATATATTTGTATCCATAGCTACATGTATTTATGTATGCTTGTGATGTATGCTGCATCGACTAAGACGATGACGAATGTGGGTGGCTAGCAATAATGAGCTCCAATGAAGAAATTAGTAAATACAAAGATTTTTGAAAGAATAAGATGTTACATGTGCGAACTTCAGTGGAAAGCAGCGGAGCTTCACAAAATTCTAGTAGGTCACTTTAACCACACCAAACTTTAACACAATTTCTAACATAATTTAAGCACACAAATACAATGGTTGGAGTTTTATAGGGTAAAAGTTAAAATCCTGAACACATTAGTTGAATAAAAAGTGTACAAATAATCGTTAAATAATAAATACAGACAGTGGCAGTTTAAGAAATTCTGCTGTGGTGAGTGGTGAATGTGACCTATTAGAGTTTTGTGAAGCTTGCTTCACACTATTTTTGGTTCCTGCAACATCTTTATCTTTCAAAAATCTTTAGTAAATACTAGCGACAACAACAAATGCGACGATAATGTGGTAGTATATGCAAAATGAGGGAATAGGCGTGGAAAGGCAGGTATGGCGATGATAAATTAGTAGGAAGAGGCGCGAGCAGCTATCATAATGTCGTTTGGCAATTTTTTCCACCGAGGCATTTTGAAGAAAAAATATATAATATTGAATAAAGACTAATTTAAGCTTATTTTAATAAAATTTCTTTGTTTTTATTCTGTATTCTAATATTATTGAACATAGGCATTCTAGCTTACCTAAAATTTTTCTTTTACATTAATATTTTGTGTTGCTTTTTTTTCCAAAATCCTTTTTTTTATCAATTTTACTTAATCTACCGGAAAATTTTATTTTGTTCTCTTAGTTCTATTCTATTTTTCATCGTAGTGAGTTACAATTAATTACTGTTAATTTTATTTTTTCTTTATTGTTATTATTTTTTTTTTTTAATCCTTAAATATATCTGAAAAAATGTCTGCTACTTGGTGGGCAACCGTTAAGTTGCCAAAGGAAAACTAAATTACTTTATACTTATATTTTTGCTGCTAGTCGACACGCCCATTCCTTGTTGCCAGTTGCTGCGCTCACTAATATAACCGGATTTAATTGTAGCTGTTAGGTTTTCACCATGTCTATGTCTCTATCCAAAAACTCTTCAGATGTCGCTAATTGTGCATCACAGTATCCTTGACAATCAGAAACAACTGTTGATTTACGTCAGGATCACAGCTTGTGGTTGACATCAGGACCAAGCAGGATCGAGTCAGGATCTTCTTTAATAGGCAATTTTGTTTTTTTTAATAGTGCTGCTAGGATTTTAGCAGCCTGCTTCAGGAATAGCAGTCTGCTTTTTATCAAAGCAAGCTAGCAGGATCGCCATGTAAAGTAAAAAAACTACTTGTGGTGTTCTTTTTGATAATTGAACAGAAACTGAATTTTTATTTGACAATTTGATTCTTTTTATACAAATATTTCTTATATAGTAGAATACCTATTTACACTAATACTTACAATTTAAATGTACTCAGTTCGCTGGGAAATGCAACTTATTGACAAACGTAAACAAATATGAATCATACATATAGAAATGCATAAATACTTATTGGGTTCGAGTTGATTGCAATCTTTATTTTGGGCGATGGCACACGACAAAATGTATGTATGTACATATGTAATACAATGTAAGAAAAATGGATTTTAAGACATACTACACTGCAGTTTCCGTGCTAGCTCTGCTTCTATGATTGTATTTGGCGTACACGGGTCAACTAATGCTCGCACGAGTTGAACTCGACCGCCGGATTCAATCCTTACGATAGTTGTGGGTGCTACCGGCTCGAAGGTGGTCAAAATTGGCGCAGGTGCTACCGATGCTAATTTTCCTGCTTGAAAGCCTTTCGGTGTGGCGCATTGGAGGGTGAGCGACTTGTTTTCGTTGGAGTGTTTGTGTTAGGGGCTCTGTGACAATTGCGACGTTTGGACGGTCGGAAAGTATTAAATGCCGAGCCGCCCTGTCGCCAATTTTTCTGCGGAGCAGGACGAGATACTGAGCTTCCGAAACGTTTATGGACTGGTGTTCGAAAGTCTCTACCTGTAAGGCTTCGTGGAATCGGCGATTGGCAAGTATTTGATGTAAAGTCGCGCGACCGCCTTTTGTGTTGGAACAGTGGGCGGAAGGTATTTGATGCCGCGACACTGCCTTTTGTGAGAATAATACTCTCTTCCGCACTTTGCGCAAGTTCCTCTTCCTCAACTCGTTGAGCCCACGGTTGTGTATCCTAAGTGACGTGAATTGGCATAGTGTGATCAGAATCGTCGTCTACGTTGTGGCATCGTGACTGTTCCGTTGGTACCGATCTTGAGACCCGTTTCACCCTCCATATGTAGAGTGGTGTGATGTTTCTCAACACAGTAACGGCAGTGAGCGGAGCTCGGACAGATCTCCATACGGTGGAAGGGCTACGAAAATTGTAGCTTTAACAGGGTCAAATGGTGCAAATATTCATGATATGCTTAAACTAGCTGATGATATGTGGGAGGTAATAAGTAAAAATGAAATTTTACCACTAATATAGCAACCACAAATTCCCAATTTGAAAAAACTGTAGAAAATTTAGTGAAAATTACTTCTTCAATGTGTGAAGGTTTTGCAAAGTTGTCTAGGGAAGTTTGTTCTATGAAGCGGGCCATGGAAAATAGGTCGGTAAGAGCTTCCAGATCATTTAGTAGGAATCATTCGCGAAATAGATCAAATTCTCAAAACTGGGTTTGTAGATATCACTACCGTTATGGTAGCAAAGCGAGAAAATGTGTCAACCTTCCTCTTTCAACCACATGAATCTCAGGAAAACTAATTCCACCTATTACTTTGGTGGGAAGTAGTGGGTTGGATGAAAATTCATCACGTCGCCTCTTTGCTTATGATAAAGACAATAGATTGCAATTTTTGATTGATAGTGGCGCAGAGATTTCCTTACTTTCTTTTCCAAATTCAAAAATAATTTAAAATGTTCAGATCTATTTTTGACGGCAGCCAACGGTACTCCTATAAAGACGAATGGTAAACAATTATTAAATGTGAATTTATGCTTAAGACCGGAATTTCAGTTTAGTTTCGTTGTAGCAAATATAACAAAACCAATAATTGGTGCAGACTTTTAGCAAAATATGGTTTAATGGTTGATTTAAAAAATAAATTTTTGATGAATCCTTCGGCAAATATTTCCGTAAATACAATATCGGGTTTTTCTAAAATTTCTTTGCCAAAAATATTTCCGGTAGACGAAAAATATACAAAATTACTCAAAATGTTTCCATCACTAATATCTGATCCTGACTACAATAAGCCCGTGAAGCATTCCACGGTCCATCGTATTACTTGCCATGGTAAATTACCTTTTACGAAACCCAGAAGACTAGATCCTATTAAATTTAAAGTTGCAAAAAGCGAGTTTGATTTTTTATTGAAATCTGGCATTTCTCGCCCATCTTATTCATACTGCGCTTCCCAATTACATTTAGTTTCTAAAAAGGAGTCCAATGATTGGCGTCCATGTGGCGATTATCGACGATTGAATTTTATAACAGTTCCTGATAGGTATCCGCTGCCTCATATACACGACTTAAATATAAATTTACGTTCGAAACATATTTTTGAAAAAATATATTTAGTACGAACCTATCTTCAAATACCACTGGAAGGAGAAGACATTGGTAAAACTGCCATTACCACACCTTTTGGTCCTTTTGAGTTCGTTATAATGCTTTTGGCCTAAGAAATTATGCACGGACATTTCAACGTTTCATTAATGAAGTGTTATCCGGCTTAGATTTTGTTTTTGTGTATCTAGATGATATACTTATAGCAAGTGGTAACGAGAAGGAGCATATACAACATCTAAAAATAGTATTTCAAACTTTAGAGGAATACGAATTAAACATCAAGCCTAACAAATGCATTTTTGGTACGTCACAAATAGATTTTCTGGATACAATATTTCTAACGAAGGCATTAAGTCATTCGTGAGTTTGAAGGTGCAAAAACAGCTAAGCAAATGCAAAAGTTTATAGGAATGGTGAATTATTACCATCTCTACATACCTAGATTAGCAGAATACTTAAGCCCGATACACCCAATGGTAACATTTGCTTTCACACAAAAGAGTCACAGTTTTAATTGGAATAATGATGCGATACAAAATTTTGAAAAGTTCAAAGAAATTTTTGCATCAAATATACTCTTAAATCATTTTGATAAAAAGGCAGATCTTTTCATATCAGTAGATGCTTCAGTCGTTGCAATAGGATGTGTTTTAGAATAACTTGATAAAAATATTGATTACTTGTCAACTTATTGACAATTTGTCAAGTGCACAGAATCGGGCCGTAAGTACATGCGCTTTTCTTTTTTTACTCTTGGAGTGGAGTTTGCTGGTTTTATGTACATTACGAGCGTTGTTTAATTAAAGTTTCTATTCCTGTTTTGTGAATTGTGTATTTGCCTAGTCCCACAGGCATTATTTTGTTTAAAGTTATTGTTTTATCGGGGCTGTGGTCTAGATCTTCTACCTTGACAGTCTCCGTAGCTGGTATTTCGATAACTTCCACGGAAAGTACCGAATTTGGGTTACATGATGAGCATCCAAAACAAGATAATCATAAATTGGCGTTTTAATTAGGATGAAGTTTTAGATAATATCTTGAATGCTTTTCATCTAAGTTTTTTTTTATATAATTTTTGCTTATTATTTAAGAATTCATGAGCTTAACACCGGCTTATATGAAACTGAAAAGAAAGAAAGAAACATTTAGAATATGCCATATGGCATACTGCAATATACCAGTACTTATTATCTTTTCAGTTTATCTTAGAAAAACATAATGTATAAAAATCACTGCACTAGGCGCTTTATTAAGGAAAGGAGGGCTCACAGGTTTGAATCCTATGTGTTTTATTTAAAACTTTTAAATAACAAAATAAAATATTAATTCATTTAAAATATTTCAAACAAAATTAGAAATACAATAGTTGCGCGACGGCGGGCGGGCGTTAATAAAAAATGAACCGGGCGATGCGTGTGGGCGATTCGGTAGATTAGATAAAACTGAAAAATGGGAGTGAGCGCGGCAGCAGACACAGCTGAGCTGCCATGATGGTGTTTGGCCGCACTGGCCGGGTGTTGCCAGACGGAGGGGCGGACTTAATCCGAAAATCGGATCATGTCTTCAACATGCTCCCCC